>NW_006789975.1:1229466-1290181 GCF_000442215.2 Lipotes vexillifer | reverse complement strand
AAGCGTTTAAAAAGCCCCGCAATCAGGCCAGGAGTCCGCGGGTGGGGCCCGGGACGCCGGGCGCCCTCTATACGGCTGTAGTCCTCCCGAACAAGGGGATGGAGACCGGCAGGCGCCAAGCTCCGTGCTCCAGTGGCTCTCGGCTGCTAAGCTCCGAGTCGGTCCAGCTGGGGAAGACCCGACGGCTGCGGTCCGCCTGCAGGCAGAGCGCAGGGCAGGGCGGCGCGGGCCGCGGGGCACTGGGCAGGTGAAGCGCCGACGTGTAGCCCCGGTTTGTAGCTGGGCGGCGGCTGCTCCTGTTTCTCCGCGCTGTCGCGGCGGCTCAGAAAGGGCGTGACAATTTTGCGATAGAGGCCGCGCGTGTCCGTGAGCACCTCGCTGTAGGGCGGCGGCGGCTCGGCCATCAGAACCGCCTCTTCGTAGCACGGTGGCTTGGACGTGTCCGATTCCGCTGCGGAGTGGGAAGCGGTCCGAGGACGTGAGGCTCTCCGTCCTCAGCCTCCCGCAGAGGCCTTGGCCAGCCGCCAACCCCAGACCCAGCCCGCTCCCTCCTCCTAGGTTCTCAAGGAGGCTGTCCTGTGGAAGCCCCGCGGGCAAGCAGCGAGCCCGCCCCCTGCCGAGGCCTCGCCCACCCTAGTGGCCCAGGCTGCCCTCTGGTGGAGGTCGGTACTTACCTTGGCGCGGGTAGCTCCACGGCCGCGGCGGTACTGATAGGTGCTGCGGCGGTGGGTGCGGAAGCGCGTGGTGGTGTGCGTGCGGGTGCGCGTGCGGCTGCGCGGGCCCGTGGTGCAGCATCGGGTGCACGTGCACGTGCTGGTGGGCGTGCGCCGGCGCCTCGAGACGGCCGCGGTGAGGTGGTGGCGGGGGCGCCAGGCCGGGGGGGCTCCCGGCCTGGCTGCCCTCGAGCTCAAGGGGCTCCAGCTCAAGCGCGCGCAGATTCTGCTCACGCAGCCGCTCCTCCTGGCGCCGTTTGAGGCGGCGGCGCAGGAAGCTGCAGAAGCAGCAGAGTAGGACGATGAGACCCCAAATGAGCCAGAAACCGGCAAAGCACGTGAGGAACGTGTAGGTGCCCTGGGACATAACCATGGCGGCGGCGCGGGCGGCGGGTCCTCGGCTGTTTCACTGGACAATGGGCTCCTCGACGTGGCCCCGGGCCCGCGCCAAGCTCCCAGATGCCTCCAGCGTCACTCGGGGACCCGCGGCCGGGGGCTGCCCGCAGCTGGGTTCAAGTCGTGCGCGCGCAGGCAGGGAGCAGCAGCAGCGGCACCCGCTCCTTCCCATGGCGCCGACAGGCACGCTGGCGGGCCTCACTCGGGGCCGCGCGGGACCTGTGGGACAGACACAGGGCGCGGTGAAGGCGCGCTGTAGCCCCGGACGACTTCCCTGCCCGCGCCGGTGCCCTGCGCAATCCCGGGGAAGCCTCCTCTACGGAACCTCCGCACTCCGCGGGGGGCCGGTGACGTCACCCGGATGACGTCACGCTCAGAGGTTTCCCCCGTAGGGCTTTCCCGTATCTGAGACCCGGCCGCCGCCGCCTCCCAGCCGAGGTGACTCCAGGCAGGCCAGCAGGGGGCGCGCGAATGCCAGGTTCGACCTCAGTGCGACCGGGAGATTCGCCATCCGCATCCCTGGGGTGCAGGGTACCCCAGCTACGAAAGGGCTTGAGAGGCCCATAGGCAGACTCCCAAGGCGCTGAAGGGGAGCCATGGCGCAGCTGTTTTGCGGCGGAGAAAAGGTGGTCCACCTCCTAGGCCCCACAAGCAGCCCGCCCGGTGCCCAGCTTCAGCCCTATGCATACACACCTGGCAGCCCCTGGCGCCCTAGGCCTTGTATCCGCTCCCAACCCTGGATGTTCAAAGCGTGTAACATTTCGGACCGCACCGCCGCTTCCTGGTTGTCTCAGCTCTTGTAGGGGGGGATCGGGCGGGTGGTTCCCGCGGCTACTGCGTGCTACCAGCCTTTGTCTGAGCCCAACGCGCCGCCGAGCGTGGGCCGTCCCCTCTTTTCCTTTACTCTAGGCGCCTCCGCTCGCTGAATCCCAGCTCCGTCTCCGCTTCCTCAGCCTCTTACCCATGCGCAGCCCCACTTGGCCCTGCCTTTCTAGCTCCAGGCCGCCATGTCTCTTCCCCCAATTCCTTTCCCTCTCTGCAGAGGGTAGGAAAATTAGCTCAAGTAATCGGTACCACCTGGTTCCACATCACTCCAGATGGGCACCTCTAGTTCCATCTCCTCTCCACAGCCAGGGTTGAGAGGGGAACCTTGCATCCTAAGAGGTATGTAGGAGGGAGCCCTAACTGAGGAGGGACAGGCGACTGTTCACCACCCCCTCAGAACAGGAATGACCCCTTCCTGACTGCCTTATACCCAGGGGCTTTCACATACAACCCTTTGGGGTAACAAATTATTCCTGTTTTACAGATTTTACACAATTAGCTGTGTGGATGGCAGTTGACGTTTCCATAATTTGAACCCAAGTCTGGCCACAAAACCCGAGCCTGGGGTGGGAGAGTGCTGCTGCTTGAACTACTTTGTGGGTCTCTTCCAGGAGCCCCATGGACCCCCCCCATCCTCAGCATGCCCAACCAAGGCACACATGCATTCAGCTCTGGGGGCCACAGTGAGCCTGAGCCCCAAGCTGGGGACCCCACATTAAGTTGACTTAGACTGGTCTGAGAGCAAGCTGGGGGGAAGCCAGGCCACACAGGCCACCCCACACTTCTCCCCCAGATGGCTCCTTTCTGACTCCGTGACTGCTTTGTGCCATGTGCCATTGGTGCCCGTGCCAGTCCCTTTCTCCTGGGCCTGTGTTCCAGAACACACAATGGCAGGAACAATAGCTCCACCCGCCCCCTCGACAACCCCACCATGAGGCTGCCATGGTGACGCAGCCCAGATAAAAACACGATGCTGCCAGTCACTGGGAGTTAATTAAATCTGTTATTCTCCTTTTCCTGAGCCCACAGGAATTTTCAGGAGTGCTCTGAGGAAGCTGGCCCTAACTAGGGGGCTCCTTGGCCTGCAAAGTAGGAACAGCTCTGGGTCAGGAAAGCACTTCTGGGGCTGGAGGTGATGGAGTTTAGCTGAATTAGAAATAAAAATACCTGCCAAGGATTGTCTACTGTGTGAAGCCTCATTCTAGGCCCCTTCCATGCAGAGTAATCTAATGCAATCTTCAACACCACCTTCTCACTGGGGGTCATGCCCATTTGATGGATGAGACAGTCTAAGAGAAGGAAGTGACTTGCCCTGGGTCACACAGCTAATAAGTGGAAGAGCTAGGATTTAGCCTGAGTGTGAATCCAAAGTCTGTGTTGAAACACTTTCCCCTAAGTGATGAGTGAGATGTAAATAAATGCACGTGAGCACTCAGTACAGGAGATTTGGCAGTCGTGGGGACACTGGCCAGGCTGGCCAGCCTGTAGCCAAAACGCGCCTTCCTACTCCTTCCCACCAAAACTTGGTGCTTCTGGCAACCAGTCCTCATCTCAACAGTGGGAAAGGCTACAGGGTGAAGGAGAGATGGAATGGCAGCTCTAGGGTTAACAAGGAACAAAGGACAGGGACTGTGCCCTGAGGGGTCCAGCTCAGCTCGCTGGGCATTAGGAGGACTGGGACAGGCCACAGCCAAGACCCACTGGGTGCCACTGTTGCCTCTCAGCCTGTCTCATCTATCAAATGGGCATGACCCCCAGTGAGAAGGCAGCATTGAAGATCACATAAGATTCTGTGTGGAAGGGGCCCAAAACAAGGCCTGACACACAGTAGACAAGCCTTGGTGGGTATTTTTATTTCTAATTTAGCTAAACTCCAGCTGACAGGCAGGAACTATTGCTGAATTTTACAGACTTGGCCTCTGTGGGTCTGAGAGAGGAAGTCTGCCTAAGCTCTCACAGCTGAGCTGGCCCTCTGACCCCCACACTGGCTCCAATGTCCAGTTTGGCAGGGGCGGGACAATGCCTCCTGGGCTGCTGCTTCACCCTGATGCTCCAACAGGCCCAGAGGGCAGGAATCCTGCCTGAGCCTCCCTCCTGCCCTGTGTCTGGTCCATAGGAGTTGCTCAGTAATATCTCATCTAACCCACAGTAGTTGCCCAATATATAAATGTCAAGGAATTAATTCAGGCTTTTCCAAGTGCTCTTCCTGACCAAGCCAAGCTTCTCAAAGCCTTTCCAAAGGGCTGTTCCTTTATCCCTTCACGCCTGTGCATGCTCCTGTCCGGGTCTGGGGCGCCCTTCAAACTCAGACCCTGCCTCTTGCTCACAGCCACTCACCTTCCCTATCCCCTTCAGACACACGCCTGGTCCCTAGTAAATACCAACTCCAGCTGTGTGCTGGGAGCGGAGCCTTTGGCCAGACTCATCCTTAAGTCTGCCGTTTTATGATTTGTTTTCTGTTTGTTTCCTTATTCTCTTTTCTTACCTTTTTGCAGGTTATTTGGACGTTTTTCAGGATTCCATCTTGGTTTATTTGTGGAGTTTGTGAGTGTATCACTTTGTAGGGTTTTCTTAGGCCACACACTCACTGGGAGCACAGCAGGGGATGGGAGTGAGAGCTGGAGGGTGACATGTTGTCTCAGTTTCCTTGTCAGTGGCCGTGGAGAAGAGTGAGCTAATCCATACAAAGGGCTTGGAGATGCCCAACAAACATGAGCACTGCTGTCCACAGTTTCGGAGCTGGGGGTGCAGAGGTGTGTGCCCCCGGGCTGGACGCCACAGAGAGTTCCCTCAGTCACCCTATAAACTAGGTGAGCATTCTGCCCACTTGACAGATGAGAACACTTGGCTCAGAGAGATTAAATGACCCCCAAGGTCACACAGATCTCTTACTCTAGGGCCTGGTGCACTGCTGTGGGCACCTCCCACATTACTCCTCTGTAGGGAGAACCGCGGCCCCCTAACCTTAGACCCCAAAGATCTGCTGCTGGGTCTTTTATCTCAGCAAAGGGCCCACCGTTTACACCATCTGCCAAATCCTGTTGTTTTTAACCCTCAGTATAGTGTGTCTTCATCTGTCCACTTCCTTTTGTCCCCCCACCGCAGCTGGCTGGGTCAGGTCACTGTCATCTCTCACCTGGGCCCCCATTACCGTGCTTGCCACCACTCTCTCTACTTCCACGCTGTACTTCTGCCTGGCCTGCCACTCTCCACACTGTCCATTTCCCCCTGGCCCGCTCCTGAACCCAGCTGCTACACAGCCTCGCTGCTCTCGCCCCAGCGCATGCTCCTCAGCCTCACCCGTTACCTCCCTGGACGTGTCAGCCTCCAGCTACCTCACCCTGCAGGGCTGGATGAGAAGTCCAACGATATCAATCACAGTGTTCTGTAGTGGCCTGTGTCCAACAGGAGGGCTGCATCTGCCTTGATCATCTGGCATACGGTAGCTCAAAAACCACTTGTTGAAGGAGTAACTGGAGGTGTCCAGTTACCTGTTTGGTCTTTTAGCTGTCTGACAAGGAATACCTCAAGAGCTAGGTCTGCATCTAGTTCATTCCTGGGAAATGTTGGCCATTCACCAAAATGTCACTGAGAAAGCAGCTCTCAGCCCTCACAGGGAGGTTTGTAAGCAAGCTGAGGGTGCATATGTCTATGTGAATAAAAGGAAAAGTCTACGTGGAGATGTGTACCAGGGGCTCTGGAGTGGAAAGAAGGAATCCCAGGCAACAGGGGCTCTGGGTCACAAGGGGAAGCCGTGGATGTGACACCAGAGTTGCTGGTCAAGTGAAGGAATAGGCATTCAGGCCAGGGGACAGAGGAGAGAAGTGGGAGAGTATGGTGTGTGGAATGAGGGTGGGGTAGGAAAGGTGACCGCTCACCTGTCCTGCATGCCCTGCATGTGCCAAGCCCCCTGCTAACCTCTCTAGATTCATTACCTCAGCGAGGAGGGAGCTGCTGCCATCCCCACTCTACAGGCAGGGAGCTGGGGCCAGTATAGGCCCACATAGCCTGTGGGCTTATGAAATCCAGGGGACTGTAAAGCCCACTGTCCTGGCAGGAAGGCCATTTTAGGGAGGCATTGGTGACATTTTTACACTCCTCCCACACCAAGACAAATGAACTGAAACCAGAGAGAGATGATGGCAACTGTCCCAGCTGCCACAGTCGGCCAGGCGTGGAGCTGGCCAGAACCTCATTTCCAGCGAGGCCAAGGTACTGGCTTGACACCCTCACCTGCAGGCAGCATCTCTGTGATCCAACCTCAGCACAATGCCAGGAACCCAGGGCTTGCGAAACTGCAAACAGGACAACAGAGATTGGGGCCCTAGTAGGCTGGTGTCTACTGTACTCAGACCTGCCCCTCCAAGGGAGTTGGCCACACCTCGGGGGTTGCTGGGGGGGAAGTGGAGGTGATTATACCCTCTTTTGAGGGGCAGCCTGGTGAACACGCAGAGCACTGAGCAGGGAGCCCTGAGTTCAAATCCTGCTTATACCCTGCCCAGGCTGTGTAATCC
Source organism: Lipotes vexillifer (assembly GCF_000442215.2). Taxonomy (NCBI): domain Eukaryota; kingdom Metazoa; phylum Chordata; class Mammalia; order Artiodactyla; family Lipotidae; genus Lipotes; species Lipotes vexillifer. Next base: position 1,283,733 of record NW_006789975.1, on the reverse strand, counting down.
CATCCCGGCTATTCCCATACCTGAGCTGAAGTTTCTTCACCTGTATGACAGAGACGATGAGACCTGCCTGGCAGTGCCAAGGTAGAAGCAGAACTGATGGGGGATGTGAAAATACACCAGCATATACAGCTGCACTTGACAAACCAAATGCCAGCACCTTGCAGCCTCAAGAGGCTCAAATGTGGAAACTGGCCCATGGAACTACAACTACGCAAGCCTGGAGATGGTCTAGCAAAAACTGCCATCACTTTCCCTTGGACTAGAGATCTCAGCCTTGTGACTCTCAGGCTGGACACAGATCATGGACATGTTTTGTTGGCCCATAATCATTTTTAAAAAATATGATTAGTTGCCAAGATTTAAAAACCAGGAGATTTTACATAAATTTCTGGGTCAACTTGAAAACTGGACAACCTTGTCATACCAAGTCCACATTCTCAGATGGTGACACAGACTGCAGCTGATTAGTGCCCTAGTCCACCTGGGCCTTGGAGGCATTTGGGTTTCTAACCCCTGAGCTAGACTGAGCACCTATAGGGGCCAGCAGTGCATGGGCCCATCATTGCTAAATTCCTTATGCTACAGCCAGGGCTGCAAGCTGACCAGGCCACAGAGCCCACAAACCAAGGAATAGGGCCTTGGGGGTTTCCCAGGGGACTGAGGTAGCCCTCACTGCTCAGCTTCCCTCAGAGAGAGAAAATGGAAGGAGGGAGGAAAGGAGGCAACCCAGCCATAGCACAGTCCTACAGAGCAACTGGGGGCAAGAATCTGGCTGATTTTGCTGGAAGAAGGAAAGGTGTGCCAAGGCCTAAAAGACAGGGCATTTCCTCACTGGAGGAATGCAGAAGAAGGTTAAGAATGCTCCTCTAGAAGGCTCTACAGTTCTTTTCCGCCTGGCTCACAAGAGATATTATGTAGCAATACCATAGCAAAGAGGGGCCATGCCAGCAGAGAAACCTGCACTGGAAACCTAGCTCCACCACTTATTAGTTGTGCAACCTTGAGCAAGTCATTTTACCTCCCTGAGCCTTGGAGTCATCATCTCTAAAATGGGGACAATAAACTTACCTTGCACAATGTTGTAAGGACTAGGAGATCATTGATGCAGAGTGCTCAGCACAGGTCTCACACAGAGCAGGAACAGAATGAAAGGAGCCTGTGAGTAATTCCAAAGGTACTCCTGCCTGTGGGAGACTCAGGCCTGGCTTAGGATACCACCCATCTAAGGGCATCTATGTCAAGGCCTCACATGCCCAGGTAATGGTCACCTCTGGTACCTAGGAGACCTCCCTGGATGGGAAAGGAAACCCAAGGGTGGTTGTGGTCACTGGGATGTTGGGTCCAAGGCCTGCGGTTGGGGCTGGCATCTGCTGAGTCAGGCCCGGGAGAGCTGGCAGGAGGGCCATTTCTCTCCCCCAGCACGCTATCCACTGAGGGGAGGTTGGGAGGGGAGCCAGAGGTCATTTCCTCTGACTCAGCGGCCATTCTCCTCTCAGAGGAGCTCCCCTGGAAGACAGGACATCTCCATGTGGCGCTGGCCTGCCTGCCGGCCAACCTGCATACCACCCAGCACAGTCTGGGCTTTGTGCTCAGACAAGAAAGGGACACTTGTGATCCAGACAGGGGGTCGGGTGCTTCTATTTGGCCTGGGCTTCAGCTTCCCTGGGTCAGCAGTGTCCTTTCCTCTGCTACTGCCCACGCTCCTTCCACCCCTTCCCGGAGAATGGTGGCTTGAGAAGAGGAGCTGAGACCCACCGCGGGCCCAAGCCACGGTTCGGCACATGCTCTGGCCATCAGGAAGAGGGATGCGAGCGTCTTTCATCTCTCCTGGTAGGGACCATCGCCTTTGGGGCACCAAACTCGGGTCAGGCCATTTCGCTGGCGGGTGGTGGTGGTGGTGGTGTTTGGGTTTGGGGTGACGGGCACAGACCCCGGACCCATGCCTCCTCCTCCCGTGGCTGGCCCAGGGGCTGGCCCGCCCCCACGTTTGCTGCCACCCCAGGAGCCCTGCTGCGACGACTGCAGCCACGTGGGAGTCAGCTCCTGCCCACGGGGCCGCTCACCCCCCACCCCCACCCTCGACGGCTGTGGAGGCAGGAACACCCAGACAGGCCAGAGGGTCGAAGTTCCCCCCACCGCGAGAGGGAGAGTCCCCAGGGGCTTCGGCCCCTCGTGGGGGCGGGGATAGGGGGTCGCCGCCCTGCAGCCGCGTTGCCGGGGAGCGCAACCCGGTTGCTGTGGCAACCGTTTCCAAGCGAACCGGCGGCGGCTTGCGCCCTGCTCCCGCTTCTTGGCTCACTGGCGCCTTCCCTCTCTCTCCCTGCCTCCCTCCCTTCCTCCGGTGCGGGCTGGGGGAGGGGCTGGCCGGGGCGGGGGTCCGGGGCGGCGACCCGGGGCCAGGGCGCGGAGCCGCCCGCGGGGAGGGGCTTAGCCCCGGGACCATCTTCCGCCCGCGCTCCGGACCCGACCGGCCCGCCACCGCGGTACTCACGGGCCCAGGCATCCTCCTCGAGCTCGTCCTCCTGGCTCGGGGCGAGCGGCACGGGCCGCGCGGACAGAGCCCGCGACCCGGGGGAGGCGGCGGCGGCCCCAGGGAGCAGCCTGTGGCAGCGAAGGCGGCTCCGAGAGCTGGGCTGGAGCCGCGGGGCGCGCGCACGGGCGCGTACACGGCGCGTACCGAGCCCGGCGTGCGCGCGCGCGGCCGCCGGCAGAGGGCCCCCACCCCCAGTCAGTCGTCGCCGAGTATGCTGTCCCGGGAGCGAAAGGCTGAGGACCCGGCACCCACCTGCCGCACCGAGACTCGGCAGGCAGGGCGCCGGGTTCACCCTGCACAGGGAATGCCCACGCCACGCCTTACAGCTCCTGGCAACAGGCTGTCCGGACCCGGCAGACGCTAGCAGACCCGGTGCACACCGTCGTCGGCTGAGCACACAGGATGCTCAGCCAAGGAGCTGAGATGGAGAACGAACCTACCTACCTACCTACCTCAACCCGGAGAACGCACACATGTCCAGGCCCTGGCCACATCCTGACAGGTACCGCACACACGCAGTGGGCAGGGGCTGGAGCAGGCAGGCACCCCAATGTGGCTCCAACTCACAAATACATAGCCCACTCCCAACTCACGGCCCTTCCCACTGTGTTCCCAGCACACACTACCACATGTCTAGTAAGAAGTAGCACAGGGAAAACCTAGTGCTGGATCCATAGCCCTGGCTTTCACGGACCCTGCTTATCCCCAGGGAACAGAGGTGAGCTCTAGTGAGGGCCCCGCTACCTAGGCTGAGTCTGAACCTGACTGTCCATCAGCCTCTTAATTGGGTTCTTTGTTTCCAGTCCAAATTCTCCACCATGCGTAGGGTGGTCATCCAAAAACATCCTCCACCATCATGTTGGCTGGGGCATTTTGGGTTCCAAGTGACAGAACCTCAAAACAAATAGGCTTGAGCTCAAAGGCATTTGGCACATGTAACTGCGAAGTCCAGGGGTAGATTTTAGCTGTGGTCACAATTGTGTTCCAGCAATGCAATGAGGCATTTATCTGTTCTCTCCACTCAGTTCTCTTCTGTTTGCATTATTTTCAGGCAAATTTGCCCCCAAATGGTGGCGAGGATGACCCCACAGCTCTAGGCACAAGCCACCCATCCCCAGGGGAACTGAGAACCCCAATTCTTCCCCAAAAGTTCTAGCAACCCCCTAGGTTCTTTTTGGATTCATTTTGGCCAAGTGCCCACAGGTGATCCAATCCAGGTATGGGGGAAGGGATGTGTTCAGCCACCCAGTATGTTACCTTTCTTTGAGCACCCTGATTTCATTGGGGGACTCATTTCACCCCATTAGTTGCCCCTGATGTACAGTGGGCAGGTTCCCAGCCTGGTCATTTGGATTTCTTGACTCTGGAGCTCAGTGGTGCAGAGACATAAACATGGCTGTAGCATATTGCTTTTGGAGGTTGTGCCTTGATGAGCTGCCTCAGTTCTGATTCTTCCCATCTCAGCTCCTCCATATCTTTTTTTTTTTTAATTAGTTAATTAACTTTTGGCTGCATTGGGTCTTCGTTGCTGCGCGCGGGCTTTTCTCTAGTTGAGGTGAGCGTGGGCTACTCTTCATTGTGGTGCATGAACTTCTCATTGTGGTGGCTTCTCTTGCTGCAGAGCATGGACTCTAGGCTCACGGGTTTCAGTAATTGTGGCACGCAGGCTCAGTAGTTGTAGCTTGCGGGCTCTAGAGCACAGGCTCAGTTGCTCTGCAGCATGTGGGATCTTCCCAGACCAGGGCTCGAATCCGTGTTTCCTGCATTGGTAGGCGGATTCCTAACCACTGCGCCACCAGGAAAGCCCCTCCATATCCCTTTAACACTTTCTAAGTTAGCTATAGGACAGCTCTGTCAGTTGCAACCAAAGATTCCTAACAGCCCAACCTGGGTCACATGCTCTAGGTGTATGTGTATGCAGGGGGTGCAAGCCCAGTCTCATATAAACCAAAGGGACTGAGGGGAGTCTACCCAAAGGAAACATGGGGTGCTTTTGTACATGCTAGGGAGACACCCTGACACAACCACCTACAACCCTTCAGGACTGCCCCACCTTTCAGATGAGACCCCACATCTTAACACAGCTTTCAAAGCCCAGGATGGCAGAGTCTCACTGACCTCCGCTCCAGCCACTACCCCACGTTCAGCCATCCTAAACCACTAGAGGCTCTAGACCATCCGGCTCCTCCCCTGGGAACATCTGATTCTGTATCCTGGAGGGTATCAACTTGACACCTTTGTGGCAAGGGGCCTCCCCTGTTTGGTGTTGGCCCCCAGTCCCAGCATCATCTCTGCTACAGTGCTGATCACACTGGGTCCTACTGTCCCCACGTCTGCTTGCCTACCAGACAGAGCTCAAAGCTGGCAGGGGCCTCATCTCCATCTGGGTCCCCCAGCTCTTACCATAGGGCTGGATGGAGGAGGTGAACTTGGGCAAGGCTTGTTAAGAAGTGAATTCTGGGAGTTTTCTCTGCCAAGCATCCACTGTGGTAAGAACTTTAAGGTGGGTTGAACCCTAGCCAAGAAGTTCCTACCTAGCCTAAGGGGAGTCTGGTGGGAGGTCTGGACCCCCCCCCCCGCTACCTGGCACTCATTTACCCTTGCACACCTGCCCAGAGCTGGGCTGTGGCTTCTGCACACTAATACCTATCTCCCCCCACCACCCACAAGAGAGCCCGGAGCACCTCAGGCCCCAACCTCTCCCCTCCAGCTTCTTCATCTTCAGCTGGCTTCCTCTCCAAACTGCAACGTCCACTCACTAGCTGGAAGACCTAGGTAAGGCCCTCTCCCTACCCCATTTCCCTCAAGTCAATAGAAGCAGCGGTGCACACTCCACATACCAAGAGCTAGGCTGCCACCAGAGGCCCCTTCGAAGTTGGTACTTGGAACCTTGACTTGTCCTTAAGATAGCCATCAGCCTGACCCCCAGCACCCACATACCCCCAACAGGCAAGAGTCCTGCCAGTGACCCAGGGGCTCAAGGGGGTGACTGGCTACTTAGTTGGATTCTCATAGATGCCCGGTGAGGCGATGGGTATCACACCCAGCTTTCTAGACAAGGGAAGGGCCTATGCAAAGGCAGCTTGGCAAGTGGCCAGGCTGGTACTTGAACCCAGAGCTATCCAACTGCAAAGCTCATGTGGCCTCTGTGGCACTGGGTACCCAGCCCAGAGGCAAGGAACAAACACTTATGGTGGTTACAGAACATCCCTGGGGGGCTGGGGCCACTGGGATGCTACAGACCAGGAACAGACTTGTGAAGTCTGGGACAGACTTGTGGTCAACAGGCTGCCACTCCCAAGTCTCTGCACAGGTGGAATGCTCCCCAACTTCCTCTGTCCCCCAGGTGAATGTCTCCTTCAAGACCTGGCTCAACTGCTACCTTCAGAGAATCTTCCCTGATGGCCACATGGCTGGTCTCTACCCACCTCTGCCACAGCCTAACTTCCAGCATCACCAGTGTCTGTCTCTGCCCAGCCACATTTCCCGGCCCCCCCCCCCCCAGCTACCTGGCACTCATTTACCCTTGCACACCTGCCCAGAGCTGGGCTGTGGCTTCTGCACACTAATACCTATCTCCCCCCACCACCCACAAGAGAGCCCGGAGCACCTCAGGCCCCAACCTCTCACCTCCAGCTTCTTCATCTTCAGCTGGCTTCCTCTCCAAACTGCAACGTCCACTCACTAGCTGGAAGACCTAGGTAAGGCCCTCTCCCTACCCCATTTCCCTCAAGTCAATAGAAGCAGCGGTGCACACTCCACATACCAAGAGCTAGGCTGCCACCAGAGGCCCCTTCGAAGTTGGTACTTGGAACCTTGACTTGTCCTTAAGATAGCCATCAGCCTGACCCCCAGCACCCACATACCCCCAACAGGCAAGAGTCCTGCCAGTGACCCAGGGGCTCAAGGGGGTGACTGGCTACTTAGTTGGATTCTCATAGATGCCCGGTGAGGCGATGGGTATCACACCCAGCTTTCTAGACAAGGGAAGGGCCTATGCAAAGGCAGCTTGGCAAGTGGCCAGGCTGGTACTTGAACCCAGAGCTATCCAACTGCAAAGCTCATGTGGCCTCTGTGGCACTGGGTACCCAGCCCAGAGGCAAGGAACAAACACTTATGGTGGTTACAGAACATCCCTGGGGGGCTGGGGCCACTGGGATGCTACAGACCAGGAACAGACTTGTGAAGTCTGGGACAGACTTGTGGTCAACAGGCTGCCACTCCCAAGTCTCTGCACAGGTGGAATGCTCCCCAACTTCCTCTGTCCCCCAGGTGAATGTCTCCTTCAAGACCTGGCTCAACTGCTACCTTCAGAGAATCTTCCCTGATGGCCACATGGCTGGTCTCTACCCACCTCTGCCACAGCCTAACTTCCAGCATCACCAGTGTCTGTCTCTGCCCAGCCACATTTCCTGCTTCAAAGGCAAAGCAGAGGAATGGCTCTAACACATGTGTACTGGCCCTGGGCAAATCACACAGCAGGTGCCCAGGTATGACAGACTGGGCAGGTGCTCCTAACTGGCAGGTGTCCAGGTAAGACAGACTGGGCAGGTGCCCTAACTGGCAGGTGTCCAGGTAAGACAGACTGGGCAGGTGTTCCTAACAGCAGCTCCCACCTTACTCCCCAGGCCGCTCCAAACCCACAAGCGGCGGCCAGGCCACCTTGGCCTCGGAGGGGATACTGCCAGCTGAGCCCGCCTCTCTAGCACAGGCCCACACCCTAGTGGTTCCAGAGCCAGACCCATACCTAGCGGGGACCCAAGGCTTTTCCTCTCAGGCCTCAACCTGCTGAGGAAGCTGCTGGGCCCAAAGGCCACCAAAGCCTGGCTGCCTGGAGAGGCTACCCCAAGATCGGCCCTGGGGGCCCTTGGGCCTTGCTGGAAGGGCAGCCCCCACTATCCCCACTTCCAATCTCTTTCCACTTCCAGCAGGGCCAGGGAAGCAGGGAGACCCCTGGACCACCAGGGGCAAGAAAGAGGCAAGCAGGGGCAGCTGGCCAGGTTTGTGCTCGGACTGTATTCACACAGAGACATGTGGCAGCTTATATTGGACAAAATGGGTAATAAAAATTGGCTTTAAATATGGAAAAACTGGGACCCTGTAATCCCACGCTACCCTAACACTGGGAGCAGGATGGCCATCACAGTCCGGGAGGGGCCAGGGCTGGGGCCTGGGGTGCAGGCCCACAGCCTTGCCTGCCCCCTTCACACACACACACACACACACACACACACAGGCACACACAGGCACACACTGGGAGGGGTGGATTATTGCTGGGCACATGTGTCTGTTATGAGGGGAGTCTGGAATGTTTGAGGGTTGGTCAGGGACACCCCCACCCCTACCCTTCCCCTGGCCTGGGCTGGGGTGTTTCTGCACGAGGTGTCTTCAGGACAGGGCCCAGCACAAGGGACGAGGTGACCTGGGAGCTGGAAGGCAGAGGCAGACCCATCTGGGACAGTCTGGGCAGTGGACTGAGGGGTCCCAGGGTCAGCCCAATCTCTGGTCATACTTTGGCACAGGCCTAGGGGACACAGAGGTCCCAGATCCAGCTCTGACAGGTACTGAGAAGGGACAGTATTGGGCCCCAGAATTGGCGGCCTAAGCCCAGGGCGGCAGGGGCAGGCACGAGTCTCACTTGGAGGTCGGCGGTGGCAAGCACAGTGCTGGGGGCCCAGGGGCCTGGCCTGGCCCAACCTCGCCCGTCTGAGCTGGGCCTGAGGTGCCTGGAGTGTGGCAGCAGCCCCTCTGCCGGCTCCAGGGTGGGTCTTAAGAACACTCTGGTTGCTATATACATTCATACAAAGACATAAATACAGAAAGCCCCGAGCTCCACAGACAAGAGCTGAAGGGACGCACCTTTGTCCCAGGGACAGTCCAGGCCTTGCCAAACTCAGCCAGACCAGGGGCTGAGGGGCAGAGGGCATTGGGGACAGCTCCGGCTGTGTTCCCCAGGCCACAACTTGAGTGGACAATGGGGAAGACCACTGTGCAAAACTGTAAACAGCACTTGGAGTAGCTGCTACCGCCAACCGCCCGGCGGGGCCTCAGGTTGGGGGCTAGAGGCGGGTGGGGAGCTCGAGGCGGGCGGGAAGCTCTTCCTCACTGTCGCTGCAGTTCCCACAGCAGTCCTGGAGGGCGGGGAAGACACGGAGGGAGAGAGGCAGAGCGGGCGCAGTTAGCCACCAGGGCCGTCACCTGGGCCGGCCCTGCCAGGGCAGACCAGGAGCTCTGTGCTCCAAGGAGGGGGCTCCCCATGAGGGGCCCAGAGCAGCAGCTCAGGCCAGACATGTGTGGATATCAGTGCAGAGGCTGCTGGCAACAGGCTGAAGTAAGGAGGACCAGGTGGCTCCCAGGCTCTGCCAGGGCCCTCTCCCCTGGGGCCGGTAGAGGCAGGGCACGGGGAGACAGATGGCTAAGCAAGGCTAGCGGCTTGCAGGTGCTGGGCACGGAAGCAGTGGGGAGGGGGAGGTAGGGAGCGGGCACCAGACTTCTTTCGCCCACATCTCGCCTCTGCCATGGAAGGGCTGTCTGTGGCTCCCCAAGGCCGGGCAGCAAGGCCAACCCATGGGGAGCCCACACTGCTCACCTCTGGAAAGAGAAAAGAGGCCGTGAGCCCAGCCGGGGGTGGGGGACAGGCGGGAATGAGGCCAGAGACCCTGGGCACCGCTGACACGGCTGGAGGATGCCTACTCCCCGCGCATGCAGGCACCGGCTCTGCCTCCCACCCACCGTCCCCTGGAGCCAGGCGGGGGACCCAGGTAGGACACTGCTGGGGGTTACCTGGCGACTGAAGAGCCTCTGCAGCAGTCCCTTCTTTGGGGGTGCAGGCGGCTGGCCCTTCCAGTCCAGGTCTGGGGGAACCGAGCCATCCAGCCCGAAGACATTCAGCTCCTGGAAGCACTCGGTCTCCACCATCTGCCACAGAACAGGTAGCTGTGAGTACTGACCCCAAGGGCGCCCCTCTGGAGCCCACCCCATCAGCTGGGCAGGTCCCCACCTCGTTCTGCCAGGGGATGGACACACTGCCCGTGGCAAATTTCTGGTAGAAGTCCTGGTCAGTGGCCTCCAGCTCCACACCCTTAACTGTGGAGAACTGTTCAATATCCAGAACATCCTTGCAGTAAATGGCCTGGGGCTGGGGGGACAGAGGCAGTGGTTAGACAGGAACACCACACACACCCCTCCTCGACAGGAGGGCAGCTCAACCCTGAGCTGGGGCTGGGTTTGCCCTGACCCTTGAAGCTTCCTGGTTTGCAGGTGCCCCCAGTGTTCACAGCAGCACTATTAACAATGGCCATGACATGGAAGCAACCTAAGTGTCCATCCACAGATGAGTCGGTAAAGAAGATGTGGCATATGTATATAAATAATGTACAGTGGAATATTACTCAGACATAAAAAAGAATGAAATAATGCCATTTGCAGCAACATGGATGGACCCAGAGATTATCATACCAAGTGAAGTAAGTCGTACAAAGACAAATATATTGGGCTTCCCTGGTGGCGCAGTGGTAGACAGTCCGCCTGCCGATGCAGGGGACATGGGTTCGTGCCCCAGTCTGGGAGGATCCCACGTGCCGCGGAGCGGCTGGGCCCATGAGCCATGGCCGCTGAGCCTGCGCGTCCGGAGCCTGTGCTCCGCAACGGGAGAGGCCACAGCAGTGAGAAGCCCGCATACCGCCAAAAAAGAAAAAAAGACAAATATATTTAACATGACATCACTTATATGTGGAATCTAAAATAATGATACAAATGAACTTATTTACAAAACAGAAACAGACTCACAGACACAGAAAACAAACTCATGGTTATCAAAGAGGAAGGGGGGAGGATAAATAAGGAGTTTGGGATTAGCAGATACATTTTACAATATATAAAATAGATAAACATCACGGTCCTACTGTATAGCGTGGGGAACCATATTCAATCCCTTGTAATAAACTACAATGGAAAAGAATCTGAAAAAGAATATGTATACACACACATATACACATATATACATCCATACATATATATATCCGAATCACTTTGCTGTACACCAGAAACTAATACACAACACTGTAAATCTACTATACTTCCAAAACAAAACAAAACACAAGTGCCCCATGCACTTCCTGAGCATGGCAGTCCCTTCTCTCTGAGGCCCAAGTTCCCCTCTAAACGGGCTCAATATCCCTGACTGCTCACTGCCTGACAAGGCTGCAGAGCTGACCCACGGTGGCCAAACAGCCCCCACAGTGCCATAAGGAATCAGTAACAGGCACCCGCCTCCACCTGTATACAGCTGTCTAGGTACAACTGGTGAGGGCAGCACAGACTGAATCTCAGCTGGGTACTCCATGCGGGGCCTGGAGCTGATAGGTCCTCTGTCCTGGGATGTCCAATGGCATATTCCATCCCCTTCTGCTTCACTGCCAACCAAAGGATTAGAACATTCCTCCCACCTCCCTGCACCCCCAGCCCTCTGCCAGGAGCCCACCTCACTCCAGAAGGCCACTTCTTTTTTCATTGTTACATTTTTTTCTAAGTCCTACTGTTAAGGATGTCAAAATATTATCATGTAAAATCATACAGCTGCTTTTTGGAAAAGTCTGGCAGTTCCCCAAAAGGTTAAACATAGCATTACCATATGAGCCAGCATTCAACTTCTAGGTGTATGTCCCAGAGAAATGAAAACATATGTCCCCACAAAAACTTGTATGTGAATGCTCAAAACAGCATTATTCATCATAGCCCCAAAGTGGAAACAACCCTAATGTCAATCAACTGATGAACAAACAGAATGTGTCATATTCACACAATGGAATATTATTCAGTCATAAAAAAGGAATGCAGGACCAATAAATGCTACAACATTGGTGAACCTTGAAAACATTATGCAAAGTGCAAAAAGCCAGTCACAAAGGACCACATATTATATAATCCCATTAATATGAAATGTCCAGAATAGGCAAATATAGAGAGACATAAAGTAGATTAGTAGGGACTTCCCTGGTGGCGCCGCAGTTAAGAATCTGCCTGCCAATGCAGGGGACATGGGCTCGAGCCCTGTTCCGGGAAGATCCCACACGCCGTGAAACAACTAAGCCCATGCACGACAACTACTGAGACTACACTCTAGAGCCCGTGAGCCACAGCTACTGAAGCCTGCATGCCTAGAGCCTGTGCTCCGCAATAAGAGAAGCCACCGCAATGAGAAGCCTGTGCACTGCATCAAAGAGTAGCCCCCGCTCGTCGCAACTAGAGAAAGCCCGCGCACAGCAACGAAGACACAACGCAGACACACACACACACAAAAGGTCGATGAGTGGATGCCAAGGGCCAGGGGAGGGGAGAATGGGGAATGACTGCTAATGAGCATGGGGTACTTTGGGGGGAGGGGTGATGAAAATGTTCTAAAATTGATTGCGGTGATGGTTGCACAATCTGAATATGCTAAAAGCCATTTAATTATATCCTTTCAAGGAGTGAGTTGTATGGTATATGAACTCAACAAAGCTGTTAAAAACTATATCATCATCAAGCACATTTTTCATCTGCTGCTTCTAAAAAAAGTTAAACTCCAGGGCACTGATTTTCAAGGTTGATGTGCAGGGAAGGAGGAGTAAACTTGAGTGGCAGGGCCAGCCCTGAGGCAGGCTGCCGGAAGTCAGGCTCTCAGTTCAACTGCCCACAGCAAGGCTAAAACCGTGGGTTGCTGGTGAGACCCACCTACAAGATGCAGTTCTGCAGAGGCAGCAGCCCACTAGGTGGCCTCCCACTCCCGTTCCTGCTCCCCTGCTCTGTGGCCCACACCCCCACCTCACATTCCTGTTCCACATTCCCTGCACATGCTCATGCCAGCCACACTGGCCTTCACTGCTGTTCCACCTCTCAAGGCTGGTCCCTGCACCAGGATCTTAATGCCTGGCTGCTCCTTCTCCCTGGAATGGTCACGCCCCAAATCCTGGTACAGCTCTGTCCTTCACGTATTTTAGGCTTCTACTTAACCAACAGCTCCTCAGAGACCATCCTGTCTAGAAATACTGCCACCCCCCCACCACACTTTTTTCACTTACTGGTTTATTTTGCTGTGTCTTCCCACTAGAACATGAAGGGAGGACTGGGTCCTTTTGACTCTATTAATTCTGAGGTCTGGTACATATGGGCACTCAGATATTTGTTGAATGTGTAAACAATCACGTGCATGGTTGACAGCCACCAACCTGGCCTGCCTATCACCTACCTTCCTTCCCCGTGTTCCTGGTGAACTGTCAATCACAGGTCCCAGTCCTCTTACACATGAGAGGGGGGCAAGCACGTGATCTAATCTTGGCCAATCAGAAGCCTGAATTTAGTGGGGGAACAGTCAACAGGCTGCAGCAGAGCCAAGAGATGGAGTCCTGACAACACGGTATGAAACCCTGACATTGGCCCTACTCTGGGACTTTCTGGCCAAATGAACCAATAAGCTCCATGTTGGGCGTTAAGTTTGAGTTGGGCTTCTGCCACTTAGAATTTGATGACTTGAGGATGTTTCTGCCAGGAGGATGCCTGACCCACTGAGATGCTCAGTAAATGAGTGAGACTCTGCAGAGGGGAGTGTCCTGCTCCCAGACGGGAGGTCAGCGTTGCCAGGTGTAGTGGTCAGCAGATGTTTTGCCAGCCCAATGGCCCTTTCCCCTGCTGGCAAGGCATCTTAGTTTTCCTTTGGGAAACCGATCTCCCACCACTGGCAGTGGCTCAGGTGGGTATAGGATCCAGGTGTGGCTGCTGAGGGACCTCTGGGCAATCAGGCAATGAGCATCAGCCTCAGGCCTTGTTTTTCCTTTTCGGACTTCTTTTGAAATTATTGGGCAAGAGGCACTCTCTGTCTTCTAGGGTGGCTGAGTTGTTAAGATGTAGGCCTGCCACACCCTGGGGACAGCTGCCTGAAAGAGAAGCCTGCACACCGACCAGTGGTGGTCAGAGAGAGGAAGACAGAATTCCTGCAACATTGTTGGAGCCCTGGATCGGGTGGGCCAAAAGCAAGGCCTCTCCCACAGCTTTTCATTTTTCTGAGCCCGGTGAATTCTGTTTTGTTGGTTAACCCACTTGAGTTTTCTAACACTTGCAATGAGGGTGTCCCAACCAATCCTCCAAGAGCCCCCAACCCTTCCTGCCCACCCCTGCCCCCTAGCCAGGGCTTGGCCCTGCCCTCGGCAGGAGTGGGCAGCACTCACATCAGGCTTGAAGGGTGGTTCTAGCATGCCGGCTCCCAGCCGCTTGAAGTTCAGCTTCTTGAAGAGGGGGTGCTCCTTCACCTCTCGGGCACCGCCCCCCCCACACCCCAGGCGCTCAGCAGGGTCCTTGCAGAGGAGCTACGGCAAGGCAGGGTGGTCAGGGTAGCTCCAGGAGAGGCGCCCCCAGCCCCAGCCCTGGCCAGTTGGGCCTCCTGCTGGCTGCTGTACCTGGGAACAGAGCGAGCGGGCCTGTGGGGAAAAGTGCTCCGCGTACTCCTCGGGCACCTCCTTTACCAGCCGCTCCACCTCCTCCCGCTTGATCTTCTTTTTTCTCTGCTGGAAGGGTGACTGGCCTGCGATCATCTCATACAGGAGGCAGCCTAGCGCCCACCAGTCCGGGCTGAATGTGTACCGTTCGTTCTTCACCACCTCTGGGGCTGGGAGGGACAGCACAGCAGTTAAGACGGGGCAGGAGGTGGAATTGAGCCCCGGGGCCCCAGGTATGCCCAGCATGCATGTCAAGGTGGGGTAACCCACTGGCACCACCCAGAGAGGTACCATCAGCAGCCTGGTGGGGACTGAGGTGAGTAGGAGAGCACACATCCCATCAAAGGGCGCTGGTATGGCCCTGCAGGGGGCCATGTCTTCTGACTTTTCAAGAGAAGTCAGAAATCCGTATTTTTAACATGAAGCTGTCTGGGTTATCAAATGTTGGCGATCAATTCAAATTGTTTGAAAAACAATTTGATTTAAACAGATGGAGGCCAAATTAGTCCTAGTGTGGCTGCCAGTTTGCAACCTCTAGATTTAATATCAAAGAGAAGAAAGAAGACAGCAACTGATTTGCTGGGTACCTACTGCCTGCTAGGACAGGTAGGTAGGGATTTTTGCCTCTACTACCTCTTTTCATCTTCAAGGCAACCCTGGGAGTAGGTGATGATCACTTTACAGTCAGGGAAAGTGAGGCTGGGAGAGGCAGAATGTCCGGCCCGAGGACACATAACAAGGAAGAGGTGGAGCCCATAGCTGGAGCTCTGTCTACTGTGTCACGTGGTCCCAAGGGGCATTTGGGGCCACATCCTGGCCTCCGCCACAGATGGGCACTCCCACTTCTAGCATGGGCAGGTCTCGGGAGTGGAGAGCCGGGGCCATGGAAACAGGTATGAGGGCCTTGTCTTTCACTGGTAGCCACCTATAGGCCCGGCCAGTAGGAGTAGCTCAATGAATATGTAATGAGTGAACGCTGTGGATTCACAGTGTGTGGGGCCCTGGCTGAGTCTTGGTCTCCTCATCTATAAAAGAAGAACATCAGCTCTTTCTATTCCCTGAGGTACAGGAGACTTCCCAACAGGGGTGGTGGGACTGGGCCCAAGACAGAGAGAGGACCCAGGAGGCTGGCGGGCCAGGGGGAAGGGGGACTCACCCATGTAGCCCACAGTGCCCACACGGCCTTTGATCGTCTGGCCCTCAGGTACGTGCACTGCCAGCCCCAGGTCGGAGATGCGGATGTGACCTGAATGTGGGTGGAGAAGCAGGGAGGCCCGTTAGGCAGGTGGGCCAGACCTCCCCCATGCCTCTCCCACCCTTTGTGGCCCCTCACCCACCGTGGTCATCTAGTAGGATGTTCTCTGGCTTTAGGTCCCTGTGGGGAGAGAAGGGCAGGATCAGATGCTGCTCAGTTTGCCCAGCAGCCAGACAGGGCCACCCCCTCCTAGCTCGCTCACCCCCTGGGATGGGCTGTGCAGCAAGGTGTGGGAGCCTTTTGTTGCCAGAGGACAGACAGCCCTGCTTTCCCTGGCAGCAGCCCCAACCTGAGGGAGCAGATGAAGGATCTATGCAGCCAGGACTCCTGGGACTCGCTAGGCAAGTGGAAGGCAGTTCCCACTCAGAGGGAAGCTTCCCAGACATCACCAGCAGCTTTGTTCACCTCTAGTGTCAAGGGGCTTCTGCTCTCCCTCCACTCTGGTGGCTGACTCTACCTTTTCCATCTGTCAAATGAGGCTACTCATCCATCTCCTCATGGAGCTGTTGTGAGGCTCAAATGAAATCATCACCAGTAATAGTAGTAAGAGGAGCTCTCCACTACCGATGTACTTTACAGCATTATCTCATCTCATTCATTCCCTACAACAACCTGAGAGGCAGGAGTTATATATAGTCTTTGCTTCCCAGGAAAGAAAATGGTGTTGTGAGCAGGGAGCTGAGTGGCCAAGGTCACAGAGTGAGAGAGGGGTGACAATGCCGGGATTCACACATGGTCAACCAGACCCCAGAGCCTGGGTTCTGAGCCTCTCAAGTCTGCCTAGTGTGGGTGAGTGTGGAGCCCCCAGCCAGAGCCCAGACAGACTTGTGCCTGCAGTGACAGCCCCAGCACATCAACATCTCTCTGCAGCCTCCACCCAAGCCCAGTTGCAGCCCCTGGCCAGGAGGGCCACACCCCTGCACCTGTACACGATGCGTTCCCGGTGCAGGTCCTCCAGGCCGCAGCAGATCTCCGCCGCATAGAAGACGGCCCGAGCCTCGGGGAAGCCAGCCTGGCCCATGTGGTAGATGTGGAACTTGAGGTCACCTCCGTTCATCAGCGTCAGCACCAGGCACAGCGCGTCCTTGGTCTCATAGGCGTAGGCCAAGCTCACCTGTGACCAAGAGGGTCCGAGGCCTGAAGCAGGGGCCGTGGGCCACCTGGTGGCGGGGCTGGTGCCAGCCGCCCAAAAAATCCTTCTTAGTACCACTCCCTGGGGCCCAGCCTGCTCCCTAGGCCAGGTGTCAATTCCCCAAACCCACCCTTCCCAGGCATCTCTGAGGACAGGGGAGGCAGTCGTGCCTAGAGGGGGCCTGTGGGAGGGAAGAGATCTTAGTCCAGCGAGTGGGGAGAGCAGGCGTGGCCAGGGGAAAGGGAAGGGTCTCCTGTCTGTACTTACTACAAACCTACTGTTCACTTTCTCCAGGATCTGCTTCTCATTGAGGGCCATGGCCTCCCCTTTCCGCTTCTTGATCCGCTTCTTCTCCAGCTTCTTGCAGGCGTACATCTTGCCTGTTGCCCGCACCTGGCAGGCACATACCTGTAGCCAGGGTAGATGGGGCAAATGGGGACCAGCTGTGCCCTTCCTGGGGGTACAGGGGCTCAAAGGGGGAAGGGGTTTGTCAGGGTCCACCCTACCCCACCTCTGCACTCTGCTGAGCTCTGGCCTAGCCACTCACCTCCCCAAAGCCACCTTTGCCCAGGACTCGGTACTGCCTGAAGGTGTTTTTGGTCACTGGCTGCCTGTGGACAAGGGGTTGGGGATCAAACACTAGCTGATCAGGGGCCTGACGCCCGTGAGAGCCCCCACAACCCGGCCCAGCCCAGCCCAGCCTTCAAGGAGCTCACCTTTCCAGCCACTTCCACTGCAGGAAACGGTTGAAGTAGATGCTGTCGAGGTAGTCGGCAAAAGGGGCCACACTCAGGTACTCGTGGGTCGGCCTATCGAGAAGACCCAGCCGACTGGTCAGCCCCTGACACCCCAAGTTCTTGGCTTGATGGGCCAGGCCCCCTGTTACGTGTATGCTCAGCCTGAAAGGTAGCATCCTCAGCCAACCCTCTTGCTAACCCACCTAGGTGGGAGACATGCATCCTGGCTGAAGCCCAAGATGCTACAGAGAGGGGAGTCAACCTGCCCAAGGTCACAGAGCTGGTGCAAGGTTGGGGTGAGGGGCTGAGCTCCCTCACCACCTGCTAAACTGTTCACAGCCTTCTGGGTCCACAGAAGCCCGCCCGTCAGGACACGATTCTCAGCCTATGGGTAGGGAGAGGCTTACCGGGTGAGCTCCTGGAAGAGGTCTTTGCAGGGCCCCTGCTCCAGCCGCTGGGCACAGTTAGTCACCAGTTGCCGGGGGACCTCAGGGATGAGGTCGGGACCCTAGGGACAAGCCACAGACAGGTCAGTGCAGGGGCTCCCTTGGCCAGCCACCCACTCCCAGGGCAGAGATGGCAGAGACCTCGGGCCTGTGCTGGGGTGGCTATGGGCTGGAGGTGCGCCAGCCTGCCCAGTTGCTGAACTTGGTTTCTGCTGCTCCCCTTGAGGCAGGGTGAAGCAGAGCTGCTGGCAGGCTGCAGGGTCCAGAGCCCCAGCCCACCCTCCTGGGCTCCATGCCTGCAGTGCTGCCTGGTGAGCCTGGAGCAGCTCCAGGGCACTCTCTGCCTGAGCTGTGGTCAATCCTCTCCCCATCACTGAGCTCTACCCGCTGCCATCATCCCTCCATCAGTGCTCACTCACCGTGTGGCTCAGAAAATTCTGCATTAGCCGCCACCCACACTCCTTCCGCTTCTCATCAGGGGTCACTTCATACTCAGCCTGCGGGGTGGGAGGCAGAGAAGCTTGGGGTTTGGGTACAGCAACAGGTGTGGGGAGATGGGGCACATGTGGCCCAGGACCTCTGCCCACCCTTGGTGTTGGGCTGGGCTGAACTCACCACCCCGTCCAGGAAGGCAATGCAGCGGGTCAGCTCGGGCCTCGTGGCGCAGAACTCTCGGAACAGCAGGCGCCCGATGGGCTGCCGCTCGCACAGGCTGTGGTAGTCACGCTCTGCAGGCAGGGGTGGGAGCCGTTGGATTTCTGGACCTGGAGCCCACCGGCAGGGCACTCGTCCACACCACCGGGCCTGGGGCCCTAACAACAGCTTCCAACCCTGCAGTATGGCAGCCATTGTCTCCTTTAGAACCCTCACCACAGCACTGAGGTGGCACTACTGTTACTGCCATCATAGCTTGGGACTCCGAGGCCCAGAGGGGATAAGTAATTAGCCCAAGGTCACACAGCCAGGAGTGTGGCTCCAGAGCCGGGGTCCTCACTTCCAGCCGCTGTCTCCTGGTTCACACCACTTGCATACATCACAGTTGGGGTTGGGTGTGGTCTGTGAGGTTCCGGCCTGGCTTGGGCCCGGCCCACACCTGTTGACTGCCTGGCGAAAGTGTGGGAGGAAGCTGTGGCTTCCGGCGAGCTCGAGGCTAGGCCTCCTTCCCGGTGGTGGAAGCAGCCATGGTGTACTCCTAGCCCACGTGCAGGCCTTCAGAGGGGGCCTGGCCCTTCTCGTTAAGGTTTTGCGGGGCACCCGCAGGGCCAGGCTGGGTGGGGCTGAGCACAGGCCTGGGGCTCTCCGGGCAGTCAGTGAGGGCTGACTCCAGCCCCTGAAGCACCCTCCGCTCCATCCTGTGAGCCCTGCTCGCCCGAGGCCTGGCCCTCCCTTCCGCTGCTTCCCTCAGATCGCCCCCAATCTGACCCTGTCTTCCTCCCCACGCCTACCCCAACCACCCGCTGCTGTCCTATGTGCTCTCTGCCCTCCACCCAGCCCAAGCCCAGGAACTGAAACTGGGTTGGTGGTGCGGCCTCAATTTCTCTGCTCCCCAAAACCCCCAACCCTGCCCCTCCAGCCTGAGGCAAGGTCTTGGGGGAGGCCCCCCTGGCACCAGCAGGACCCTCTCACCTCTTCACCCCACCCCCCATCTCTGCCCAGGTCTCACCAAGGCTGAGCCGCAGCTCTTCGCACTGGCTGATATGAGGGAACTGCAGCATCTGACGCCATTTCTTGCTTTTGCCTTTGCGATTCCCGCCACCACCTGTGGAAGCAAACAGGTGCTGGGTCTCGAGTCCCGCCACTGCCGTGCCTCCCCTCCACCCTCAGTGCAATCCAGAGGCCTTCAGGGCCCAGCCTAGGCCCAGTCCACTCTGGGAGGCACCTCAGGCCTTCCTTCTGCATGCTGCAACATGCCCTCGCTGGGTTCCAGGACACACATGGGCCCCTAGGCCCACCTGCTAGGGGCTTCTGGGCTGGAAGAGCCAAGAGGGGCATGAGGCCAGCCACTGGGGGAGAGTGGGGTTTCCGGGTAGCTTTGGCAGGCCTCTGCTTCTTCCTACCAGGTAGGAGTTTCCCAGGTGAAGAAAGAGAAGGACACGATAGTGGTGGGAACTGTGTAAGTCAAGGCCCAGAAGGGAGATGTTCCAGGACATGTGGGACATGCCTGAGAGATGCCAGAGGCAGAGAGCAGCATGGGTCACCAGGTAGGCTCCAGGCCCCTATTACGAGGCCCTGCATCAGAGCTATCAGAGACGCAAACAAAGTGGTGGCAGGAGGGTTGACACTCAGGATCCCCACCCCTGCTTTCCTGGTCCTGCTACCTGCCTCATTTTACCTAGCTGACCCCTCATCTGTAGCTGCTGAGACCAGGGTAGTAGCTCAAATGCCTACAGAGCCAGACGGGTACAGTAAATGTGGGCCAGATGGTAGACAACAGGGAGTGGTGAGGAGTGTGGGAACTGGACCCGGCGTGCCGCTTCAAACAGGGGCAGCTGCAGCACAACCACGGCTGACTGCTTGATTGTTACTAGGCAGGAATGCTGGCCCAGTGTGGCCAGCTCTTCTGACTTTTCAAAATCAGCTGAGACTCTGGACTGTTACATGAAATATTGGTTCCTATATTTTAAAAAACCCACTGCAGCCCAATAAATAAAACATGTTAGAGATCTAGCTAGATGTGGCCTGTGGGCTATGAGGTTGAAAATGGTGGAAGGAGCCTGAGTCTTGGAATCTTACAGACCTGGGTTTGAATCTCCAGTTTACACTTCAGGCCCATCACTTGCTCTCTAGGAACCTCAATTTCTCCATGTGTACTTCAGGTCCAGAGCCATCTCCAGAGGTATTGTGATGGTGACCAGGAGAGTCTGTGTCCAGTACCCAGTAGAGCTGTGGCAAGAGGTGGGTCCCAGCTCCAACAACTCAGTGGCAACCTCAGGCCACCACTATCCCTTGCCTGGCCTCAGTTTCCCCTATGGTTTACCCAGCCTTGTTTCCATCTGGCCTGGCTGAAGGCAGGTGGTGCAGGAGGAGCCACCGTCTAGGGAGAGGGCAAGGATGGGTCCTCCAATAGGCTCCCTGACCTAAGCTGCCTGGAAGAGGAAGTGTTGTAGGGTACCCATTGGGAAACCTGCTAGCAGCCCTCCTGCAGCCTGCACCCAGCATACCCCACAGTCATTGCTCCACTGTGAGTGAGCAACAGACCCCCACCCCCCAACCCAGGGCAAGGCCTCCCCAGAAGGGGAACTCCTCCCCCACCCCTCCATCCGCCTGCTAACCCCATCACTTACTTCCTCCTCTCCCTCCTCCCAGCCACATCAAGGCAGCAGCAGAGTCACATGCAAATATCCTGTTCTGGAACTGCCACCAGAGTCAGTGGGGCTCCTCCCCACCCCAGCCTGGTCCCCTCCCCATGCCTCTGGGGGCCTGGGAAAGGAAGGAGGACTAAGTGAGGTTTCACACATCCAGTGCTGTCCCACTTCATCCTCATAGCAATTCTTCCAGACCTGGCCCAATTTTGAGAAAACCGAGGCCCTGAAATGAGGAGTCACTTGGTCCAAGATTACGAAGGCTGGAGGTCCCAGAGTCAGGACTCGAACCCAGCTCCCTAGGACCACAACCCAAGCTCTTCTCCCACCGCAAACATGCCTGGCATCAGGTGTCAACTGAATACATGCAATCCCAAATCACTCAGGGCCTCAGATCACTTGGGAAGCTGGCAAAGGCCTGGGGTCCAAGCTGTCAGCCAGCTCATGAAGGGATTCCAATGCACTCAATCTACAGACCAGGGTTCAGAACTCAGTGACAACTGGGATTTCCTTTAGTTTTCAGGTCCCACCCTCAACCATCCCACAAAAAGAGTTACTGAAGTTCAGAGAGAAGAGACTTCTCTAGAGCCACCCAGGTGAGAGGGACAGAGCCAGGTTGGAGTAAGGATTCTCCAGTGAAGGCATTGGTCTCAGTCTGGCCATAACCCCCTATGCCTCCTGAGGAAGCCTATCAGAAGGTGCCCACACTCTCTGGTCAGGTAAGGCAGTGTTCTCAGCAGGCCTGAGGACTGAACTGGCTACAGCCCTAGGGAGGGAGGCCTGGCCAGGCTCTCCCCACCCCTCCTCCCTGGATGGCTGGATGACGAGGCAGAACAGAATCGGCAGATGCCCCCAGAGGCTGGGAGGAAGGCCTAGCCCCAGGACTCGATAACGGACAGGAGACAGGAGATAAGGAAGGCTCTGGGCACTGAGGACCCAGACTGCCATGCCCATTTCCAGGCAGCACTTCCCCAGGGTCAACATGCACTGGGCAGGCAGGGGGCACGAGATGCTGTGCCAGCTGTGGGTTCCTCCGGGTTTCCTACAGACTGCATTGGGGACATCCTGTGTCCTAGGCGTGAGTCAACCAGTCTCACTGTGTGTCCTGGGGGCTAGTCATTGATCTAAGCCTCAGTTGCCCACCTGTAAAATAGGTCAGAAAGGCGAAGCAGATGTCTTTTTCAGCCTGAAAGCCCAGCAGAGTCCTGACCTCCCTGCCCTAGAGTTCCAAAAAGAAGTGTCTTCTTCTCTTCTGGTCCCTGGCACCCTGGACAGGACAGGGCACAGAGCAGGTGTTCGGTGATTATGTTAATGAGGTGAACAGTGGCAGGTGAGGGGCAGACTAACCGCAAGGCAATGAGGACCAAGTCTGGTCCCTATGCATCCCCAGGATCCTCATAGAGCAGGTGCCTGGTAATGTCTGAGGAGCTCAGCAACACTAGGTTCACAAGACAGGCTCCCTCTGCCAGGCCTTGCACTTAACAGTCCTACCAGCCTGGCATGCCTCCCTTCCTTCAAAACTCAGCTTCCAGTTTTTTCTGTGCCCATCTGCCCCACTACTCCCGAGGGCAAAAACTGTGACCCATTCACCTCTATCCCCAGTGTCCTGAGGCACCGAGCAAGTGGCAGTCATGCTGGTAGCATATATGACCAGCAGTTTCCCCACCTCGCAAAGGCTGTGCTACGGCAGAGCCTCGGTTAATTTATTTTCCAAACCTTTTACCCTGCACCAACTTTGTGCCGGCCCAGGCTGGGCGCCGGAGTCTGGGCCCGGGCACGTGGGGTGTGGGCTGCCCCTTTCCCTTCCTGGGGCATCTTCTTACCTCTCACCTGGGAGAGGGCTCAGAGAGGCTCTCCCGGGGCTGGGGTCCCACCCTTCCCTCTTCCTTCCTCTCTCCTCCTCTCACCCCCTCACCACGACCCCACCCCCTCGCCGCGCGGGCGGCGGCCTGACCCACCCCTTGCTGGGCTCCAGCTCCCGGGGGGCAGGTGCGGAGAAAGAGGACCACAGGCCGGAAGGGCTCGTGTCTGCGCGAGGTGCGGGACACGGAGCGAACTGCCCTAGGGGATCGGGCGGCTGAGGCACCCGGTCGAGCTCTGAGGCCGCGCTCCCGCGTTCTCCTCACCCAACAGCCTCACCTTCCCGGGCCTTGAGTAGCACCGTGTTCGCTACGATGTTCTCGAGCTCCATGGGCTGCGGCGCTGCCGGGCCTGCCGGGCCCGCCGGGCCGCGCCACCGGCCGGGATTGCGCGAGGGAGCCGGGGCCGGATGGCGATCGGCGCGGCTCGGCTCGGCTCGCAGTGACCGCGCCGCGGCCTCCCGGGCCTCCCCGGCCGCCGCCGCCCGCCGAGCACTCTGCGCCCCCTCCCGGGGGCCACCCCGGCGCCGGCACGCCCCGCCCCGGCCCGCCCTCTGTTTACTTTACTCAGCCAATAACCGGGAGAGCGCTCGCCGCGCCGTCTTCCCATTAGACAGCCTCTTCATCATCCCCCGCCCCCAGAGCCAGGAATTCGTTCAAAGGAACAGGGGGCGGAACTTAAAACGTCACCTCTTCCTGGTTGGTCTGCGGTGGGGTTCAGCCCCTGCGTTCGAATTTCTGGGCCTTCGTAGGATACCAAACTGCCAATTAGGGCCGAGCCCTCCGCTGGGACAAAAGAGGTGGGTCCTCTGGGTCACGCCCCGGATTCCTGGTATTTTATTGGATGAAGGAAGCGTCAGTCATTCTCAGCTTTGCACTCTGATTGGGCCATTAGATGTGGGTGTGGGCCAGGTCCTTTTGGCTCGCCTTGGCTTGTCCAGGGTTTGTAAGGGATGCGCTTGGTATCTTGGGCCTCTTGCAGGCCAGCCTCAAGCAAGTTCGGGCCGTGTATCCAGCCGTATTCCTTTGGGCCGGCCTATTCTGGAGGGCGCACATCGTTAGCAGGGAGAGGCCCACAGGAGGGTGCCGGCTTCCCGAGCTGCTCCCAGGCCTCCAGGCCGGCCACCGCGGGGGCCCCAGCCCCGCCCCACCCCGCCCCCACAGCCGGATGTTGTGATTTCTCTCCACCCACACGGCCTTGTCCGCCCTCGGCCTCTGCTACCTTATAAGGCAGCGCTACCACCCCAAGACGTAGGGAATGAGCTCACACCCATTATATAGGTGGGGAGCTGAGGTCCAGTGGAGGGCTGCAGGCCTAGGACTAGGGAGAAAACAAGGCCGAAATTTTACAGCTAATCAACACCATCTAGCTCAACATCCTACTCCCTCCACCCTCACTTCACACACCAGGAAACGGAGGCTTGCCCAAACTTGCGGGTAAGACAGAATCCGATTCAACTAGGCTTCTCTGATTCCTATCCATTCATTCATCCAAAAATACAGAGCATGCACTTTGTGCCAGGCACTGGGCCAGGTGCTAGGGAATACAGTGGTGCCAGCAAGATAGTCAATCTCTCTGCCTACCTGCTAGAAGGGGGATAAATATGGTAATCCTATGTGTAAACAAATAAATGGTATGGTCCTGAGGGAGTGACAAGTGCTATTAAGACATTAAGACAAAATAAGGGAAATGGTCTCAGGGTGTGACATTTGAGCAGATCCAACCACACAAAGATCTAGGGGAACAGTGTCAAGCAGAGGCAACAGCAAGTGCAAAGCTTTGAGCCTAGAGTAAGTTTGGTATGTTCAAGGAACAGGAAGAAGGCCTGTGTAGCTTCAGGGCCCAAAGTCTGAGATGAGTTGAAGGAGCAGGGATTCTAGGTAGATCCTGAAATGCTTTGTAAACCACGGAGAGGAGTTTGTTTGTTTTTCTTAAATGAAATGTGGAGCCTTTGAAAGGATGATTTATACTTTTATTTTATTTTATTTTTAGGCCAAGTGGCATGTGGCATCTTAGTTCCCGACCAGGGATTGAACCCGCACCCCCTGCATTGGGAGCACAGAGTCTTAACCACTGGACCACCAGGGAAGTTCCTGACTTATACTTTTAAAAGATCACTCTGGCTAGTAGACTTTCAGGGGGCCAAGAGTGGAAGCAGAGTGAGCAGTTGGGAGCCTACTGAATTCCAGGAGAGAGAGGATGGTTGCTTGGACTGAGAAGGTGGCAGTGGAGATGGAGAAAAGCGCATGGATCTAGGATACTTTGGGGAGTAAAGAAAAGTACTTTGAAGGAAGGAAACCCAGTGGTCAGTAGGACAAAGGGCAGGTACCTCACCCAGTGAAGGGTATTGTGTCTAAGTGAGACCTGAGAGTTAAGTGAGAATGTGCAGGTTTCAGAGGTAACTGGAGTGGGAGGGAAAGAGCCTCTGGATAGAGGGCTAGCACATGTTCAGAGTTCTGTAGAGGAAGGTGGTTAAGGGCTCATGCATTTGGCACCTGAGGGCAGAGCATTGAACTAGATTTTCAGGTACACATTGGGGTGTGCATGGGGAGGCCTTGAAGAGGCCTGGATCAGGGAGGTCCTTGGAAGCTAGGTAAGGAGTCTGGACTTCATTTTGAGAGTAGTGGGGAGCTGTCCAGGGTGTGCTAAACCAGGGGGGAATTTGATCATATTTGCTGACTCAGCCACACTGTGCTAGGGGTGGGGTGAAGGGTGGGGAGAGAGGGGCCTAGGCTGACTTGTAAACACCGATTGTTTTGACGCCCAGCATCTGAACACCCCTCCCCTTTGGGAGGAAACCTATAAAATGCAGAGGCAGGCCCTGCTTTCCACTAGGGAAATCAGAGAGGAGGCAGAATTTCCTCTCTAAGGTCCCTGGTACCTGGAGCGTTTCCAATGTTTGCAAGCAGGTCTTTGAAATCCAAAGCAAGTGAATAACATAAGACATCAGAGGACCATTTAGTGTTCATTATGGTGGCAGTGGAAGAAGAGGGGGAGGTGGTCGAGCCAGGCCCTTCCTGGGGTAGGGGAATTCAGCAAGCACCCAAGAGCATCCAATCAGTTCCTTGTCTGCCTAAGTTACCCAGAATCAGCCTCATTGTTTAGAGCCAAGTATCCTGAGTAATACAGGTGGGAGGCCCTTTTAATAGGAATCACTGGAGAGAGGAATGATGCACTGTGCTGGGGCAGTGGCCAGTGGGTGCAGACAAGTGGCCAGGTTGAGAGCTATCATAGAGCTCGAATGAATAAGACTTTGTGATTGATATGGGGTGAGGAGGGGATGGTATCACACACAACTCTTGGGTTCTGACCCTTCAACCCGTTCTCTAGCTATGACCAAAGTGATCCTTTTTAAAAGGGAAGTCTGCCACCATTCATCTGACATATGCACTTCTAGGGTTTATCCTACAAATATAATTGCACTCAAGCAAAATAAGAAATGAATGTTCAAGGTTGTTCACTGCAGCATTGTCCAAAAACACCAAATGTACTAACTGTCCTTAATAGGGACTAGTTAAGTAAAATTTGGTCCTTTCCTGTACAGGAATACTATGTAGCTTTAAAAAAAAAACTGTCGGGGTGCTCTTCATTTACTGATATAAACAATCTCCAAGATATATTGTTAAATCAAAAAAGTGGGACTGGGCTTCCCTGGTGGCGCAGTGGTTGAGAATCCGCCTGCTAATGCAGGGGACACGGGTTCGAGCCCCGGTCTGGGAAGATCCCACATGCCGCAGAGCAACTAGGCCCGTGAGCCACAACTACTGAGCCTGCGCGTCTGGAGCCTGTGCTCCGCAACAAGAGAGGCCGCGATAGTGAGAGGCCTGCGCACCGCGATGAAGAATGGCCCCCGCTTGCCACAACTAGAGAAAGCCCTCGCACAGAAACTAAGATCCAACACAGCAAAAATAAATTAATTAATTAATAAACTCATACCCCCAACATTTAAAAAAAAAAAAAAAAGTGGGACTTCTCTGGTGGTCCAGTGGCTAAGACTCCGTGCTCCCAATGCAGGGGGCTTGGGTTCAATCCCTGGTCAGGGAACTAGATCCCGCATGCCTCAACTAAAAGATCCTGCATGCCGCAACTAAGACCTGGCACAGACAAATAAATAAATTAAATAAATATTTAAAAAATCTTAAAAAAATTGAAAAAAGCAAAGTACAGAACAGTGGGTAGGGTTTGCTAGTAGTTGTATACAAAAGGTCAAGATAGGCTAGGTTATGCTGCAGTAACAAACAATCCCCAAATTTCAGTGACTTAAAGCAACAAAAGTTAACTTCTCAGGTACACCTTGTGTCCAGTGCAGGTTGTTGGGAAGTTGGGAGGCTCCACTAGGAGTAGTCACTCAGGGACCCAGGACACTAGAGACTCCCTGGCAATCTGCTCTTCTGCAATGTCAGGCAGTAAAAGGAAATGTGGGGAATCATATGATGGCCCTTAAAGCTTGCATCTGAAAGTGACACAAGTCACTTCTGCTCACATTTCATTGGTTAAGGCAACCAAATGGCCACAACTAAGTTGAGAGGGGTGTGGAGGTCTGACACTACTGTGGGAGATTGTATTTTCCAGAGATGAATGTAGCAATACACTCCCATCCCACAGGCATTTCTGCAGTGTGACCTTGCCACCCACACAGCAAGAGGTGGGCTCTCATTTCCCTGTCCTTACTTCTGGCCTGGCTTTAGTGACTCTCGTCATCAGTAGAATATGGTGGAAGTGATACACGTGAGATCTGAGGCCAGGTCACAAAAGGCCATGGAGCCTGGGTTTCTTGCAATGCTTGTTCTCTCAGGATGTTCCTTCAGGCTCATCAGCTGTGCTGTGATGTGATAAGCCCACACTGAATAGATTGTTCACGTGTAGATTGGTCATTGCTCTGCTATGGTTGACAGTTCCAGCTGAGCCCAGCCTTCCAGTTGTCCCACCTAGAGCACAAGACAGTTGAGCAAAGAAGCCCCTGGGTGATTCCAGCTCCCGGGCATTCCCATCAGCCCCTGGCATTGTGGTGCAGACAGCCATCCCTGCTGTGTCCTGTCTGAATTCCCAACCCACAAAATCCATCAGCCTAATAAGCTGGTGTTTTATGCCACTAAGTTGTGAGTGGTTTGCTACAGAGAAATAGATTCTGGAATAACGACTATACGCCTGGAAGGAGAATAGAATTGGAAATATTTAGTGAACAGCACTAACTCCCACAGATGAATCTGCTTCTGTACGCATGGACCCCCCTCTGGAAGGCCACATGAGGTATGGGAACATTGGTTGCCTATAGGAAGGGGGAGTTAAGTGGCTGGGGATAGGGCTGGAGGGGGGCTTTTCATCTTATACCCTTTGTTTTGGTTTTTTGTTTTGTTTTGTTTTTTAAATGATTTGTATTTATTTATTTATTTTTATTTTTATTTTTGGCTGTGTCAGGTCTTTGTTGTAGCATGCGGGACCTTTTTTCTGTTGTGGTGCGTGGGCTTCTCTCTAGTTGTGGCGTGTGGGCTCCAGGGCAGGTGGGCTCTGTAGTTGTGGTGCACGTGCTCTCTAGTTGAGGTACCAGGGCTCAGTAGCCCTGCGGCATGTGGGATCTTAGTTCCCCGACCAGGGATCGAACCCGTGTCCCCTGCATTGGCAGGCAGATTCTTTACCATTGGACCACCAGGGAAGTCCCCTTATATGCTTTTGGACTTTAATCTTGTATCATGTGACTCTATTGCTTATTTTAGAAACAATCAACCAGGTCCTGTCACTCTCCTGCTCAGAACCCCCCGGTGGCTTCCTGGGGTGGGCAGCCTCTAAGATGACCCCAGTGATCCCCCCTCCTGATATTCACCCCCTGATGTGATCCCCTTTCCTCAAGCATGGATTGGACCTAATGACTTACTTCTAGTGAAAAGATGCAGCCAAAGTGTTGAAATGTCACTTCATAGATCAGGTTACTAAAAGGCTGTGGTTTCTGTTTTAGGTGCCTTCTCACCCCGTTGCTGGCTCACCCTCAAGGAAGTTGCTCTATGCAGAGGCCTACATGGCCAGAACTGAGGTCTCTGGCCAACAGTCAAGAAGGACCTGAGGCCAACAGCCTTGTGAATGAACTTGGAAGTGGACCTTACCCCAGTCGCACTATCTTCGAAGTGCAATAAAATGAGGTATGTCTGTAAATGTTTGTAGTTTAAGCCGCTAAATTTGGGAGCAATTTGTCATCTCTTATTAGCTGTAGTAGATAACTAACTTCCCATTACACTTAAAAATAAAACCCAAACTCTTCCCCTTGGCCTACCAGGGCCCAACTCAATCTGGGCCTGTGTAGCTCTCCAACAGTATTTCATACACCTCTCCCTCTTGTCACACTGTAGAGCTGCAGCGTCCAGTACAGTAGCCACTGGCCACGTGTGGCTATTTAAATTTAAATTTAAATTAAATAAAATGAAAATTCAGTTCCTCAGTCATACTAGCCACTTTTCAAGT
Source organism: Lipotes vexillifer (assembly GCF_000442215.2). NCBI lineage: Eukaryota > Metazoa > Chordata > Mammalia > Artiodactyla > Lipotidae > Lipotes > Lipotes vexillifer. The sequence goes on along the minus strand of NW_006789975.1, from coordinate 1,254,544 downwards.
GCTTAATAGCCACATGTGACTAATGGCTACTGTATTGGAAAACACAGGTAGAGAATATTTCCATCATTGCAGAAGTTCTGACAGGCAGCACTGGTCTGGAGGAGGGACTGGCTTCCATTTGTACAAATGTTCCATGGTGGTGGCCTGAATGACTGGGATAAAAATGGTGACACCGAGTGAGAGGAATGAAGGATGATGGGCTGGGTACCTTCTGACCCCCTAAACTTGTCTTTGAATAGGCAGTTCTGCCACCTCTTGAAATGTACGCCCCCAAGTCTCTGCTACAGAGGAGTGGGGTCTGTGTGTGTCTGTGGATCCAGGAACCTGTGAGCAGGAACTTGATGGTTTCTCCCTTCTCATCCCACAGACTGACACCCCAGGTATGGAAAGACAGAAACCAGGGTGAGGAGATGGTGCCTTTCTGCTCTGATCCAAAGCAGTTGATGGAAGGGAGGGGGGGGGGGGGGTGTCCACATGGGAAAGTTTCTTTGTAAACTCCTATAGACTGAGCCCCAACCATATGCCAGGCTCTGCCCTTTCACATGCATTCCCATTCAAGCATCTCTACAAGCCTGCCAGATGGTGTGACTGACATCCCCTCCCTAAAGAGGTGTTGGCCTCTTTAGGTTCAGAAAAACTTAGTCCCTGACCCATGGTCACACCAGGGGTTGGTAGTGATTTGAGGTTTTGGTAGTGATTTGAGGTTCAAGACGGGATTTGAAGGTTTCCTGATTGAAGTTTGTTGCTGTTTTTTCCCCTCCAGTCCCTGCTTCTAAGGTCATTGTTTTCCTATTCTTTAAGCTACTGACTTACAGAGCTGATCACTAGCGGTTTTGTTTTGTTTTAGGAACTTCCTGGTAATGATGCATGAATTCTTGCTTGCATCAGTTAGGACTTTTGGTTGCAACTAAAACCGGCTTAAGTAAAAAACTGGAATTTATTGGTTTAAGTAACTGAAAAGTGTAGGTGGTGGTTCTGATTTCAAGTGTCATTGCATCCCAGGTCTCAAATGGTGTCGCTCAAAATTTGTCTTTCCCATATTCTGACTCGGCTTTTAAAGTGTTGTGTTTATTCTCAGGCAGTTTCTGAGATGCTAAAGACGACTGCAAGCAGCTTCAAGGTCACTTCCTACCAACATGGCAACTTTTATAGAAAGAGAAAACCTCTATCTTGATTCCAGCAAAAATCCCGGGGTTGCCTCTCATTGGTTTGATTTGGGTCAGGTGCTCATTTTGAACCAGTCACTGAGGACAGAAAGAGGCAGGTTTTTTTTTTTTTCATTGTGAAAAAGTCTCTTTATTTTAAGAAAAAAATTTAGTTAACAAAAAATTTAACAAGTTTCATTTAGCAAAATACACCCAAAAGGAAATCACAATACAAAGAAAGTTTTAAGTCAAGGCCTCACCAATTCCTACAGTATTAGAAATGTGTTTCAATTTCCAAAACTAACTCTTAAAAAGCTTAAACTTAACCTAAAAGATTTTAAATGAAAATAAACTAGAATGAACAAATATGAGAAATGTTCCTCTTTGAATAAGGGATCTAGCACCCTGAGTTTTCCTAAAGAGGCAGTGTTCTAATTGACCAGGTCTGGATCACATGCCCACTCCACCCTCAGCTGAGGGATGGGGTAATCTTTCTTATATCCACTTGATGGAAGGGGGAATGGGCCCCTCCCCAAAGGAACATTGAGGGCTCTTACTAGATAAAGGGATGTCCACCAGAGGTTCTCAAATTATGTTCTGCCACTGTATATACCTTTAATTTTACGGAAGTCAAAGAAAGAGGCAGTGGGAATGGAGAGAAGTGGAGGGATTTGAGAAATATGTGGGCAGTGTAATGAACAGAACTTGGAGGCTGGTTAGACTTGAGGGATAAGGGAGAGTGAAAGGCCTTGGCTGCAAGCAACAGAACATGGCTCTAGCTACTTAAACAAAAGGGAATTTACTTTATGGGAATGCCCTCAGCGGTTCATAGCATCAACTAGAAGGAATAGGCTTGGAAATAAGAAGGAATTAAGGGCCACTAGAGGATCAGGAAGCAGGAATTACAGCAGACACTTTGGTTGTTTACCTAATATCCAATACCACTCCCCTTCCTCTTTTGCAGAGTCCCAATTCTGTTCCTGTGGCCACTTTACCTCACAGCCTGACTTGGCTCCAGGGTTGATTGGCCTAAGACAGGAGATCCCCTTACCCTTGTCAGAGATTGGTTTAGGAGTGTCTGGTAACCCAGTTGTGGCCATTGAGCCATGAGGGGAGGTCTTCTTGGGATGTTTTTGGGAGGAAGGTTTCCTCATTTCTAAGAAAGATCTACTGGAAGGGAAGGTTCCTCTTCACTGGAGTTTAGACGTGATTCTTGGAGCTGTGGCAGCCATCTTGTGACCATGAGGGAATCAGCCTGAAAGTATACACACTGAGGACCATAGTAAACAAAAAGAAGGAACATGGGTTCTTGATGACATTGTTAAACCACTGAAAGCACTGTTCCTGGAGCCCCTCCACTCTAGATCTCTTATGATACGAAATGATGCATTTGAATTTCCTTGCTACTTAAGCTTGGCCTTTGGAAGGCATCCTGACTTATGCCATGTAGCAGGGACAGTCTGGTCGGGGCACAGTTGGTGCAATGGTAGACTTCCAACCCCAGCTCTTTTCACCATCCTTGGGTGGCCTGTTCAGGATTCAGAGTCCTGGGAGACAGTGCCCAATGGCCACGTTTAGGCCCCTCTGACTATGTTAATATAGGGAGAGGGTGATCTGGTCCATTAGGCTTCCAGAGTGGGAGGTGATCACTAGAAATTTCCCTTCCCCCACACAATGGGGGAGGGTTGACCCCAAATAGAAACTGGGAGACTAGAGGAAGAGGAAGGGGGAATAGATGTTGAACATCCAAGTACCCATGAATGTCCATCTCCAGTCCCAACAGACTGGATGCCTCATCTCACATTCCCTATAAAGCACCCTGTGTTCATCACATTCTTCATTTGACATGCTACATTCAGGTTTCTGTGAAGTTGTAGTACTCACTCTGCCTGGAAGCTGTTCTCTCCCTTTCCCACCTGCAAAGCCCTATTCATTGTGAAGACCTGTTTAAAAGGCCCCTTCCAGGCTTCCCTGGTGGCGCAGTGGTTAAGAATATGCCTGCCAGTGCAGGGGACACGGGTTCAAGCCCTGGTCCAGGAAGGTCCCACATGCCGCGGAGCAACTAGGCCCATGCACCACAGCTACTGAGCCTGTGCTCTGGAGCCTGCGAGCCACAACTACTGAGCCTGCGAGTCACAACTGCTGAAGCCCGTGCACCTAGAGCCCCTGCTCCGCAACAAGAGAAGCCACCACCACAAGAAGCCCGTGCACCATAACAAAGAGTAACCCCCACTCACCGCAACTAGAGAAAGCCCATGCGCAGCAACAAAAACCCAACGCAGCCAAAGATAAATGAATAAATTTAAAAATACTATATAAAAAAAAAAGAACCGACGAAGGTGCTTTCATTTTAATGATCTCATCTATACAGCTCACAGTTTCACTTTCATCACAGTCTTTTTTAAAAATATTTATTTATTTATTTGGCTGCACTGGGTCTTAGTTGTGGCACACAGGATCTTCGCTGCGGCGTGTGGGATCTCTTTTTTTTTTTTCAGTTGCAGCATGCAGGATCTTTTAGTTGTGGCATGTGGGATCTAGTTCCCTGACCAGGGATCGAACCCGGGCCCCCTGCACTGGGAGTGTGGAGTCTTAACCACTGGACCACCGGGGAAGTCCCTTACCATGGCCCTCATCATAGTCTTAACAGCTGTCCCATCAACTTTTTTTGTTTAATCAGTTTTTAAATTTTTTTTTTTTTTTTTTTTTGTGGTACGTGGGCCTCTCACTGTTGTGGCCTCTCCCGTTGCGGAGCACAGGCTCCGGATGCGCAGGCTCAGCGGCCATGGCTCACGGGCCTAGCCGCTCCGCGGCATGTGGGATCTTCCCGGACCAGGGCACAAACCCGTGTCCCCTGCATTTGCAGGCAGACTCTCAACCACTGTGCCACCAGGGAAGCCCAAATCAGTTTTTAAATTAAAAACATTTTCTTTTTTAGCTGTGTCAGGTCTTAGTGGCGGCATACGGGATATTTCCTCGCAGTGAGCAGGCTCTTCATTGCAGTGTGAAGGCTTCTCTCTAGTGGTGGAGTGCGGGTTTTCACTCTCTAGTTGTGGCATGCAGGCTCCAGGGTGTGTGGGCTCTGTAGTTTGCAGCACGCAGGCTCTCTAGTTGAGGCGCGTGAGCTTCAGTAGTTGTGGCGCACGGGCTTAGTTGCCCCGCGGCATGTGGGATCTTAGTTCCCCGACCAGGGGTCGAACCAGTGCCCCCTGCATTGCAAGGCGGATTCTTTACAACTGGACCACCAGGGAAGTCCCAATAGCTGTCATATCAACTTTTGAAAACAATTGTTGAAGTGGTGCCTCTACTCCTGCCGTCCTGTTGCTGTGTTTCTGTTCCAGGAAGTCTTCCATGAGAGGTAGAGGGCCTACCTCTCTTCCAGCAGAATTAAGGAATTGCTGCATTCTGTCTTCACTTCATTTCCCACAAATTACTTTGTATCAGTCAGGACTTCTTTGAAAGCGATGGAAGTCCATTCAAATTGGTTTTAATTGGTGAATGTAACTGAGAATTCTTGAAGGTATCTCTAGTTTTAGGATCCAGGTTCGCAAATAAAAGAATCAGTAATCAATTTATCTGTATTAGTTATCAAATGCTGGGTAACAAATCATCCTAAAATTTATGGCCTAAAACAACAAAAATCAATTGGATTTTCTCAAATTCAGAGGTTCAAGAATTCAGGAGCAGCTTAGCGGGATGGTCTGGCTTGAGGTCTCTAATGAGGTTACAGGCCAGATGGTTGGGGCTGCAGTATCCATATCAAAAGTGGTTCATTCACATGGCTGTCCAGTTGGTGCTGGCTGTTGGCAGGAGGCTTTACTTTCTTCCCTCATGGGCCTCTCTGCAGGGCTGCTTAAGTGTCCTCACAGCGTGGCAGCTGGCCTCCCCCGGAGTGAGTGATCCATGAGACCAAGGCAAAAATTGCAATGCCTTTTATGATATGGGCTTGGAAGTCAAACACAGTCATTTCTGCTGTATTCTATTGGACACACAGAACAGCTCTGAATCAGTTTTAGAAGGGACTATTCAAGGTCATGAATCCCAGGAGGTGAGGATCAATGGGGACCATCCAGGAGGTTGCCTCCTACAGCATTGCTCCATCCTTCCTTCCCTGTTTGCTCTGCTATTCCTATATGTGTGCTTCATTCTCAGTCAGGCCTTCCCCAGGCAGTGACAGAGATGGCCATCAACATCTCCAGGCTTGCATTCTTAGGGACCCCAGTGGGAAGAAAGTACATTTATCATAAAAGTTCTGGTGAAAGTCCCAAGGCTGACTCTGATTGGCCAAACTTGCGTATAGCTTATCCCTGAACCAATCGCTGTGGTCTAGAGATACCATGCTCTGATTGGCCAGACCTAGGCCACACCCCCAGCACTAGAACTGAGGGTAGAGTGGGCAGCACTAGAGACTCATGGAGCGGATGAAGGAGGAGTGGTTCCCAAAGGAAAAATCAGGGTGTCCTTACCTAACCAAGGTGGATGGTTGTTGGGCAGGAAAAATAATACATGCCCAACCTATCTCCCTCCTTTGTGCTCCAGTTGCATATTTTAGCACCCCTTGGTTTAGTATTTTTAGTATTTTTTCCATGGGATAATTTACTTTCTTTGTAGGTATAACTCTAAGATGGCCCCCAAGTTCCCTGGTGTAAACATACCTTCTCCCAGTCATTTAATCAAACACGAATCTAGATGCTTCCGTAGAAGAATGCTGCAAATGTAAGTAAGGTCCCAAATCAGTTGACCTTAAGACAGGGAGATGCTCCTTAGCGGGCCTGACCTAATCAGATGCACCCTTAAAAGTGACAGGGTTCTTCCTGGCAAAAGAAATTCAGAGGGTAAGAGAGTCAACATGGGGGAGATTCTCTGTTATTGGCTTGGAAGATCGAAGGGTCTCTATGGCAAGAAATGCAGGTAGCTTCTAGCAGCTGAGGGCAGCCCCTGGCTTGCAAAGAAAAAGGGACCTCAGTCCTACAAACAGAAGGAACTGAATTCTGCCAATGACCTGAGTGACCTTGGAAGGGAATTTCCCCCAGAGCCTCCAGAAAACTTAGCCTTGATCTCAGTTTTGTGAGACCCTGAGCAGAAAACTGAGTCATGCAGTGCTGGACTTCTGACCCACAGATTTACGAAGTAATTAATGGGTATTATTTTAAGCTGCAAAGTTTGTGGTTAATTTTAGGCAGCAATAGAAAATGAATATACTTCTCCATGGATTCTAAGATTCCTAAAGTAGGGAGCTTCTCTTAGATCTCCTTAAACTCCTCATCCCCAGTAGGACCCAAAACAAAGATGGTCCCTCTTCCTGCTTCCAGTTCCACTATCTGGGAAAGAGAGGAGGAGCCCCACTCCTTATTATGCTACTCCCACCCACCAGCTTCCAACTTTCCCATCCTTGGGGGCCCACCAAGGAAACTCTCTGCTTGGCTTTCCATAAACAGCCCAGGAGGGCAGCTCGACCAATCTCTGCTTCCCAGGCCTCAGCGACCTTTGACCAGTTCTATTTTTTTTTTAATTATTATTTATTTATTTATTTTTGGCTGTGTTGGGTCTTTGTTGCTGTGCACAGGCTTTCTTGTGGTTGTTGTGGTGAGCGGGGGCTACTCTTCGTTGTGGTGCCTGGGCTTCTCATTGTGGTGTCTTCTCTTGTTGCGGAGCATGGGCTCTAGGCATGCAGTCTTCAGTAGTTGTGGCATGTGGGCTCCAGTAGTTGTGGCTCGCAGGCTCTAGAGCTCAGGCTCAGTAGTTGTGGCGCACAGGCTTAGTTGCTCCGCAGCATGTGGGATCTTCCCGGATCAGGGCTCGAACCCGTGTCCTCTGCATTGGCAGGCGGATTTTCAACCACTGCGCCACCTGGGAAGCCCGACCAGTTCTATTGATCTGGACTCCTGGGCAAGTGGTTGGACCAACAGACAGACCCCATGAGGGCTCTGCTGCTCCTGGGGGTCCTGCTGGTGAGCCTGGAGTCAGCGGTTTTGGTGAAGGCTGTGGGAACCAGGAGGGTTGTACTGGGATGGCCCTGGGGGGTCCCTATCACAGCCTTGGCCTCTGCCCATGACCTTTTAGTCTAGGTGATTGGAAGGCCTGTTTGGAAAGACTAGGCAAGCCTATAAGGCCAAAGTAGAGGAGAGAAAGACAGACAGTGCTGGGGGATATGAGGACATGGCCTGCATTACTGAGGGAGGGGGACCTTGAGGAGACAATGAGAGGAGGAAGGAGAGGTCCAGACCTTCTGAGGAAATCTCTGCATTTCTGGACTGTGAAAGGAAGCTGGGGACTAGCGTGGGTTCGGGGCAGGCAACGGCTTTCTGGGAAAATTCCCGGCTTTCTTCTCTCTCCCATAGACTCCACCTTGGAAAGCCCCCAAGCAGCATAAGTTCATAGAGAGTGAGCACACAGTGGGTAAGTAGCCTGGGTCCACCTCCTGAGAGACCCTTGAACAGGGATGAGTATGGCAGGGAGTGTGCAGGTTGTTAGTCTCTGGCCCTTGGGGTGAGGGGAAGGATCCTGGGCACTCTTCACTCTCATCCCCAGATTTGTCTGGCTGGCATTCAGACCTGAGAGCCTACTATATGCCAGGTCTTGTGCGCATGGGTGCCGGGGATCCAGAGTGATAGTGAACTATGTGCGCCTTGAGGGCAAGGCTGGGGCTGTATCTGAGTGTCTCGTCCAGTACCTGCCAGTCTTCCTCGGTTTTCCCAGCCTCCGCCTTCCTTTCCTCTCCTCAGTACATCTCGCAGGCACCAGTCATGCCACACAGAGGCCAGGGCCCTTGACGAACAAGGAAGGATCAAGAGCAGGGCTCTGGAGCCCAAATGCCTCTGAATCCCAGCTTCATCACTTATGTGCTGGATGGCTCTGCATCAATGACTTGACTTCTCCAAGCTTAAATCCCCATCTGTAAAACGAGGCTGGTAATGGTAAAATTCTTAGGGTTGTGGAGAAGGAGAAATGAGTCATTAATCCCAGTGAGGCACAGTTTGGTGCATGGTAAATGCTTAAAATATATTGGCTTTTATTATCAAGCTCCCTTTTAGATGGTGGATATCTGCCATCTTCCCCCTGCCATAGCTCCCCATTGCCTGTATTCTTCCAGGCACTAAATATTTACCTAGAATTGTAAACTAGATTGAGGCTGCCCTGGCAAGCCTGCCCTGATGGGATCAGGCCCAGCCCCTTGGCATGGCACTGAGGCAATCCTGAGTACCTCACCTCCTCTCCTCAGCACTCCACACCTAGCCAAACTGCTCTCCTCCCTCTAGCCTGACTCAGCCTAGCTGCTCTGCCCTCGTCTAATCACCTACTTAGGGTCCTACTCTTCCGTGTCCATTCCATTTGCATCTTAAAGGTCCATCTCAGACTCCTCTCTCTTCCTTTAATGTCCTGTCCCTGATTTGGCCCTCAGCACAAGCGTCACTGGGCCACTAATAACAAAATAGCAGCTAATGTACTATGTGTCAGACTCTGTGTAAGTGTTTTATAGACACGCTCTCATTCAAGTTTCACAACACTCCTCTGAAATAGAGTCAATTCTCATTATTCGTGGTAGTCATGTTCTATAAAGTCACCATGAACACTGAATTAGCAAAAACTGAACCATTGCTCCTAGAGGAAATATAGGGTTAGGTTCCTGTTAGCTCTGGTCACAACATTTTCATCAACATATAACCTTGTTTTATGTGCGATTCTGTTTAAAGACACCTTACTTAATATATATTGTTGATTCACTGATATTGAATTCATGGCCAGCATCACTATAGCTCATGCCTGGACGAAGCTTATCTAACCCACAGGTGTTCTACATAATGTACATCACAGCCCTTTTGCACTTCGGAACACTGGACAGCACTTCAGCACTCTATTTGGGGGCCATTTTCAACAGCAAAATCATGTATCAAAAGCACAGAATTTGAGGGCTTCCCTGGTGGTGCAGTGGTTGAGAGTCCGCCTGCTGATGCAAGGGACACGGGTTCGTGCCCCGGTCCAGGAAGATCCCACATGCCGTGGAGCGGCTGGGCCCATGAGCCATGGCTGCTGAGCCTGCACGTCCGCAGCCTGTGCTCTGCAATGGGAGAGGCCACAACAGTAAGAGGCCTGCGTACTGCCAAAAAAAAAAAAAAAAAAAAAAAAGCACAAAATTTGAAAAACATGGCACTAAATAGAGCATGAAAAGTACACTTGTTGAGAAGCAAGAAGAACTACAGTCCTGCAGCCTGTGTAACAAAAACCACATTCAGAGAAAGATAGATAAGATGAAAAGGCAGAGGGCTATGTACCAGATGAAGGAACAAGATAAACCCCCAGAAAAACAACTAAGTGAAGTGGAGATAGGCAACCTTCCAGAAAAAGAATTCAGGATAATGATAGTGAAGATGATCCAGGACCTCGGAAAAAGAATAGAGGCAAATATTGAGAAGATACAAGAAATGTTTAACAAAGATCTAGAAGAATTAAAGAACAAACAGAGATGAACAATACAATAACTGAAATGAAAAATACACTAGAAGGAATCAATAGCAGAATAAGTGAGGCAGAAGAACGAATAAGTTACCTGGAAGACAGAATGGTGGAATTCACTGCTGCGGAACAGAATAAAGAAAAAGAATGACAAGAAATGAAGACAGCCTAAGAGACCTCTGGGACAACATTAAACACAACAACTTTCACATTATAGGGGTCCCAGAAGGAGAAGAGAGAGAGAAAGGACCCAAGAAAATATTTGAAGAGATTATAGTCAAAAACTTCCCTAACATGGGAAAGGAAATAGCCACCCAAGTCCAGGGAGCACAGAGAGTCCCATACAGGATAAACCCAAGGAGAAACGCACTGAAACACATAGTAATCAACGTGGCAAAAATTAAAGACAAAGAAAAATTATTGAAAGCAGCAAGGGAAAAACGACAAATAACATACAAGGGAACTCCCATAAAGTTAACAGCTGATTTCTCAGTAGAAACTCTACAAGCCAGAAGGTAGTGGCATGACATATTTAAAGTGATGAAAGGGAAGAACCTACAACCATGATTGCTCTACCTGGCAAGGATCTCATTCAGATTCGTTGGAGAAGTCAAAAGCTTTACAGACAAGCAAAAGCTAAGAGAATGCAGCACCACCAAACCAGCTCTACAACAAATGCTAAAGGAACTTCTCTAAGTGGGAAACACAAGAGAAGAAAAGGACCTACAAAAACAAACCCCAAACAATTAAGAAAGTGGTAATAGGAACATACATATCAATAATTACCTTAAACGTGAATGGATTAAATGCTCCAACCAAAAGACACAGGATTGCTGAATGGATACAAAAACAAGACCCATATATATACTGTCTACAAGAGACCCACGTCAGACCTAGGGACACATGCAGACTGAAAGTGAGGGGATGGAAAAAGATATTCCATGCAAATGGAAATCAAAAGAAAGCTGGAGTAGCAATACTCATATCAGATAAACTAGACTTTAAAATGAAGAATGTTACAAGAGACAAGGAAGGACACTACATAATGATCAAGGGATCAATCCAAGAAGAAGATATAACAATTATAAATATATATGCACCCAACATAGGAGCACCTCAATACATAAGGCAACTGCTAACAGCTATAAAAGAGGAAATCGACAGTAACACAATAATACTGGAAGAGGTTAACACCTCACTTACACCAATGAACAGATCATCCAAAATGAAAATTAATAAGGAAACACAAGCTTTAAGTGACACAATAGACCAGAGAGATTTAATTGATATTTATAGGACATTCCATCCAAAAACAGCAGATTACACTTTCTTCTCAAGTGCGCACAGAACATTCTCCAGGATAGATCACATCTTGGGTCACAAATCAAGCCTCAGTAAATTTAAGAAAATTGAATTCATATCAAGCATCTTTTCTGACCACAATGCTATGAAATTAGAAATCAATTACAGGGAAAAAATGTAAAAAACACAAACACATGGAGGCTAAACAGTACGTTACTAAATAACCAAGAGATCACTGAAGAAATCTAAGAGGAAATCAAAAAATACCTAGAGACCAATGACAATGAAAACACGATGATCCAAAACCTACGGGATGCAGCAAAAGCAGTTCTAAGAGGGAAGTTTATAGCAATACAATTCTACCTCAAGAAACAGCAGACATCTCAAATAAACAATCTAACCTTACACCTAAAGGAACTAGAGGAATAAGAACAAACAAAACCCAAAGTTAGTAGAAGGAAAGAAATCATAAAGATCAGAGCAGAAATAAATGAAATAGAAACAAAGAAAACAATAGCAAAGATGAATAAAACTAAAAGCTGGTTCTTTGAGAAGATAAACACAATTGATAAACCATTCACCAGACTCATCAAGAAAAAGAAGCAGAGGACTCAAATCAATAAAATTAGAAATGAAAAGGAGAAGTTACAACAGACACCGCAGAAATACAAAGCATCCTAAGAGACTACTATGCCAATAAAAGCAACTCTTTGCAACTCTATGCCAATAAAATGGACAACCTGGAAGAAATGGACAAATTCTTAGAAAGGTATAGCCTTTCAAGACTGAACCAGGAAGAAATAGAAAATATGAACAGACTAATAACAAATAATGACATTGAAACTGTGATTAAAAATCTTCCAGCAAACAAAAGTCCAGAACCAGATGGCTTCACAGGTGAATTCTATCCAACATTTAGCGAAGAGCTAACACCCATCCTTCTCAAACTCTTCCAAACAATTGCAGAGAAAGGAACACTCCCAAACTCATTCTATGAGGCCACCATCACCCTCATGCCAAAACCAGACAAAGACACTACAAAAAAAGAAAATTACAGACCAATGTCACTCATGAATATAGATGCAAAAATCCTCAACAAAATACTAGCAAACAGAACCCAACAACACATTAAAAGGATCATACACCATGATCAAGTGGGATTTATCCCAGGGATGCAAGGATTCTTCAATATACACAAGTCAATCAATGTGATACACCATATTAACAAACTGAAGAAGAAAAACCATATGATCATCTCAATAGATGCAGGAAAAGCTTCTGACAAAATTCAACACCCATTTATGATAAAAACTCTCCAGAAAGTGCACATAGAGGGAACCTACCTCAACATAATAAGGCCATATACAACAAACCCACAGCAAACATCATTCTCAATGGTGAAAAACTGAAAGATCAGGAACAAGCAAGAGCAAGGATGTCTACTCTCACCACTACTACAACATAGTTTTGGAAGTCCTAGCCACGGCAGTCAGAGAAGAAAAAGAAATAAAAGGAATACAAATTGGAAAAGAAGAAGTAAAACTGTCACTATTTGCAGATGACATGATACTATACATAGAGAATCCTAAAGATGCCACCAGAAAACTACTAGAGCTAATCAATGAATTTGATAAAGTTGCAGGATATAAAATTAAGGCACAGAAATCTCTTGCATTCCTATACACTAATGATGAAAAATCTGAAAGAGAAATTAAGGAAACACTTCCGTTTACCATTGCAACAAAAAGAATACAATACCTAGGAATAAACCTACCTAGGTATGCAGAAAACTATAAGACATTGATGAAAGAAATTAAAGATGATACAAACAGATGGAGAGATATACCATGTTCTTGCATTAGAAGAATCAATATTGTGAAAATGACTATACTACCCAAAGCAATCTACAGATTCAATGCAATCCCTATCAAATTACCAATGGCATTTTTTACAGAACTAGAACAAAAAATCTTTAAATTTGTATGAAGACACAAGAGACCCCAAATAGCCAAAGCAGTCTTGAGGGAAAAAAACAGAGGTGGAGGAATCAGCCTCCCTGACTTCAGACTATACTACAAAGCTACAGTAATCAAGACAATATGGTACTGGCACAAAAACAGAAATACAGATCAATGGAACAGGATAGAAAGCCCAGAGATAAACCCACGCACATATGGTCACCGTATATTTGACAACGGAGGCAAGGATATACAATGGAGAAAAGACAGTCTCTTCAGTAAGTGGTGCTGGGAAAACTGGACAGCTACATGTAAAAGAATGAAATTAGAACACTACCTAACACCATCACAAAAATAAACTCCAAATGGATTAGAGACCTAAATGTAAGACTGGACACTATAAAACTCTTAGAGGAAAACATAGGAAGAACACTCTTTGACATAAATCTCAGCAAGATCTTTTTTGATCCACCTCCTAGAGTAATGGAAATAAAAACAAAAATAAACAAATGGGACGTAATGAAACTTCAAAGCTTTTGCACAGCAAAGGAAACTACAAACAAGACGAAAAGACAACCCTCAGAATGGGAGAAGATATTTGCAAACTAATCAACGGCCAAAGGATTAATCTCCAAAATATATAAACAGCCCATGGAGCTCAATATTAAAAAAAACAAACAACCCAATCCAAAAATGGGCAGAAGGCCTAAATAGACATCTCTCCAAAGAAGACATACAGATGGCCAAGAAGCACGTGAAAAGCTGCTCAACATCACTAATTATTAGAGAAATGCAAATCAAAACTACAGTGAGGTATCACCTCACACCATTTAGAATGGGCATCATCAGAAAATCTACAAACAGCAAATGCTGGAGAGGGTGTGGAGAAAAGGGAACCCTCTTGCACTGTTGATGGGAATGTAAATTGATACAGCCACTATGGAGAACAGTATGGAGGTTCCTTAACAAACTAAAAGTAGAATTACCATATGACCCAGTAATCCCACTACTGGGCATATACCCAGAGAAAAACATAATTCAAAAAGACATATGCACCCCAATGTTCATTGCAGCACTATTTACAATAGCCAGGACATGGAAGCAACGTAAATGCCCATCAACAGACGAATGGATAATGATGTGGTAATATAAACAATGGAATATTACTCAGCTATAAAAAGGAATGAAATTGGGTCATTTGTTGAGACACGGATGGATCTAGAGTCTGTCATACAAGGTGAAGTAAGTCAGAAAGAGAAAAACAAATATCATATATTAACGCATATATGTGAAACCTAGAAAAATGGTACAGATGAACCTGTTTGCAGGGCAGAAATTGAGACACAGAGGTAGAGAACAAACGTATGGACAACAAGGGAGGAAAGTGGCAGGGGTGGTGTGGTGTGATGCATTGGGAGATTGGGATTGACATATATACACTAATATGTATAAAATGGATGACTTATGAGAACCTGCTGTATAAAAAAATAAATAAAATTTAAAAATTAAAAAAAAAGGGCACTTGTTTACAGTAGGAGTTGAAACAAGATGCAGAGCATCACCTTATTTGACCTCAGCTGGGAATGTGCACTTCAGGTGACTCAAATTTTTCACCACTCTGGGCATGTCCACAAATGACAGTGAAAGCACATTGAGTATTGGTTTGGGGTTACAGATAAATTTTAGCAAGAAGTGCAGATAAGCAAATACAGAATCTGAATGAGGCTCAATTATACTATTTTTAAAAATTACAATAGCAATATTTTTATTGTAAAAACTTTATAAATTACGGAAATAGAAAAGAAGGAAAAGTCACTCATAATCCACTATCTTCCAAAAACCACTGTTACAAATTTTGGAGATTTCTTTCTAGATTTATTTTTTATGCATATGTAAATATATTTTTACAAAAATAGGACCATGCTGGGTTTTTTAAAAAATAAATTTATTTATTTATTTTTGTTGGAGTTGGGTCTTTGTTGCTGCACGCGGGGTTTATCTCTAGTTGCCGTGAGTCGGGGCTACTCTTCATTGCGGTGCGCAGGCTTCTCATTGCGGCGGCTTCTCTTGTTGCGGAGCACAGGCTCTAGGCATGCGTGCTTCAGTAGTTGTGGGTCACGGGCTGTAGAGCGCAGGCTCAGTAGTTGTGGCGCACAGGCTTAGCTTCTCTGCAGCATGTGGGATCTTTTCGGACGAGGGCTTGAACCTGTGTCCCGGGCATTGGCAGGTGGATTCCTATCCACTGTGCCACCAGGGAATCCCCATCTCAACCATTTTAAGTGTACAGTTCAGTAATATTAAGTACACTCGTATTGTTGTGCAATCATTACCACCATCTATCTCCAGAATTCTTTGCATCTTGCAAAACTGAAACCCTTCATCTGTACTATGTATGATTTTTGCCATTTTTAACAGATGAGAAAACTAAGGCTCAGAGTGGTCAAGTGACTTCAACATTCAACAAGTATTTATTAAGTGCCTACTTTGTAGCAAGCACTCTTCTAGGCCTGGAGGCTGCAGACTTGTCTAAAGTCATGCAGTTAGTAGTTGGTGGAGTCAGGAGTCCACCAACTGACTCCAGAAACCCAACTCTTAAGCAGGATGTGGACTTGAAGGAACAATGATCTTTTCAAAGGTCTATCCTTTTTCCAACCAGACTCTGAGGGGTGGTACCTGGGCAATGGGGCACGGGGAAAGTCATTAAGGAGTGTGTTACCCCTGCAGTTCTCACTGTCACTGGGGAGCCCTGCCACTTCCCCTTCCAGTACCACTGGCAGCTGTATCACAAATTTATCCACAGAGGCTGGCCCGGCCCCGACCCTGGTAAGACTACCCCGGAAGGGTTGGAGCAGAGGTCTGGGGGAGGTGGACTCTGCCCATCCTTCTGTCCAAGGAACCCTGCTTGGAGAGAAGGGGCTGTGATAGGGAAGGGCAGCCCAGCCTCTTGGGCAGAGCTAGGAAGCTTCATCTCTTTCTTTCTTTCTTTTTTTATTTATTGAAGTATAGTTGATTTACAATATTGTGTTGGTTTCAGGTGTACAGCAAAATGATTCAGTTATATATATATTTTTTCAGATTATTTTCCATTATAAGTTATTACAAGATATTGAATATAGTTCCCTGTATTATACAGTAAATCCTTGTTGCTTATCTATTTTATGTATAGTATTGTGTATCTGTTAATCTCATATTCCTAATTTATCACCCCCACCCCCGTTTTCCCCTTTGGTAATTTTAAGTTTGTTTTCTATGTCTGTAAGTCTGTTTCTATTTTGTATATAGATTCATTTGTGTTATTGTTTAGATTCCACATATAAATACTATCACATAATATTTGTCTTTCTCCATCTGACTTACTTCACTTAGTATGGTATTCCCTAGGTCCACCCATGTTACTGAAAATGGCAATATTTCATTTTTTTTAATGGCTGAATAATATTCCATTGTGTATATACCACATCTTCTTAAACCAATCATCCATTGATGGGCACTTGGGTCACTTCCATGTCTTAAGCCTTATCTCTGTCTACAGGTGTGCTACCACCCCCAACTTCAAGAAGGATCAGCGATGTGGGCATACTGCCTGGAGCCAAAGAAAGTGAAAGGTGCCACACAACCTTTGGCGTGGCACAGCTACTCTCCTGGGTATCATCAGATCTAAAACATATGGGACTCTGGGCCCACCTATCTCCTTCCCTCCCAGAGGGAGAAGTTCTAAGAGGGGGTAGCCCCATTTTTCAGGTGGATAAACTAAGGCTTGGAAATTTGGAGGGCCAAGGTCAAAAGACAAGCAGGTTTGGGTAGGGACTTGGCCCCATCTGTTTGATTCAGGCTCCCCACTCTTTCTCCCCCTGTGTTTATCTCTCAGATCACTGTAGCAAACACAAACCCTGCCAGAAAGGAGGGACCTGTGTGAACATGCCAAATGGCCCACACTGCATCTGTCCAGATCACTTCACTGGGAAGCACTGCCAGAGAGGTAAGGAGATGCTGAGGCCAGGGGAGGGGCTGCTGGGGAACAGGGGCAGCCACGGGCCTACTGAAGAGGTCCTGTGGATTCCCAGAGATTTGGCATGGTCCCACACTCTCCTGAGACTACCCTACCCCTTTGTCCCCAGAGAAGTGCTTTGAGCCCCAGCTTCTTTGGTTCTTCCAAGAGAATGAAATATGGCACAGGCTTGAGCTGGCAGGTGTAGCCAAGTGCCAGTGCAATGGTCCGAATGCCCAGTGCAAGCCACTGGCCAGCCAGGGTGAGTAGATCGGTGGGGAGCTGGCCAGGAAGGAGGGCAGAAGGTGGGAAAGAAAGGCTGGCAGGAGGCCAGGTGGTGTGCCAGCATAAGAGGGAGCTCTCTGGGTGGGGGGGCGGGGGTCTTTGAGCCTAGGGGTGGCTCAACATGCTCCTTCTCCCAGTCGGCCGTACCAACCCATGTCTCACTGGGGGCAGCTGCCTACAGGCGGAGGGCCACCGCCTGTGCAGTTGCCCCACGGGCTACGCTACGCTGGACGCTTGTGCGAAGTGCGTGAGTTAGGGTGGCTGGGAAGCAGAAGCCCCGCCCCCACGTGGGAAGGGCTTGCAGAGAGGGAGGAGGGAGAGTGGAGAAGTGGGTGAGAGGGCGGCAGGAGACCGTGCCATACCCTAGCTGTAGGGAGCCTTCTCTCTCCCCAGACCACAAGGCGAACTGCTACGACGACCGCGACCACGGGCTCAGCTACCGCGGCGTGGCCCGGACTAAGCTCTGGAGTGCACCCTGTCAGCCGTGGGCCTCCGAGGCCACCTACTGGAATGTGACCGCCGAGCAATCGCTGAACGGGAGACTGGGCGACCACGCCTTCTGCCGGTGCGCGGGTGGGGCAGGGCTGGGCGTCTCTTTCCGCCCCAGGGCCCTCTAGGGCTTCTCAACCACCCCCACCCCGTGGTTGCAGGAACCAGGACAACGACACCCGCCCGTGGTACTTTGTTTGGAGAGGCGACCGACTAAGCTGGAATTATTGCCGCCTGGCACAATGCCAGGCCCCAGCCCCGGCGGCGCCCCACCTCCTCCGATCCGGATCTCATCTGGGCACCAGTACTTCCCTTTGCCCTCGCTTTCGGCTTTGCAGAAACCTCAGTCCACGACCCAGACCCCGCTTCGACCCCTGACCTCAGGTTGTTGGGAAAGGTTAAGAATCCGAGCAGAGAAAGCACGGGACGAGCTACATTCCGAGATCGTGGGTCCCCCGGCCCTCAGCCTGGGCTTCTCCCACAGGCTGGTGCTCGCCGCCCGAGCAGCGGACTCCCCTGCCCAGCGCGGGCCCGGCGGGCTGTGGACAGTGGCTCCACAAACGGCTGTCCTCGCTGAGCCGTGTCGTCGGGGGACTGGTGGCGCTCCCCGGGGCGCACCCCTACATCGTCGCGCTGTAGCAGGGCCAAAATTTCTGCACCGGCAGCCTCATCGCCCCCTGTTGGGTGCTGACCGCGGCTCACTGCCTGCAGAACCGGCGAGTGCCTGAGCGCTCAGCTCCCGGCCCGGGATCCCTAGCTCCTCTCTCCTGTGCCCAGCTTCCGCGCAACACCTGAACACGTGCCCTACCTCTACGCGTCCCCGCCCACCTTTCCCCCTTCTCCCTTTCAGAGCTCCCCAGGAGGAAGCTGAAACCCAAGAAGGGGCTCGGAAAGAGGGGGGTCCCGCAGGATGCCTGTGGCCAGCTCTGAGCACGCTTCCTTTTCCCGGCCCTGCCCCCAGACTTGCGCCAGAGGAGCTGCCAGTGGTGCTCGGCCAGGACCGCCATAACCAGAGCTATGAGCAGTGCCAGACGCTGGCCGTGCGCGCCTACCCCCTGCACGAGGCCTTCTCGCGTTATCACCTACCAGCATGACCTGGGTGCATGGGGGCGCCCCAGCGGGGATCAGGGGAAAGGGTGGGCGGGGCTCGAAGTCCTAGCGTCCCGGTCTCATGCTCCTCCCCGCTTGGGTTAGCTCTGGTGTTCCTGCAGGAGAGCGCTGAAGGCTGCTGCGCGCACCCGTCGCCTTTCGTTCAGCCAGTGTGCCTGCCGAGTAGCGCCGCCCTCCCGGCCGAATCCGAATCCGCGCTCTGCGAAGTGGCCAGCTGGGGTCACCAGTTAGAAGGTAGGCAGAACCGCTGGGGGCGGGAGGGAAATCTCTGGCCACCGGGGTAGGCAAGAGAAGCCCGCAGGTTTGGTACCGCCAGGGACAGGTGGGGCCGACCTGGTGGGTTGTGAGGACGTGCAGGGCCCTTGTCTCCGCAGTCTGCTTCTCCAAGAGCTTGGTATTCACTGTTGGGGGGCGTCCCCAGATCTGAGGCGTATCGGAAGAATCGCACTTTCTCTTGATTCCCTCTGGGCACAGGGCTGCAAGGGCTACTAGGACGCTGGCCCGCGCTGGAGCAGTAGGTGGGCTGGATGGGGACCAAGGTTTTGAGACACTGGATGGGAAGTGGGGGTGGGGTTCCGAAGCAGTCCTGCTTCCTCCTGGTTCATTCACATAACCGCTCCTCTCTGGCCTCAGTTTTCTCGTCTATGAAATAGTGTTAAAGGCAACTCACTCTCTCTCGGGCTTGTTGCGAGGGAGGCAGGAGATTAGTGGGTTTGGAAGAGCCTGGCGCAGCCAGGTCCATGGCCTGGGAGGAGAGGAGTCGGGAGGGGTGTGAGGAAGGCACTCTCGGTTCGCAGGGTCGGGTAATATTCCAGCTTCCTGCAGGTGCCGCTCATCCGTCCGGAGCGCTGCTCCGCCCCCGACGTGCACGGAGCCGCCTTCATCCCCTGGCATGCTCTGCGCTGGCTTCCTCGAGGGTGGCACTGACGCGTGCCAGGTGAGCCCCTGGACCCGCTTGGTGCCCTCCTCCAACCCGGTCGAGTGCAGATCCCAAGCCAAGGGCGCTGAGCCGCGTGTCCCCGACCCAGGGTAACTCCAGGGGCCCTCTGGTGTGTGAGGATGAGACCGCAGAGCGCCAGCTCATCCTGCGAGGCATCGTCAGCTGGGGTTCAGGTTGCGGCGACCGCCACATGCCAGGCGTATACACCGACATGGCCAACTACCTAGCCTGGATCCGGGAGCACACCGCTTCCTGACCGCCCCGGGACTCGTCTTTCCCTCCTGGGCAATTCTGGAATGGAAGTGTGGCTGAGGCGTGATCATGGATAGCAAGGAATGTGTTCCATTCCCCCCAGCGCTGCCAGCCCGGCGCCAGGCATGGCATAGAAATCAGTAAAGTGCTTCTGAAGATGCTTGAAAGGCACAGCTCTTCAGGTGTCCCGTCGGGAAATGCCAAGATAGTATACCGGTGCTCAACTTCTCCACACCCCTTCAGAGAACAGAATCTATTGAGATCTGATGCAAGGTTTAGATTCATGTCCAGCTGACATTTACTAAGCCACACTGTGTACCAAACCTGTGCAAGGTGACTCCACAAGTATGAAACTCATATTTTAAGTTTATAGAACAGGAGTTCTCAACCTCGACTGTACATCAGAATCACCATGGGGAGCTTTTTGAACCTATGCCCAACATCCACCTCAGGTCAATTAAATCAATATTTCTAGGGAAGGGGGGTGGGTGGGTAGCCATTTGTTTTGTTTTGTTTTTTTACAAACAGAAAAAAGTGAAATGTTTATTTGGCAGAAAACTTTTGAAGTTAATAAAGAAATGACAATAACTGGTACACACATTAATTCAAAATATTTTTACTAAGCACCAAATAGAATAGTTCCCGAACTTTTCACTAAGAACCTCTTTCATTACTGAAAGAATGCCTAAAATGTAATCAATTTAGTTAGGTTTTTAATCAAGAAATCTAAAGCTGCCAATCAGAGCTTCTAATTGGCATGAGATGACCAGGTTAACAACCTTGAAATCAGATAATGTGATTAAAAACAACTTTTAAAAGCTTTGTTTAGGGCTTCCCTGGTGGCGCAGCGGTTGAGAGTCCACCTGCTGATGCAGGGGACACGGGTTCATGCCCCGGTCCCGGAAGATCCCACATGCCGCGGAGCAGCTGGGCCCCGTGAGCCATGGCCGCTGAGCCTGCACGTCCGGAGCCTGTACTCCGCACCGGGAGAGGCCACAACAGCTAGAGGCCCGCATACCGCAAAAAAAAAAAAAAAAAAAAAAAAGCTTTGTTTAACTATATACTCCGAATGAGGGAATTCATTGCCTCCGGCTGTGTACCATACACAAACAAAAATAAGTACTAAGTTATTATGTAGAAAAGATAATAAATGGTCCCTGCATATTCAGAGGGGAATAATGCCTACTTCTCATGAGGAACAAGGAGACAGATTACTAACTCCAGAGGGAGAACCAAGCAAGGCTGGCAGAAGAGACAAGAAGTCCTGTGTCCTGTGGATACAACAGAGAGGGCCTTTGGAGGCTGCAGAGACCAGGTGGTGTCCAGGCCAGAGGGGAACTTGAGTGGATGTCAAGGTGGGTGGGGCAGGGCCTTCAAGGCTGGAGAAAAAGCGAGCCAAGACACCGAGTCACAGAATTACTGCCTGTTCAAGAGACAGCGCAGCACTTGGTGAGAGAGAAGGGGTGTAATCTAATGAGGGAATGTGAACAACAGAGAAAGGAAAGCCTCATCCAAGGAGACCAGGCACAATGCCGGTCTGTATTTCTCAACAGCAGACCAGGCACAATGCTGGTTTGTATTTCTCAACAGCGGTTCAACAGAGAATCTGAGGTGGCCTGTGCAGCTGGCAGAGGGTAAAATATCTTCCCAAACACTGAGTCTCCCATGCACCCTGCAGCCAACCTCCCACCTCGAGGCCCCAGTCCCTTGGAATCAACACCACCCATTAGCAAGAAATTCATTAATGGAAAAATCTGCTCCAAATAGCAGAACAAACAAACAAAACTCAAAACTCAGAGATGATCACAGCAAACTTTAACCCTCATACTTCACCTATGCTCCTATTGAGAGCAGGGTCCACTCTGTTACTTAAACTGATTATTGCAGAAATGAATATCACTAGCATATCACTGCTCCTACCACCCCCAAAAGTAAATAAACACTACACAAAATATAAACTTACCCCAAATAAAAGTCAACATTAACTTAAGTATACTACTGGATTCCTATAGCACTAGGTTACTGCAGTACAATAACAGTTGCTACGCTAACCTACGATATTATAATCCTCTTCCAACCTATTTACAAAATATCCTCATTCTGAGGTTCTGGAAGTGTTACATTGTTGCATTAGACTCCTCTTCTTGAGGTAGTTCAAAGTCTTGAAAAACAGCAAATTTACATATTTTTATATACTGCCACTGATGGGTAAATTATCATAAAAGGCCTACAACCGAAATCCTCATCCTTTGATATGCAAATCAGATCATACAAGCTTTTCCCCTCAGATCATACAAAGTAATCTAAAACTGGAAACAGAGAGATTAACACTCATTCAAAAATAAAAATAATAACAAGCAGCAAAAAACAAAAACATAAAAAGGAATCTGTAAATGGCATCACACTGTCTTAAACTTTGCTAAAGACAATATACTTGGTTTACCAAAGCAATAAGCATTTTATAAAGCACTCCAGAAATAACACTTATAAAAATAGGGGGAAAATTTTAGATGAGAGCACAAAACTAAAATCATATTCTCTGGCAAAGAGTTCTCCCAAAATGGCATGTCTACAAAAAGTGATGTTTGACAAAACTGTGTCTGGGCTGACTCAGCCAACAGCTCATGTTCAGGTGGCTTTTCCTCAGGTTTGCTTCATCGGTGAAGGGGTATTTGCAGATGCCTGCTTGAGGTAGGCCAGGGAACCCTGAGGGATGTTGGCTGGCTTTTTGTGCTGCCTGTTGATGTCCCCCAGCACCTGCTGCCAATGTCTCAGTTTTGTTAAGTGCTTCTGGACCAGAGCACCCTTCCGCTCTAATTCGTTCCTCAGTTCTGAGACATCCTCTTTGATAACTTGCTCTGGTTTCTGGACAGATAACTGCAATCTTTTTTTGGAGGAAAAAACATTCTGTCTCACAATATCTAGAAATTTCTGGATACACTGATCAACACCAGTTTGAATTTCTTCCTGATCTGTACCATTGACATAATCCTGACTCACCAGAGAAGCAAAGCAGGCCTTGAACAATGACTCTTACTCGTCCACCAAGGTACTGTTAGAAGTTCTCGGAATGCCTGGTATGGCCTGAAGAAGCGAAGCCTAGCCCAAGAGCCCCGGCGGGGGTGGCGGGGGTCCGGGTGGCTGCCCGGAGAACATGCCTCCCAGCGGAGCCGCCATTTCTAAAATGGCCTAGCCATTTGTTTTAGAACCTCCCCAGGTGATTCTATCTGCAGCGGAGGTTGAGAACCATGGTTAGAAGTACTTAACATTAAATCAGTGGTGTGGACCCTTAAGGCTGATGGCGTGGAAGACTGTCACTAGGGCAGTGGGTCTCCAAGTGCGGTTCCTGGACCAGCAGCAGCATCGCCAGGGAACTTGTTAGAAATGCGTATTCTCTGGCTGCATCCCATACTGCAGAATGAGAAACTCTGACTTGGGGCCCAGCAATCTGTTTATCAGCTTTCCAGGAGATTCTGATACTCCTAATGTTTGAGAACCACATTCTGGGAGTTGAATGGTTATCAGGCTGAGAGGTCAGGCAGTTTAGACATGGCACCTTTCTTTTTATTCTTAAACTCGTGTGCTGTGCTTGATGGGCCATTTAAGTGTTCGCTTGTTTGTTTTGAGAGTTATTTTGACTCGTGCGATTCCCTCCTTCAGGCTAACTTTATTTTTTTTTTCTGCTTATCACACTTTTATTGTAGAAAATTTGAAAAATATAGGATAAAAGTACGAAGAAATGAAAATCACCTGTATCTTACCATCTAGAAATAACTGCCATTATCTACTAACTTTAGAACTTCCTCAGGCGTAAGATGTGAACGCCGCCCCACCCGCACCCCATTCTCCAGCGTAGGTAGCCGTTCTGTGACCTTGCAGCCATCTCTACGTCACAACCCCGCCCCCCGAATACGTCATAGTGCCCTGGGCGTTCCAGGTGCGCGGCGCAGCAGGACAACCCTCGAAAGTGAGAGGCGAGGGACGCACTCTGAGCCGGAATGGGCGACTGGAAAGGCTACATCAGTGCGGTGCTGCGGGACCAGCGCATCGACGACGTGGCCATCGTGGGCCACTCGGACAATCGCTGCGTGTGGGCATCGCGGCCCGGTGGCCTGCTGGCGGCCATCTCACCGCAGGAGGTGGGTGTACTCACGGGGCCGGACCGGCGCACCTTCCTGCAGGCGGGCCTGAGCGTGGCGGGCCGCCGCTGCTGCGTCATCCGAGACCACCTGCTGGCCGAGGGCGATGGAGTGCTGGACGCGCGCACTAAGGGGAAGGACGGGCGCGCCATCTGCGTGGGCCACACGCCGCGTGCACTCCTCGTGCTCATGGGCCGGCGGGGCGTGCATGGGGGCATTCTCAACAAGACGATGCACGAGCTGATCCATGGGCTGCGCTCGCAGGGCACCTAGCAGGACAGCCAGACAGCGCCAAAATAAAGTCTGACCTGGGCGTGGCAGACTCACCCTCTGGTCATGAGGGGGACAGGGAGGGTTGCAGATGCGGAAAGTACTTTACTAGAAGATCCTTGCAGAAAGGGTATCTGGTGAGGTTGGTATTATGAGTCCAGAGGCTTCCCAGCCTCCTGAGCCCTACATCAGGCCCTCCCATGGGTGGCCTGCCTGTGGCCTAACTCCCTAGGCCAGAGTCCAAGGGCCTTGGTGCCTTCTGAGGGTCCTAAGGACGGCCAACCCTAGGAGGGAGTTCTCAAACCCTCTAACTCAGGCCTGAGCATCCTTTCCCACAAAACTTTCCACAGATCTGTGTGGGACATACTGCAAAGGAAGTCCCGTCCCCACCCTCCCACAACACTCCCTAAGTTGGAGGCCAGGGTACTTCTCATCCCCTCCACCTGGCAAGAGGAAGCACTAGTGAGGGTTGTGAGTGGGTGATGGTGGGGCTGGTAGCCTGGAGAGCAGCTCTAGGGCTTGCAGGCCCCTGCGTCTCCCTGCGCATACTTCATAGGGGACAGAGGTGGGGGTGGGGAGGCACATGTTGCAGACCATCACAACTAGGTCTGGGGCCCTACAGCGTTCCTGCCTCCTTGGGGTCCAAAGGCCCTGGATATGTCCCTGGACTAGAGGGAGGAACTTTGGCACCCCCCCCCCCCCCCTTGACCCTCCCTCTCCAGGCCCCAGCTTTGGGGGCCCTTTGG
>NW_006789975.1:1228829-1229363 GCF_000442215.2 Lipotes vexillifer | reverse complement strand
TTTGGCCCCCCCCCCCCCACCCCTTGACCCTCCCTCTGCAGGCCTCAGCTTAGGGGGCCCTATGGAGGAGGAGGAATTGAAAAACTTGGGTGGGTTTAAATGAAGGCTGGTTTATTGCCCAAAAGTAGAGGATAAAGGTGGGAGGGAGAGTGGCTAGTGTCTGCGCCCTGTGCACTGGGGTCCAGGGTGTGACCTCTCTTGCCCATCTCCACCCTGCTTCTCCTTCCCCGAGTGGCCCTGACAGGCCCCCACCTATCACTTGTTTTCTGGAGAACTGATTTTTATCCCAGAGAGAGGGAGGGAGGGAGGCAATGAGGTGGGTGAGCAAGAGGCAGATAGAGACCAGAGGAGGTCAGCTTAGTGGGGTTAGCAAAGAGCCTTCCTTACACTTGCCTTAAGGTGGCCTTGGCCGGGGCTCCAGGAAGTTTGAACTGTGGATTGGACTCATTAGGCAGGGCCAGGAGGATTGCTAGGGAGGGCTTGTAGGCTGGCTCCTGCAGGGCACAACAGGCTCTCTTTGGGAGGGAGATAGTA
>NW_006789975.1:1218350-1228323 GCF_000442215.2 Lipotes vexillifer | reverse complement strand
TTTTTTTTTTTTTTTTTTTTTAAATCAAACAGTGTTGGGGAAGACGGTTGTAACAATGATACAGAAAACCTGGGTGAGGATGAGGAGAATGGTATCATGGAGGAAGGAAGGTGGCAGGGAGGGGGCGAGAATTCAGCCAGCGACTCAGGCTCCCACATCTATGCGCGAGCAAACAGCTGTAGGTCATGAACTCAGACTCACCCTTACTCCCACCCAGCCCAGTCAGAGTTGTGTGTGCACAAGGACACAGTGCAGGTCTCCAAACACATGTGCAAAGGACTCAATATCATACCCAAGTAACATGCAGTTGGCACGCACCCCCTCACCCCACCCCCAGGTGCATCAGTACGCATATGCAGGCTGTCACACAGGCTCACCCCAACATGCCCAAATGTGCACATAACACTGTCTCTCAGTTACAAAAGCCCAGACCTCTGAGGACAGGTGCATGCCCAGAGCACACAGACACACCCCTCTGCCCTTCTATCCCGGGCATCAGGCAGAGGCATTTCCTGACTCAAGGCAGCAGTCTGGGCTGGAGCCTAGAGACGGGTGGCGTTGTGGTGATTGGGCGTCGCGAGGCGGGGGGAGGGTGTGGCAGGGGGCAGCTCCTCCAGGAAGACCCTGGCGGGCAGCGGGGGTGAGCGGGGCTCAGGCCTGGCACAGCACAAGGTAGCGCGGGTGATGAGGTGGTCCAGGGGCTGCAGGGAGTGCATCCAGCGGGGCAGGAAGTCCCATGTCTGCAGCCACTTGGGCAGGCGCCTGGGGCTGTGACTCTGCAGCATGCTGACAAGTACCACGAAGGCCAGCAGGGCCCCAAAGGGTGTGCCCACACCTACCATGGCCTGCCAGCCTGCCATGGAGATGCCAAACACCAGCGACGGCAGCAGCAGGAAGCACAGGAGGAGGTAGAGGACGGCGAACCAGCGGTACTTGGCAGTGCGTTTGCCCAGCGCCTTGGCCATGCGGATGGGCAGGCGCGTGCAGGGCACTGGGTACCACAGCAGGATGCCTGAGATGTTGAAGAAGAAGTGGCAGAGGGCAATCTGCAGGGGAGAGGGCAGAGGGGTGGAGGGGGCAGGGGCGCCAGCTCCTGAGTCAGGATAGATAACAGTGGCCCTACAGGGTCTGGGCAGCAGGAAAGTCAGCACTTAGGGCTGACATTCCCCCAGTAAAATACTGAAACACTTCTGGACCAGTAGGTAAATAACTGCTGCCCTGAACTCTCCACATTTCCCCCACTGAGCTCCCTCTCAGGAAGTCCCCAGCAGATCCTGCCCGGATCCAGTAGCTAAAAGATTCACATCAGTTTCTGGCTCAGGAGCTCTGGCCTTCTGAGTGGGCAACATCCTGGCTTATCAGTTACTCCTTTGCTCCTAGAACAGCAACCCCTTTGCTGTCTGCCCCCCCCCCAGTCCTTGATCCCCAAAACTGAGCCAGCACCCCTTCCTCAGAGTACAGATCCCTCTCACTCTTGTTCGATTGGCGTGGCTCTCAGTAATGTCTCTCCCCTGTTAGACACTAAGGTCTTGAGGGCAGCACTAGGTATACTTTGCCCATATGGTTCCCATAGAGTCTGGCATAGCGGGTGGCCCATAGTAGGCAGTCAAAAACTAATTTGTACGTGTTGTCCTACGTTGGGTCAGGCTCCAGGCACCAGTCCTAGCCCTGTCCTGCCTCTGGCAGGGTTACTGTCCCAAGCGCACCTGGAAAGCACTGGACAGCTTCTCCCGGGGGCTGGCCAGTGCAGCCAGGATGGCCGTGGTGGTGGTGCCGATGTTGGCGCCCAGTGTGAGTGGGTAGGCGCGCTCAAGGCTGATCACACCCAGGCCTGGGGGTAGAAGAGAGGACATGGTCTCCCCAGCTCCTTCCTTCAGCCCTTTTCCTGTCAGCCCTGCCCCACCTGACCCTGCCTCAGCGTGGGGACTTACCGATGAGTGGGGTGATGGCCGAGGTGAATACAGAACTGCTTTGGACAACGAAGGTCATGCCAGCGCCCACCACCATGGCAAAGTAGCCTGTGGCCCAGGTGAAGGGGGTGGGAAAGTCTGCGAGCAAATGGTCCCAGTAGGGTCAGTGGGAGGGCATTGGGAGGGGGCGGGGAATTTCCATTGGGAGGGGGTGGGGACTTTCCTTTGGGAGGAGGAATCGATGTCAGCTTCCAAGTGGGACCTTGTCAGTCCCCTGCTCGACTGCAGTGGCTTTTCCTGGTCCTCTTTGATCTTGGATTAAAGGCCCTTCTCAGCCTGCTTCTCTCATGCTTTTGCTCCCTTGTTCCCTCTGCCTGGGACATCCTCCTCACTCCTAAATATTCATCCTCGGGACTCAGCGTGGATATCACTGCCACTGGAAAGCTCTCCCTGACCCCAGCCCCTGGGCAGACTTTGCTTCTCCCTCCTCTGAGCTTCCATAGATCCATGGATGCCCCTTATTCCAGCGTTTGTCATGCTGCCTTTGCCAGTGCCAGGCAGTGTCCCGAAAGCTCAAAATGAGGCTTAAATGAAAGTCAGATGCTATCACTGCCCAGCCCAAAGCCCCAAGTGCCCCCATTACCCTGGATAAAGTCTAGGCTCTGAGTGCAACCTGGGACCTGCTCTGTCCCTGTTACCTCGCTGACCTCTCCCTACCTCTCTCCACCTCACTGAGCTCCCACCACACTGCTGGCCACCTTTTTGTGCCACAGTCCTGCCCAGCTGAGTCCTGCCTTGGAGCTTTTGCGCTTTCGGGTAGGTTCCCTCCACCCGAAAAGCTCTTCAGCCACATCTGACTGCTCTACATTTAGGTCCCTGCTCAAATGTCACCTCTGCACAGAAGCCACTGACCACCCATCAAAAGCAGCCTCTTCCATATTCTATTTGCTGTGTTTTGCTTTCTCCTTGGCAGTTACTGCTCTATCTGAATTTATCCCCCCTCGATCACTTTTTTATTGCTTGTCTCTCCCTCTGGGCTGTGAGCCCCCTGAGGGCAGGAGCCATCTCTGTGTGGCTCACCTCTGTATCCCTGGCACCACACCATGCTTGGCATACAGTAGGGGCTTAATGACTATTAATTGAATCAAACAATGGCCTCTGAGAATCTCTTTGGAGCCACCTGCTAGAATGGAACCACAGCTGGAAGCAGCCACAGATCCCCAGCTGTCAGCACCTCAGGGGCCTCAAAAATCACCTCGTCCAATCTCTTCTTTGCTCACATGGGGAAACTGAGGCTCAGAGATGGTAGGGCTTTACCCAGATCACACACCAAGGCAGTGGCAGGACTCAGCAAGATCCAGAAGGGCCCATCCTGGGGCCTGCCCACCCACTGCTCGAGGCTCACCAGTGTTGATAACCATCTGAATGACCTTGGCCACCTGGCCCTTGAGCAGAGAGTTGAGCATCTTGACGAGGAGGATGAGGCAGGTGCACAGGAGCACCAGGGAGCCAGCCAGCAGGATGAGCCCCACAGCCAGGTCAGGCAGGCCTGTGTCTACGAAAATGTGGCTGCCTGCGGGAGGGTGGTGGTAGTGGTATCAAGCTTCTGAGAGCTGACCCCCTCAATCCAGCTCCTAGCCCCCAACCTTTGCCACCCTCTTGGGCTCAGAGCCAAAGGCCCTGCCTCATGTCTCTTCAACCTCTAGAGCAGGGCCAGACCCAAGCCCAAGAGCTGCGCTGGCTGACAGCTGTCCTTCTGGGGCTGGAAGCAGCAGTGGCCAGGTGGGAGATGGCCCTGCCTCTGCCAGACTCTGCCCTGCCATGCCAGACATCTCCCACACTGCAGGTACTCACATTTCTCCATGGTGGTATTTCCAAGCATCTGGCTGGTACTGGCCTCTGCCCTGGGCCTGCGGGAGGGAACCTAAATTAAGAGGAGAGTGACTTAGAGAATTCAGGAAAATGCAGCCTGGGATGGAGGCTAAGGTGGGGGTTAGGGAGAGATGGGGGATGGAGGAGATACAAATGGTCCTCTTTTTTTTTTTTTTTGCGTTATGCGGGCCTCTCACTGTTGTGGCCTCTCCCGTTGCGGAGCACAGGCTCCGGACGCACAGGTTCAGCGGCCATGGCTCATGGGCCCAGCCGCTCCACGGCATGTGGGATCTTCCTGGACCAGGGCACGAACCCGTGTCCCCTGTATCGGCAGGCGGACTCTCAACCACTGCGCCACCAGGGAAGCCCCAGATGGTCCTCTTGACTACATGCCCTTGAATGCTTTGCTTGCCCTCTCTGAGTCTGTTTCCTCCAATGATGAAATGGAGTTGAAAATATCTGCCACAGGAGAATCTGGCTGTAGTCGGCCCTCAGAATATTCAGCCCCATCAACCCACTGATCTGGCTCTCACGGGGGCCCGCAGGGGCCTCCTGATCTGATGGTGTCTTGTCCATGTTTTCTTCTACCTCTCCTTGGCATTGGAGGCTGCTGACCATGGCCCACTTCTTCTGAAAACTCTCCCTTCCCCATCTTTTATTATCAATACCTGTCTCAGGGCCTCCTCTTCACCAGCATCCTTGCCCTGTCCTCTCCCCTCAGGCACATAGCCCACATTCTGTTTTCCTCTTGCTCAATTCCTTATCTGGAGGGGGTGGGGCAGAGGGCCCAGGATCAACATCTCTTCCCTCCCCCACCTACTATTGGTGAAGAGGAGGGGGTTCCTGGAGAGGGCCCTTAAATCAGAAGGCCCAGGACCAAGCAGGTAGCCTAAGTGAGGGGCTCAGCCTTGTGTGGGGGTGGTGGGGAGTGTCCTGGGCCTAAAGGGGCAGCAGCTACTCAGCTCCAGGCCACTGTCACTGTCCAGGGATTTAGCCCAGCTTAGTCAAAGGGCCTGATTCTACAAGAGAAACCACAACTCTGAAGGTTTAGATAAAATCTCCCAATCTGTAAATGTTGGCAACCGCTTAAAGACATACTTTACAATTCTGTGAAGGCCAGTCTGGCCAGTCTGGAACCACTCATTCGTAGCCTTCTTGGGTTAAGGAGTTTTTTTCTTTTCCTTGGCACAGCTTGTGGGATCTCAGCTCCCCGACCAGGGATCGAACCCAGGCCCCCAGCAGTGAAAGCGCGGAGTCCTAACCACTGGACTGCCAGGGAATCCCCTAAGGAGTTCTTTTTAAAAATGCAACCTGGGCTCCTTACCTTTCCCCCAGGGTCCCATCAGTGAAAGTAGAAAGTGGGCCAGGCTTGGCTAGGAAGAAGCCATGTCACAAAGGAGGACTTGAGCCGCAGAAAGGGGCCCTTACTCCTTGGGCCCCAGGCAAAATGAAAGAGTCATAGCTTCTCCCCATCACCACCATCTGCCTCCTCTGGGAGCTGATATGGACCCTGGTCCCATTCCCCCTGTGGGGTCTCCAGCTCACACCCCTCTGACCTTCCTGGGTGCTGAGGGTAAGGGCTCAGGTGTGGTGCTGGCACTTGGATTTACAGCTCCTTTATGTTTTATTCTAATCTGTGTCATTTAAAAAATGTGTGTTAGAGATAAGACCTATTTATGGCACCTGACTTTAAATCGGGGTTTATTTTAGTGGTATGTACTCCCTTGAGGGGGCAGCGTGCTCATCTGGGTACCCAGTTGGCCGTACCAGGGCCCTGGGGCATCCTCAAGCCTGGGCCAGAATTGCAGGCTGAGAAACCAGGAGAAAATAGTCTCTGATGGACTTGATTGGAATAGCCGGCTGGGAAAGTGGTGGTAACTGGGAGACAGCCAGGTGTTTGCTGTCTGGCAGATCTGAGTTCAAATCCTGCTTTTATCTCAGCTACCTTGTGCAAGTCATGCCGCCTCACTGAGCCTGTTTTCTCTAAAGCGGCATAAGAAAAGAGCTGTTGCAAAGGTTATAGGAGGAAATATGTGTGAAGCACTCACGACAGGGCTCAGATCATGACAAGCCTTCGATAAATTGTGCCTCCAAATAAGGATTAGACCCCCTCCCTCCCTGGGCCTATCTAGTATCACATGGTGTGTGGGTATGGGTTGACTTCCTAGGTCAGGATCAATGGCTCCTGCCGACATGCCTGAAGATCCTGGCCCTGCTGGGAAGGAACTTGTTGGACCATCCTGCACTGCACTGGGCCTAGGGGTCTCTCGGGGGAGGGTTCTCTGGGACCTGGGGAGGCTGGAAGAGGAGAGGAGCTCCACTGGGGTCCCACTCAGTGCTGACAATGTCGGGGCAGGGCAAGGGTGAGGTCTAGGACTTCTGAGGTTTGGAAACTTGACTTTCCTGCCTGGGGTTATGTGGCCCGGGCTGAGCTCAAAGGGCCGGTCCAGAGACCCTAAAGTGCAAGAGAGGAGTGTGGAGGCAGCAAGAGTGGCAGAGAGGGGGTCAACTGCATTGCCAGGCTGGGTGGGCAGAGATGGGAGGGGAAGGAGCAGGCCCCGGGGTTTCCCTGGCCAGCAGAGGGGAAGGTGGGAGCTCCAGCCTGGATAAACAGCTGCCAGGCCCAGGGTCTGGGGCATAGCCCCAGGATATGCCCATCCCTCCTGGGCCTGGGGTGGGTGGGGGTGGAGAAGAGGGAGGGGCATGTGGAGGGGCCGCCTTAGCCCTGGGCTCAACCCCAGCTGAGCACTCCCTGCTGTGTGACACTGGACAGGACACGTAACCTCTCTAAGCCTCAGTTTCTTTGTCTGAAGCATGAGGTCCATAATGCTGCCCACTTCTCCCCGGGGGCTAGTTGTGAGGAATCTGGGAAGAGAGGGTTTGGGATTTATGTGCTTGCAGAGACAACCCAAATTCAGGAGACACCTCTGGGAACTGAAGCATATGATTAAGCTCACAGAGGAATGTGGGCTCCAAGAATCCTTCCCCTGGGGAAAACCGTGCAGGATGTGGGTGTGTGCAGTAGTCTCCTCTCCAGGAGAAGAGGTGTTTTAGGGTCTTTGCTTTTCTGGAAGCAGAGCGTGAGTGCTCTGCTAGCAGCGCCATCTGGTGGCAAAGAGGAGAATTGATTTTTACAGCCACACCTACCACCCCTGGAGGTTCTCAAGTGGCTGTGGTCACCTGGTGGCATTCACGCCTGATAGGCAGAGTGGGAAATGGACACATATGGTGGGATATACATCTGGAAGGGACAGCTAAATGGAGAGTCAAGAGTGTGGGCTCCAGATTCCACCAGGATTTTTGTCCTACCTCAATCACATAGACTTGGACAAGCCTGTCTGAACCTGTTTAAAATGGGGTTGTGACAATCCCTCCCTCCCAGGATGCAAGTCCTCAAAAGAAGCTGGTTTAAACCAGGTATGTAGGGTTGACAATCCACACTGTGACCACACAAGAAGGTAATTCCCAGGACAGTGTCAGGACCCTGGAACATCAAGAATTGGTGGGATGCTAACAAACACTGCCTCTGGTTTTTCTTTCACCATCTGGAAAACCCCAGACTGTCAGTCACATAGGTGCCCTGGAGGCTGGCTTAGGCGAGGTCGGGCCTAGCTTGGTGAAAGCTGGAAGCAATGAGAACAGGTTGGAAGGGGCCACAGGACACTTGGTGGCCGGAGGAAAAACGTGAGTCTTCAGTGCAGGAGCTGCCAGTGCACGTGGCTGAGTGAGCCACTTTCCAAAGGGGACTGTCCCAGAGAGAGGGCCAGAACAGGGAGCTCACATCCCACCCCCAGCTACTCTCCAAGCCAAGGAAATCCAGTCTGGACCCTGCTCTCAAGGGAAGGTTTCCCGGGAGAGCTGGGACGAGAAAACAGTGCTCAGGCGAGCGGTAGCAGGCGCAGCGGAAGAACCAGTGAGGACAGCCCCAGCCCAGTGAACTGGGGTGGGTTGCTTCCAGTCCCTCGGCCTCAGGACCAGCATCACTGAGGATTCCATTAGGTGAGAGCTACATTTGCCGGTGCATCCTTCAAGGGGAGACCAGGTGAATGCAGCTGCAGGCAGGCAGCAGGGATTTCAGAGGACTCGAGGATCGCTACGGCTGAGGAGCTCCCTTCCACAGCTTGCTTTCTGTGAAGTTCAAAGTGTGTGACTTTGGTCTCTCTCAGGTTTTGCTGTGAAGCAGAGGGGATTTTGGCCATTCAGAGAGCTTGGAGAGGGCCCATAGTGCTCATGAGAAGGGGAGATGTGTTAAAGGGGTCACAAAGCCAGCGTGAAAGCTGTCTGCATGGGCTTTTTGATGTCAAACTGCCTTGAACACTCAGAAGGACTGAGCTGGAGCTGTGTGCCACTCAGATGCAAAGGAACCTCGCAGGGCCAGTTGAAAGAATGTTCTCTGTTCACACTGGGAACATCAAGTAGCAAGTGAAGAGGGTGTGCTGGGCTTCCGGTTTCCTTGTCTTTCATTCTAAATGGTGTTACTTCTTGTATGTCATAATCAAAGGGGAGCAAATACTGTGGATTACGGTTTTGATGAAGCATTTTCCTTTTTATGGCTGAGTGAGAAAGTGTGCTAATTGCTAGCTTCCATGTTAGCCTGGTGTAATGGCTGGTCCACGAGTGTCCAACTGATCCAAATGGAGCCTCATTCCAGGCATTAGAAGCCAGAAAGCAGCAGGAAGAGTGCAGCAGGACAAGGGGACACCGGCCTGTGGGAGTCTCCAGGGGAAGGAGCCCAATATCAGTACAAGTGGCTGTTGTGTCTCCAGTGAGGTCTCCATGGCCCACTTGTCCTGCTCCTGGGCCAGTTTCCTGTTGGTCCTATTTTTCCCAGGCATCCTTATAGCACTCTCTCCCCGCCCACCTCCGCACATTACCTGAGCCCCCAAACACGGCAGAACTGAGTCATTAACCACCCTGGCACCCGGTGGAAGAGAGAGCCCTAGATTGCAAGACCTGCGCTTGGGGCCCTGAAGCGGTAGGACAAGCTCTGGAGAGTTTCTTAGCCCCTTGGGGCCAATTTCTCTACCTATGAAACCACAGGGTTGAGCCATATCAGTGTTCTTCAACTTGAGCGTGGAACAGCCCTAGAGGGCTTGTTGAAATGTAGGCTGCTGGGCTCCACCGGGTTTTTTTCTGATTTAGTGGGTCTAGGAAAGGGCCGGATAGTTTGCATCTCTAATGGGTTCCCGGGTGGTATGTGTGCCACTGGTCCACACTTTGAGAATCAATCTCTGGGCTAGATCGATGACATGCTAACTCTAATTGATTGGCAATGGCTGCCTGAAGCTGGTGTGAGGCTGGGAGGGTGTAGCAACATCTGCCATAGGCACAGTATCACCGCAAAAGTGCCCCATATTTGTCCTCCCAGGGTAAATGATCCCCTAGGTCTACATAGAGCTTTTGAACAGACGACATTGGCAGTCAGCTGTCTGAAGGAGTCTTCTCACTGAAGCCAGACCTGGGACTCACCTCCATGGGGTTTGGGTGGCACCAGATCCGGATGAGACTGTGATTTCTCAGGGACTCATCCCCCGTGGCAATGCTGGTAATCACGGACTTGTCCAGCTGTGGGCAAGGTGTGGGAGGGGGGAGTGAGGGTGGGGTCCTACAGTCCCCCAGCCCCCACCCCATGACAGCCCTGCCTCCACCTGAATGATAAGCTTAGTGAAGGGCTCCGTGATGATCTTGAGCAGGTCAGGGGCATCGCGGCCGCCACGGATGTTGAAGGAGGCCACCACAAGCTGAGTGATGTGGTGCAGGTACCCAGTGGCAGCCTCCAGGGGTAGCAGGACCAGAACTGACAGCCAGTTAAAGCAGTCGTGCACTGTGGCCCCCGCGAAGGCCCTGGGCAGGGAGGCCACGTTGCAGGGCAGGCTGAAGCCAGGATGCACTCAGACTGGGGGCTCCTGGCGTCTGGGACCACCCTCCCCCGACAAGGACAGGCCCCTCACTGCTCCACCCCCTCACCGCCGGAAGTCAGTCCTGTCCCCCGCCTGCATCAGGGCCACGATGGTGTTGGTGACGGAGGTGCCGATGTTGGAGCCCATGATGATGGGGATGGCAGAGCTTACCTCCAGCACTGGTAGAAGAGGGCGCCTCTTAACTAACTGGATAAGGGCCACCCAGCTCCTGCCCCACAACCTCTCCTGTCGGACCCACTGCCCTCATCCCAGCCCCCAGCAGGCATTCCT
>NW_006789975.1:1189654-1218047 GCF_000442215.2 Lipotes vexillifer | reverse complement strand
ATCCCTGCCATGCTGCTGACTCTGCTCGGCCTCAGCCTCTCAGGTACATGGGGGCACATGCTGTGTGTTTACATGTGTGCGTACATGTGAACTGATGTTCACATATGTGTACTGCACCTGTGTATATGTGAACGAGTGTGCGGGTGCATGTCCACGAGGGCACGGGTCCTAAATTCAAATGTGTCTCTGTGCTTGTGTGTGCACATGTGAACACAAGTGTGACGTCACTTTCATGTGTCAGCTTGGCTAGTACCCAGTTATTCAGTCCAACACTAACCGAGATGTTGCTGTGAAGGTGTTTTTCGGATGGATTTGCCTCAACCATCAATTGACCTTGAGAAAAGATTAACCTCAATAATCTGGGTGGACCTCATCTCATGAGATTAAAGGCCCTAAGAGCAAAACTGAGGCTTCCCTGGGGAAGAAGAAATTCCACCTGTGCACTGCAGTATTGGCTTCTGCCCAAGAGGCCCAGCCTGCCTCACAATCACATAAGCCAATTCTTTGCAATAAATTATAGATCTCTATATATCTCATGCAGGTTCTGTTTCTCTAATTCCTCTGGTTCTGTTCCCCTGATTGATGGAATGAGTGACTGTGTGGCGACATGGAGGTGAGCCTTCCTGAGGATGTACTCCCTAGTTGCCACCCTTCCCAGCTTCTGGGTCGCCCCTCCTGGCTGAGACTCCAGGCCATGCTTTGGAGAACAGAGTGGGAGACACCAGAGCTGCCCATTGCCTGCAGCCCCTGCCCCCACCCCTGCTCTTCCCACCCCAGCCGCGCATCCAGCATCCCAGCCCCTCACTCCTTCCCTGGCCCTGGTGGGCCAACTCACAGCCGGAGGAGACCATGCTGACCACGATGGATGTGGAGGTGCTGGAGCTCTGCACCAGCACGGTCACGAGGATCCCCACCACCAGCGCCGCCACCGGGTTGGACAGGATGGCATTGTCCTTGAAGATGTCGCCAGCCACCTTCCCTGGGGAGCATGAGCCAGCGTTGTCCGAGACCCTTCAAAACCCTTCCCTGGTTCCCTCCCCTCCGCCCTACCTCTCCCCTGAGGCTTCCCTGGGGAAGGAGAAATTCCACCTGTGCACTGCAGTATTGGCTTCTGCCCAAGAGGCCCAGTGTGCTTCACAATCACGTAGGCCAATTCCTTGCAATAAATCATAGATCTCTATATATCTCCCGCAGGTTCTGTTTCTATAATTCCTCTGGTTCTGTTCCCCTACCTCCGGCCAGCTGGAAGGCTGAGCTGAGCACGTCCAGGGAGCAGACAAAGAGGTAGAGGAAGACGAGCATCAGTGGTACCTTGAGGAGCGTCAAGCCAGCCTGGCACAGCTTCTGGGCCAACCCAGGCTCTGGAGAGGGGCCAGTCATGAGCACAGTGGCTGGAGGGCTCTGCCAGTGACTGCTGACACCCCTGCCACCCCGACCCAGGCCCACCTGGCTTCTGCTCATCTTCCTGGGCCAGCTTGGCAGGCAGCGGGTCATGGTGCTCCAGAACCTCCCCGTAGGGGCAGCCTTGCTCGGCGAGGGCCACGGGGCCCAGGCTGGGGAAGGCATAGGCTGAGGTCCCTGGAATCCTGTGCAGGACTGGGGAGTGAGGCTGGTCAGGAGTTCCCTGAGGCCCCATGTCCCGGGAAGGTTGGGAGGGGTGGGCAGAGGGGTGGAGGCCTCCCCACCGGGGTGGGATGTGGGCAACTGAGGGCAAGCGGGGTCCAGGGGTGGGAGCAGCACTCACCCTGCGGGCTGGGCACATAGGCAAAGGCCGCCCCACGTGTCATGTGCCCCCTACAGACTGGGAGTGGGGAGACAGCCCTGCCCTCCAGCCTCTCTCCGTAGGACATCATCCTGGGTACACACTGTGGGCCCTGCACATCAGGGGCACAGCAACACTGAGTGAGAACTGCCGTGTCCTGGAAACTCACACACACTCACACACCCATCCCTCCACACCCACACCCATACACTCACGTGCGCAAACACCCATGGTGTGTGATCACAAACATACCTCCAGCGAAGCACACCCTCCACACACACACCCCGCACACCCAGAGCTGCACACTCAGGTGCTCAGCACAGATTTGGGGATTCATTCATTCATTCATTCAGCAGTACTTATTGAGCATCTACTCTATCTAAGGCACTGAGCTTGATGCTGGGGTACAGCTGGCTAAATACAGATGCAGCTCCTTCCCCCAGGAAGCTCAAAGTCTAGTGGAGAATCAGATGTCAATGAAATAATCCCTAAAATAGATGGAACATGGCAATGGGAGCAAGTGTTCTAATGACAGATACAGGTGTCACCAGAGTGCCCCTGGGGCACAGGGGTTCATCCTCACAAATGAACTTCTTTCCCCATCCACCCTTACCCCCAGCAATAAACAAGCACTGATGGGCTTTTCTGCCATGAATGAGGCTCAGACCAGGACTTGTTTAGTTAAGGAGGGCCCCCATCCCGTCCCCAAGTCTGGGAAGACCTTGACTTGCTTTAGCTGCCCCTGAATTGCCACAGGAGTTCCCGGCTGTTGGGGTGGGAGTGCCCCAGTCTGCTTCAGCACCCCACCTTTCACCCCCAACCTTATTCCAAGGGCCCTGGCTGTGGGGTTGTGGGGCATGTAGAGCTGAATTCCAAGCCCTGGAAGAGCATGAGTCCGTTTTACTCTGGGGCAGTGAGCCAGGCTGGGCTGGGACTGAGATGTTATAGGGGACAGGAAACAGAGGCACAGTAAGGACAGAGGTGAGGAGCCTGTTTCCTACTAAGAGTTGGGGATGGGGTTGGGATGTGGGGACCCTGGACTCACCTCGGTGCTCTGTGTTTCAGCTCCTGCTCAGATGCTCAGGGAAGCCCTAGGGGCCTGAGGAGAACCTGGGATCCTCTTTATACCCTCGGGTCAAGGGCAAAGTCCCTGGAACCCTAGCTGCCCTCCCTCTGTTCCCCAATTAACCTCACCCACTAGATTCCTCCCGGTTAATTGCTAATCGTCAGCTCTGCAGGGGGAGTCTGTGGACAGGCTCTCCCCTCCTCCACACAGATACTCAGCTAGAACCATGACCCAGACCCAGCAAGGAGGGCACAGATACATCCCATGCCCCCAGGCAGAGACCCTGATGCCACTCAGGCACCTCCTTCCCAGGGTCCCCAGAGATTCCATGGCTCTGGCCCCTTGCCCTCCTTCTTGGCCTGACAGTACTCCGCAAGGAGTAACACAAACACCCTTCAGCCTTGCCTTGCATCTGGGTGTCTATGGGTCTCTCTGTGTGTCTTGAGGGGCATTTGGAGGAGAGGGAGTGTGTGATGGAGGAAGCAACAGAAGACAAACCCAGAGAAGCTATGTAGTGCTGAATTGTGGAGGGTCCAAGACCACAGATCCAGGATGTGAGCCTGAGGGAATCTGCCCCTGGCCAGACGGGTCAGGGCCTGGTCCGCATTTTAGAACGGTCCCAGGTATGTGGGGTTCGGATGTGTCAAAGGGAGTGAGTCTGGAAGCAGAGAGACCGGTTAAAAGGGTGATGCGATGGTCCAGGTGAGAGAGGATGAGGTCTGAATCTAAGTGGGAAGAAGAGGGATGGAGAGGAGAAGACGCATCCCAGGGACACTTGGGCAGGACAATTGGTGTTGGGAGGGTGGGAGGGAGAGGAAATATATCACAGTTGGGCTTCTGAATCAGTAAGTTGATGATAACATGAGGTCTGTTGTAGAGTCCCTGAAACCCAGACAGGGGTCTTAGGGAGTCTTTGAGAAGCTTATTTCTCTTTACAGGACCTTGGAGCCTGAGTTGGGGCCCATATTCACAGAGAGATGAGAAGGGAGCTTCCCTTCTAAAGGATTAAGATTTTCTCAGATCCAGGAGTGGTGAGTTCCATTCAAGATCTAGCTTGGGCAACTGTCTGAGTGACCTAACATCCATCGGCCCATCCATCCATCCATCCATCCATCCATCCATCCTTCCATCCATCCACCTAGCCAGCCAGCCAGCCAGCCAGCCAGCCAGCCTTGTGTCTATCCATCCATTTCTAAGCACAGTAGTTGAGTTCCTATTCCATGCTGAGCCAAGATTGCAAGGCCAGCTTCTCTCCTGATCCAAGAAATGGTCCAGTCCCTGAGTCGGCCTGGGATTCTAAGTACTCACCTCCCTGAGCCCTAGTCCCTTCCCTTATAAAATGGCAATGAGCATGAATTTTTCAGTGAGTTGTAGGATTCAATGAGATAAAAGACGCATCTCAGTCCCTAGAACAAAGTCCCTCAGCATGTTTGTTCTCTTCATGCTCTCATGCCCTTTTCACTGTCTCCAGGATGGCTGAAGTGTCCCTGCCAAAGAAATGGCCCCATCTTCTCTAGATTCTCAGCCCTGTTTCAGGTCAACAACTCTTGGCTCACCAGCTACTCTGTGTGCTCAGGGTCCCCTGAGCTACAAATCTTACTCAACGTCTTACACATCTTAGGGCAACACAGACAACAGACTCTGTCGAAGTGGCTAAGAGCAGAAAACAGGCCAGCCTGGGTTTGGATCCCAGCACCACCACATTGTGGCCGTGGTAGTTTAGGCCACAGAACCCACAGGGGAGAGAGGGGTTGGGGGGGGGCGGAGGTGCAGCTGGGATTGGTTTTGAGGAGAGTGACTGTAAGTCCTGGCTTGCCTGGCCAAGTCCAGGTTTATGACTGTTGGCCCAGAGTCCCCTTTCACTCTGCAAAGTGCCCTGGTTTGGACAATAAGCCATATAGTCTTTTGGCTTGTTCTGGAAGATTCTGGGGAACTAAGTCAGGGAATCAGCTACCCAGTGCTTGCTAGAAAGGTCTCCATTCATATCAAAAAGGAAAATAAAGACAATCCTGCTTCTCAAAAACGTCACTGTGTTGTTTAAAACACTGCCTTTTGTCCTTTTCCCTGTGCCTTTTCTATCTACTTTGGATTTTATTGTCTCTGGAAGACTGTATCTTGCTTTTTTTCATCTAACATTATAACATAAGCCTTTTCCTGTGTCAGATTTTTCCTGTGTCAGATTTTTCCTGTGACAGATTTTTTTTTTTCAGATCAGTTAACAGTTTTTTGTTTGTTTGTTTGTTTTTTGCGGTACGCGGGCCTCTCACTGTTGTGGCCTCTCCCGTTGCAGAGCACAGGCTCTGGACGCGCAGGCTCAGTGGCCATGGCTCACGGGCCCAGCCGCTCTGCAGCATGTGGGATCTTCCCAGACCGGGGCACGAACCCGTGTCCCCTGCATCGGCAGGTGGACTCTCAACCACTGCGCCACCAGGGAAGCCCACAGATGTTTTTAATGGTTGCATCACGTTCTGTCATGAACCCTAATTTACATGGTGAACCCTTGGGTGTCCTAGAGCCTCTCCTACCTGGAGGGAGTGATTTGGGTAAGACTGGCATTCATGCACGGGTGGGAGGGGCGTTGCTGATCCAGGGAAATGCAATTATTACTGAGTTCTTGTGTTGGATTCATCCTTGAGCTGATGGGCTCAGAGATTGTCTGGGTACGTGCACCCCCCCGCTCACAGACATCGTCCCCTCCCCTGCCTGCTCCAGTCAGACCCCGGGCAGGAGCAGAGGTATCCAAGGCACTCCTTATGAGCTGGGGGGGGTGTCTCCTTTTTAATAAGGTTTGGAGCTTTGACAGCTTTGAAGCCTACCTTCCCTGCCCTCGTGGAGCTCAGGGTTTAGCGGGAGAGGCAGTTATTAATCAAATGCATCGCAAGAGAAACAATTACATAATGCTATGGATCTCCACCACTTGCAAAAATATTTTGTGGGGAGTGGGGCTGCTACAGCCCTAGCAAAAGCATGGAGACTTGGGTGCTGACCAGAGCTGCCTTTGGGACTCTTGAGAGCAGTGGAGAAGGTAGCCACACCCCAGCCCCCAAGCATTTCAGCCCCTCTGCTCATCTCAGCCCACTCCTGCTCATGGCCTGCCTCCTCTCTGTCTGTGACAGACCCTGTGTTCCCCTGAATGGTGAGTCCTGCCCTGTCTGCTCACCTGCACTCTGGCCACGGCCTCCCCCAGACCTCTGGGCCTGGAGCCTGGGTGGCTGGTGGTGTCTCACACTGAGAAAGGCACCCAGGAGGAGGAGCAGTTTTGGAGGGAAGATGCAAAGATCCGTCTGTACTGAACTGTACCACGGTGTCTGAGGTGTCTCTGGCGTGAGCAGTTGGAGCTGCGGGTCTGAAGCACGCGATGTTTTCCTTTCCCCAAATGGGGCCTCTTGCATGTTCCAGCCTCAGTGAGCAGCACGTGGTCCAGGCACGGAGCCAGACATGGAGGAGGCATCTTTGACACATGCTTCTCCTCTACCTCTTGGTCTCAAATTCATCCCCCAATTCTCCCAATTTTCCTTTCCTGGGAGCTCCCTAATCCTTTTGCCACCTCCTTGGTCCTGGCCACCATCTCTCAGCTAGGTTATTGTAGTAGCCTTTCTGTCTGATGGCTCCCCTCAATCTAGTCTCCAAAAAAGCAGCCAGCCAGCCTTCCAAAATGCAAATCTCACCATGTCACTCCTCTTCCTTTTAAATCCTACCCCTGCTAGCCCAAAGACCAGCATCCTCTCACAGCCTCAGGGCGCAGCGTGACTTGGCTTCCTGACTGAGTGGCCTCAGGTGAAGGTGCCGCCAGGAAGAGTGTGCACAGTGAGGAGAGACCCAGCCAAGCCCAGAGGAGCACCCACATTTGAGGGAGGACGCAGGAAGAGGCACAGCAGGGATCGGGAGGAAGAGCAGAAAAGCAGATGCCCCAGAAGCCAGGGTTGCCCATGTTTTGGAAGAGATACCCTAGTCAGCAAGATCAAATGCTGCTAAGATGTCAGGAAACGTGAGAACAGAGTGGATTTAGTGACCCTCGAGAGCCTAGTCAGGGCAGTGCTGGGGGAGGGGAAGGAAAAGGAGGTGGGAGCAGAGATAGCATGGCTAACGTGCATGGGACAGGCTGACAGACACTGAATTTCGTCATACCAACGACAAGGATTTCTCCAGGAGCGGCATGATTGCTGAACGGAGTAGAGAATGGTCCCAAGAGCAAGTGTGTGGTCCAGAAAGGGAGCAATCTGTGGAAGCTGGCACAGCCAGCTCCAGTTATTCTCCCTTTCTGCAATTCTCTGTTAAGATCCATTTGCTCCTTAAATGCACACAATTTGCTGCACGTAAGTTTTCTGCAGGACCTAAAGTTTAACGACAATCAAAGGAGGAAAAATTGACATTCCAGACCATCTGTTCATGACCTGGATTTTTTGAGGGGATCTGGTTAATGACAACAGGGTTTCCCATCAGCACAGTTTGAGAAACTTGTGCCTCTTCTCATCAATATGTTTATTTAATATTCAACCAACATATAAGCCCCACGGAGGCGGCACAGTGCTGTACGTCGGGAATATGGGCATCAACATTCCTGCCCGGCATGCAGCCAGCACAACTGCACACCAACACAGCATGAGTGTGCACTGCACACATGGGTGCATCCTCTCTGTGTCTGCGGTCAAAGCATCCACTCTCACCAGCAGGCTGAGTGACACAGTAGGGGTCACCTGTCACCTCCCTCTGGGAACAGAGCAGTCCCTCCCCTGGCCCTCTTGACTGTCCTCTCTTAGAGAGCCTGGATTTTGATCTGAGCTGCCCGGCACAGATCAGGCAGGGCCCTGAGACATTGTCCCATCTGAGCCCCACTTTCCAGAGGGGTAGCCCAAGGCTACATTAGATCCTCTGGGTCCAGGGCAGGGGCGGCTGACCTGAGGATGCCCTGTCCTTGTTTGGGGGTTAAGTGCCCCATGTAATGATTAATCCTGGTGGCCCAAGTGCCGGTCACTCATTGACTGACAAGGCCAAAGTCTGTGGCCAAAAGAGCTGAGGCTGCTTTGGGCTTTTCTCAGAAATCACCTCTTCCCCCTCAGTTCCCTTCCTTACATGGCCCCAGCCCTATGCCCTTCCTGCTGGCCTCAGGGACCAGGCCTGAACGGGAGGCTGTGGACTCCCGGTTGGTGGTCCCAGGCTCTGGCTTCTGGGTTCCAGACCTGAAGCTCGGAGGTTGGCTTCAGACTTCAGGTCCTGGCCTTCATGCTCTGGGCCTGGAGCTTGTCTCCAGTTTCTGGGGTCCCCACTCTGGTTCTGGCCTCAAGTGGGCTCCAGTATCTGAGTTCCAGTCTCGGGCTCCAGTTTTAGACATCAGATGTCAAGCTCGGGGCTCTGGTTCTTGGCGCTGGGCTCTGGGTTCTGAGCCCTAACCTTCAATTTCAGATTCCAGACACCAGGTTGGGCTTCCGGCTCTTGCCTCCAGGTTCTGGGTCTGTGCTTCAGGCCCCAGATCCAGGCTTTGTGCTCCAGATTCCAAGCTCCAGTTTCACACTCCAAGCTTCAGGTTTTGGATCTGGGTTCTGGGTTCCTTCAGTGCTTTGGCAACGGGGCAGGAAGATGGGGGCCTCCTCGGCTTGTAGGGTTACCCTGGTCCACCAATCTTAGCTGGCCACTTCGTCCTAGCAGCTGGCACTCTGGGCTGGCCTGCAGGTAGGACGTTCATTCACCTCCTTGGCTTTCTGCCTCCGCTTTACCCCCAAGCCAGTTCTCTGGAGACAAGAGCTGAGATGGTCACAGAGCACCACTCGCTCAGTCCCTCCCTGCAGGAGTCACAGGACACATACACATGTTCATGTCCCTAGCTCTGCTTGGACACCCCCAGGACCATGGTGGACATGAATGGCGCCCCCTGTGGTTGTACAGTGGTACGGGCCTGTGCCCAGTTCTGGCTGCATTTGACTCACTGTAACCAACCATGTGTGTTCCTCCCCATCTGGGCCTTCGTTTCCCTGTGGAAGCTGAGTTCCAGCCTCTAATCCCCCAGAAGTCTGAGTCATCTGATCACCAGACCAGGCCCCCACCGGGTGCACTCTGTGCTCGCCCTTGGGGGTGGGGTGGCTGTCCCCAGAAAACAGTGCATCAGCACTTGCAGCCCAGCTCCAGGTGAGCAGCCAATGCCTGTAACTGCCCCCATGCTGGCCCAGAGCCAAGGTCACTGTGTGCCCTGTTCTTGCCCTGTGCCCA
The DNA here is from genome assembly GCF_000442215.2 of Lipotes vexillifer. NCBI lineage: Eukaryota > Metazoa > Chordata > Mammalia > Artiodactyla > Lipotidae > Lipotes > Lipotes vexillifer. Next base: position 1,209,015 of record NW_006789975.1, on the reverse strand, counting down.
TCCCGTACCCCAAGGCTATTAAGGTGGGTGGGGGGACGAGACAGATTCTCTCTTAGAGGCTTGGAGCCACATGGGGTTGGGCCCCACGGGTGCCCTTGAGGAAGTCAGGCCTCCTCTCTCAGCCTGTGAACTCTGTAGGTTGGGGGTGTTGGAGGCTGCAGAGCAGTCAGCAGATGTGTGTTCTCTCCCTTCCTTCACACTGGGTGCTGGGTGAACAGGCCGACTCCTCTCTGGGCTTCCCACCTGGTGGGATGAGGGGAAGCAGCTCTACTACCTTCCCGACCACCCAGGAGTCCACCTCTGTGCAGTGGCTTTGAAACATGGCCTCAGGGGTTAACCAGCTGGTGCCCCTGGCCCCCTTCCTTGCAGCTGGGGGGGCCTGGCCAGGCTGGGACAGTGAGGGCTCAGGGCTGCTTCAGGGGGCATGATGGGGAGGAGATCACGAGGGGGATTGTGGCAGAGGGACACACCCAGCCAGTCAAAATGGGCTGAGGGGGCAGTGGGCTGAAGCCCCTAATGGAAGAGTTGGGTACCACTTCCGGAGAAAGGGATGGCAGGCCAGCAGTGACAAAGAAGTGGCTTTGGGGAGTTCTTTGTGATATTATAATTATTTTAAATTGCATCCTTTAAAAAATATTAAAGCAAAGGTGAAAGTCTCCTTTGACCACTACCCCTTCTTGGTCTGCTTCCCATCCCCCTGTCAGTTTGGTATGTATCCTTCTAGAACATTCTCTCTCTTTTCCGTACACTTATAAGTGCCTGTGTGTTTGTGGTTTATATAAAGGTATCATGCCATGTTCATTGCTCTGCATTCTCTTACCAAACTGTCTTGGAGAACCTTCCATGGCAGGACATGCTGTACCCAATTCTTTATCTGCTGTGTGGTATCGCAGAGCATGAGTGTGTTACCCAACTCCCCAGCCCTATCCACTTTTGCCAGTTTTCAGGCAATAGACAACCCTGCAGCGATGGGCCTCCACGTGCCCAGAAGTGAGTGATTCTCTAGTGGCACTGCTGGAGTCACATGCTGTGTGTTTTTAATTTTTAGCAGAAATTCCCAAACTCCCCCCAACCCAGAGTAGCCACATCAATGTGCCCTCCTCTGAGAGGGCCCTGGCTCCCCAGTGGGGGTTTCTACAGCATCCAGGCCCTCCTTGGTGCGTGTCCCTGAGTCAGACAGCCTGAGTGCTGGTGACACCCCAGCAGCAATCCCCTGCATGATCCTGGACTAGTCACTTACCCCCCTGCAGCCTTGATTTCATCCCCACCAGGCTGTTTTGTTGTGAGGACAAAATGAGATAAAGGATGGAGCGTGCTTAACTTGGGGACCTCGGGAGATGTGAATTCCTCCTCCTGTAGGGGCTGACCTCTATGGAGGCTCTTCTACCTGTGAGCTTCAGCCCTCTGCCTCCTCAGCCCATTCTGTTTGGCTGGCTTGGCGCAGCCCTCTGGCTGTTGAGGTCATCTCATGAGCCAGGCTTGGCTACTCAGTGTGGTTCAGGAATGACCCTCTGACCCCAGTCAGAATCCCAATCCTGGTCATTTTCTACCGTCCTTCGGGGATTTGCAGAAAGGACATGCAGGGAGAGAACATGCGTGCAAATGAAGCCAACACAAGAAAGCAGGACTGAGATGGATGGAGATTCCTGACTAAAATGGTCTAAACTCCTAAATTTACCCAGCCACTCCTAGACGTCTTCATTAGATAAGCCAATGCATTCTTTCAGTGTGTGCGTGCTTGTGACTCTGAGTGGGATTTCGAAGACTTACAAACACAGAAGTCCCGCTTCATTGAAGGTCTCAGCTTACACACCTCAGGAGAGCTTTCCTGGTCACCCTGTGCTATGGTCTAAATATTTGTGTCCCTCTGAATTCATATGTTGAAATCCCAATGCCAAAGGTGATGGTATGTGGAGGTGGGCCTTTGGGAGGTGATCAGGTAACGAGGATGTAGTGAGATTAGTGCCCTTACAGAGAGACCCCAGAGAGCTCCCTTCCACCATGTGAGGACGCAGAAGTTGGCTGTCTACAACCTGGAAGAAGGTCCTCACCAGAACCCCACCGTGTTTGCACCTGATCTTGGACTTCTGACCTCTAGAACTGTGAGAAATAAATTTTTCTTGTTTACAAGCCATGAAGGCCCCCTGAGGAAGGCTTGCGCTCGACTTCTAGAGAAAGGCCAGCAAACCGCACTGATCTCTCCCAGGAACTTCAAGGGTGAGGAGCCAGTTACAAGATAGGGGGCAGGTATGGGGAGCCCCTGGCAGAGGGGACAGAAAGTACAAAGAGCTAGAGTGGGGAAGAGAGCTCAACCTGTTGGAGGTGGTCAAGAGGGCCCCTCACTCCCCCAGTGCCTTCTCAAGGCTCCTGCGTCCCCTCGTTTCCTCTGTCACAGCAGCACCGGGACTGAGTCTAGCTTCTCTGCCCCCAGGCTGGGGCTCTCCTTCTGGGGTTCTCCCTGTTCCTCCACCCTGTGTGGGCTGTGGGCTTCTCTGGCTGCTGGGGGACAGAGAAGACCACCCAGCCAAAGCAGGCAGGGGGCAGAACCTGCCTCCACCACAAAAACCAGTGTCCTCCTCGAGGCCTTCGATGAATCCAAAATAGCCCACCGCCATGTCTACAGAGACACTTTCAGTCCCCAATAGAAACAGGACTGTGACCAGACACTGTACTCAGATTCAGAGAACAGCACAATGACACCAGCAAAGGCACAGCTGCCCAGAGGGGTCTACCCCTCCCTCCCCTTCCTCCCTCCCTCCCCTGCTTCCTCCTTCCCTCCCTCCTTCTCTCTGGCTGTCTCTGTCTGTCTCTCACACTCACACCCCATACTCTGTGCAGTCAGGAAGACAGGTTCTGACAACAGGAAGTCAGGGGGTACATCCTGAGGTCCCCAAGGGCTTCCTGGAGTTGACCCTGGTGACAGAGGCAACACAGTTTGGGGGTGGGGGCGGCACACAGGGTAGACTGGCACACAAGGAACACGCCCTATGGCAGAATAATAATTATTATTATAACAATATCATACATCCAGGACAAACCCAGCTGCCCCAAGCCAACTGCAAAATCCAAAAGTCCAGTAGCATCTCTGTGGGTAGAGGGAGGGGCTACCTGCCTGCCTGCACCCCCAGGACTTACTCATACCAGCTCCCCGAGGAAGAGCCGGCCCCTCTTCCTACTCGTTGCTGAGGCCTGGCACATGGTGGGGAGGCTGGCACTGCCAACGCCGCCCCTCCGTGTTGGGCACACCTGCAATGGGGGCTAGGCCCACTTCCCCCTGGTGGCCTGGCAGCAAGGGATGGACGAGCAAGCCTGTAAGGGACCAAGTGGTGGCAGCTGTGGAGTGTCACTCCTCTGAGTCCCCTCTCCATCCCCTCCCAGCTCTTCCTGCGGGCCTGCCCGTGGCAGGAAGGGGCCAGGGACACTCATGGCATAGACAGGGCATGCAGAGCGGGCCCATGGCATGCTTGGCCCGCCAGGTGCCATGCAGCCGGCCTGGACAGTTGGGCAGCTGTCAGAGGGCCGAGTGTGCAGTGGAGTCTGAGGGGCTCCCTTTGGGCTGGGCCGCTGATTCAGTCTGTGGTGGGGCTTCCTGGGAGTTGGCTCCTTGGGCAGGCAGCTGCAGAAATTCTGGAAGCACCAGGTCCTCTTTGCGCAGAAGACCCCTCTGGTCATGGGCTCCACTGCTCTGCACCCGGTTCAGTAGCTCCACCAGGCCTGGGGACGGCCACAGAGTCAAGGGGCCCATGGGTGCAGACCCACCTATGCTAGCCTACCACAGTCCTGCTGCCCTTACTATGGCCACAGCCTCCCTGACCCCAGCACCAATGCCCCCATCCCGCTCCCTGTTCCAGCCTTTCTGGTCCCTCAACCCCAGTGGACCCTGTTCCAGCCCCAGTGACATCTAGGCCCCTGCCTCAGCTGAAGGCTCTCTAAGGCCACCCACCCTCAACGGTCCCCAACCCTTCTGGTCCCTAGCCACCATCATCCCCAATGTACCTTCAATGTCACAGGTCTGCCGCTTCCCAGTGATACTACTGGGTGCCTGGGCCAGCGAGTTCAGGGACAGTGGAGGGAGGTGGGCAGCCTTGTCCTGGATTGTAGGCGGGCCACCCCGTGAGAATGTGGCGTTAGAGCCACAACCGGAAGGGGAGGCTGGCGGGCAAAAGAGGGTGCCCAGTCCCTCGCTCACCTGGCTGAGGCAGGGGGATATGTCTCCAGCTTCAGTGATCTTCACACCTGTGGCAGAGAGGGCCACCGTTCCTGTCTGCCTCTCGCCTGGACCCCCTTCCTCTTGGGCCAGAGCTGTCCCTTACGAGCCCCTGGGCCAACGTCCCTTACCTGGGAGACTGTCCAAAACCAATCTCTCGGCCGCCACCGAACTCACTAGCTTCCTCAGATCTAGTGGCTGCTTCTCTCCTGGCTGAGGGGACAGGTCAGCAGCCCGCGGAACAGGCAGCCCGCCCCGCTCCGCCCCTGCCCCTCGGCTACACGGCTCACCCGACGCAGCGCCACCTGTTGCGGGCTCAGGCCGTGCTTCGCCAGGATGGGCTGCAGCGCCTCCTGCAGCCGCTTGGTGGGCTTGGCGGAGATCCGCACCACGCGCTCCAGCGCCGCCAACTCGAGCCTGCGCGGGACCCTGGCGCTGCGGAAGGTCGGAGAGCCCGCCGCGCCTTTCCCCCAACCCACCTGGGACTGGCCGGAGAGAGGGTGGAGCCTGAACTGGGGAGGTGGGACCTCTTGGGGGTGGGGCCTTAGCCTAAGGGGCGGGGTTAGCACCAGGGGCAGGACTTGGAGGGAGAACAGCAGCCAGAACTGGGACCCAAGCGAGTGCTGGGACCCCCGGACCCTAGACTGGAGCGACAGACACTTACTCGAAAGTGATTCTGTTCTCCAGCCGCACTTCCTGGTCCGCCAGCACGGTGCAGTCCTGATCCAGGACCAGGGCCTTCTGCAGGAGCCAGGCAGGGTCTCAAAATTCCTTCTCCTTCCCTCCTCCCCCATCCCCGGGGTCTGAGGGAACAATCATCACTTCCTCCCAGGGCCTCCACTGAGGCTCCCTAAGGGCCAGAGGGAAGGGCCGGTGGTCGGGTAAGCCATAGAGATGCCGACAGAATACAAGACCAGGCTGGATCAGAGCCTAGTGGCAAGAATGCTGGACATGGGGCTTCTCTGGTGGCGCAGTGGTTGAGAGTCTGCCTGCCGATGCAGGGGACATGGGTTCGTGCCCTCGCCTGGGAAGATCCCACATGCCGCGGAGTGGCTAGGCCCATGAGCCATGGCCGCTGAGCCTGCGCGTCCGGAGCCTGTGCTCCGTAACAGGAGAGACCACAACAGTGAGAGGCCCGCGTGCCCCAAAAAAAAAAAAAAAAAAAAAAAAAAAGAATGCTGGACAGACTTGGAAAAGGAACAGAGTTATGAGAAACATGGAGGTGGGGTGGGCACGAAATGGTAATGGGGCTGCTTGGTTAAGGGGCAGGCTTAAGTCCTGGATCATGGGGCCACCTCTTCCTGAGCCAGGTCAGGATCTGCCTCCTGGACAGCTGCCCCTTGTCCCTGAGGCGTGGGAAAACCAACTGTACCAGCTGGACGCATTTCCTCCCTCACCACCTACCTTTGGTCAGCCACCCAGGCCTTGTCCCTTTTTTTTACACTTGTCCACTTCTCTCCATTCCCACCTACTAAGGACACTTCTTGTCTCCTCACTGCAAAAAGGGCTCTTCCCTGCAAGACAGCTGTGAGGCCAGAAGGATGCGAAGTATCTGGCACAGTGCCTGGCACACAGTAGGTACATAAAAGTAGCTGTAGTAATTACCACCCCTGGAGGCCCTGCTGCCTGCACCAGCCCAGGGCTGGGAGGCAGCCTCTCCCAGGCAATAGGCCTGTGCTGTGCTGCAGGGACAGGTGGAGTGTGGGTGGCGAAGTTATATTTAGCAGACATGAAAACCCATCAAAGCTGCAGAGGCTGCCTGGGTGGCCCAAGAAAGTGGGCAGAGCTTCTCTTACTGTGGCCCTCATACTCCCATATATGCTCCAGGCCCCTGAACATGCCCTGCACTTCTTCCCACCTGTGCCTGGAATGTCCTCCCCCCACAGCTCTGCCAGGCAAACTTGTCCTCATCCTCATCAACGGCCACCTCTCCCATGAAGCCTCCTGGGACCAACCAGAAATGCCTTCCTTGACCCAGAAACTCTCTGGAGCTTCAACTCCTCCTCCTGATCACATCCTGCCTGGCTCACCTCCAGCCTTTGGACCTGGAGGACAGAACTCAGCCTGGCTCCCTCTGCCCCCACCTGGCAGGGGCTTAGGACTGTTTATGAATGAAATCCTGACGCAGCTCCCTGGGATACAGCATCCTTCCTTTAGATTTCCCCTTATTGGATGGTTTAGTTTAAGTGAATTTTGCCCTAGCCTCCTCTTTAAAGTTATGCTAGTTTGTACCTAAAGGAAAGTTTTTCATAGGTTGGGTGCAGTTGGGTGCCCCTGGTGGCAGAGGAAGTAAGGGATCCCCAAATGGCCATTTCAGGGATGGGCAGTCTGAACTCTGGGAGTGACAGGGAAAAACTCAGCTCCAGCAGTGGTTTTCCCCTACTCTTCCTCCCAGAGACTATCACAGTGAGGATGATGGCTGAAGCTGGAAACCAGGATGGGAATGGGGTGGGGACAGGATTTTCATGGGATGAGAGTGGATATCTGAGTTTGAGTGAGGAGTTGATGCTGGGTTGATTTGGAGTTGGGCATGGGGCAGGGGGCTGGAGTTAGGAAGGGGGTGGGGATAGGGGATGGGGTTGGAATTAGAAGTGGAATTGGTGTTGGGGTCATGGCTGAGCCGAGACAGGAATGGGGGTGGGTTCAGGATCAGAAAAGGAGTTAGAGTTGGGGAACAGGCCAGGTTCGCACCTGCTCGTTGCCCACCAGGTAGACCTTGATGTCAGGTAGAGAGAGGCCTCGTTTCTCACAGATGCCTTCCAGCATGTCACGGATGGTGAGGCCAGGTCGGGCCAGGGCCAAGGAGGCTGTGCCATCAGGCAGGTACACGCAGCAATACTTCCCTGGTCGGCTTTCACTCTCACCTTCTGAGCTCCCAAGGCTCTTCCGGTGGCTCTGATTCAGAGCAGGTGATGTGTACACATGCAAGGACACACAGACAGGTACACAGACAACGTAAGCTCACTGGGGCACACACAGGCATACACATGCCCAAGGGCACACTTGTAGGCAGGCAGGATACATCCTCCTACAGGAATACATGTATGCTCACCCAAACGTATGGGCACCCAGAGACAGGTCCACCCACTGACTGCTACACACGTGCTGTACACACCTGGGCACCCACATGTGCACACACATCAGCTGAAGAGGATGTGCACCCATAACATGCATGGGGCCCAATGTGGTGAGGACAGGAAGAAAGTGAGGAGGCTGAGTGGTTGGCCATGTGGATCAAGTGGAGGATGCAGTGGGGCCAGTGACTTGGAATGAGGGTGGCCACACAAAGGGGCCTGAGTAGTGGCCCGAGCCCACACCACGTCTCCCCCAGCAGTGGGCTCACCTCAGATTTGCTGCTGACAAAGGCAAGAAAGCCGAGGTCCAGACTGGCAGAGGAGTTGAGGGACCCCTGGGACTCTCGGCGCAAAGCTGAGTTTGATGCGCCGCCCCCTAGTTCTAGGGGAGAGGGAGAATGAGCAGGACAGCCCCTACCCCAACCCCTCTGCCGGGGCCTCTCCCCAGCCAGGCGGACCCTGTTGGAGCCCTTTACAGGGTTCTAACGTGGTTTGGGTTCCTGGAAGCTTCGCTGCTGAGGGGGGCTTCCCAAACTTCTGGGGTCTAGCGTGGGAACCGAACCACCAGGGGAACATGGGGGTCACACGGACCTGCATTTCGATTTTCACAGTCTTAGACACTGCGGGACCAGTAGGAGGAAGGGGGTGTTCTCCAGGCTGGCCCAGACTCCCGACCCCGCTCATCTCTGCGGCCCGCTCCTGCCCTCACCCCTGCGGAAGGACATGCGGAGCGGGCGGCCCCCAGGGCCCTCAGCAGGAGGCAGCTGCCCCAACTCCTCCACGCCCAGCGGCAGCGACTTTCCGGGCTTCAGCTTCGGCTTCTGCAAGATACAGGGAAGCCACTGGCACTGGGCCGGGCCCCACCCGCAGGCAAACCGTGGGCACACCCTCGCAGATCTGCACCCGGTCGCCTGCCGCCACAGGCCGTCGTCCGCACCTTTCTCGTGGTGTCAGGGCTGCCAAGGCGCGAGGAGCCAGGTTCCCGCAGGGGCCGACCCTCGGCCTCCGCAAGGAGGCACTCGCGGTACAGCGGGGATTTGACGAAGCGTGCATAGCTGTCAAACTTCATCAAGTTGAAGATCTGCGGAACCGGCGCCAGGGCGGTGAGCTGGAGACGGCGCTCTGCGAGCCGCCAGAGTCCCAGACCCGGCCCTGGGGCTTGGCGGCGTCCCCAGCCTAGGGAGCGAGCCCCTAGCCCTTCCTTGCTTCAGGTCCCGCCCCTAGCCCCTCCTTCACTGTCTCCTCTAGTCTCACCTCTGACCCGCGCCCTGCCCAACGTTTAGCTGGGTCCCAGCATCCAGATTTGCACTCTTCCCCACCCCATCCCCACCATCTCTGCCACTCAGGGTCCGCCGCTGGATCTGGCCCTGCCTCTGCTCCACCGAGCTCCCTTCCAAGGCGCCGCCCCTTATCTCCGGCCGCGCCTCCAGGACCGCTCACCTGAAGCTGCTGTGCCCGGAACATGTCCGGTCGGGGCTCTGCCAGCACCTCCTCGCCGAGCCAGGCCTGCCTGTCGATGTTCACAGGGCTCAGTGCCTGGCTGGATAGAAACTCCTGGTAGATGTTCCGGGCCTCCTGAGCTAACTGGGGCAGGACGGACAGGAGAAGGTCAGGGGCATGGCTCAGGCCCTGGTCTCGTCTCGCCACCTCAGTTCCCCCTTCTCCCCACCTGCTGGGTGTCGCTGGCGGGGATCTGCTGGAAGCGCTCGCAGGCCTTCCAGAATGTCACGTTCTCAGCACTGAACTCCTTCTTCAGGAACTCCTGGGGGTGGGGAGAAGGAGGCACAGACACAGAGGTGAGACACAGAGACCCAGTCAGGGGATGTGGTCCAAGAGATTGGTATAGAGAGAGGGCCAAGAGGCCAAGCCAGACAGATAGGGTCAGACAGACAGATGGGATGAGATCCGGAGGCACAGAGAGAAAATAAGACGCAGAGAGAAGGAAACTTCCCAGCTGCGAGAAGAGTAAGAGAGTGCCAGAGAAAGGCCAGATGAGGCAGCTGACAGAGGAGTCCCACTCTGGCCAGGCTGAAACTCCATCCGTGCCCTCTCCCACGCCCCCCACCCTTCCCCCCATGGTGGCCACTGCCATCCACCCTTCCTATCCCACCCCAGGGCTTACAGTGAAGTAAGCCAGGCCCAGCGGGTCCTGCAGCAGCCGCTCGAAGGACAGGCCCCAGCTGGCCACAGGATGCTCCTCGGTGGGGAAGGGGCTGCTGGGGCCACTGGGAAGGCTGTGGATGCTGAGGGAGCTGCCTCGGCCCTCTCCCTGGCCCTGGGGCCCCGCCATGCTGCTCAGCTCTGCAGGGAGATGGACAAGTGCAGCTGAGCCCTGCAGCCTTCCCCAGCCCCTGGCCCAATCCCATCTCAGGTACTTTTCCTGGAAAGACAGCAAATGGCAGGGGTATCCCCATGCTGTTTCCACATACACCCCCCTCAGCCCCCACCCCCACACCAGCCAGGCTTCCTCCACATACTCTGTCACTTACCTCCATCTGAGACAGCCACAACCTACAAGAAACCCGAGGTAGAAAGTCAGAGTAGAGCCCAGGGTGGATTCTCAAGGGATAGTTCTAGGCCCAGCCCCCAGGACTGGAGCTGTGTTCTCTGCCTGGAGGGCCACACTGGGCATTCTCAGCCAGGTCACTGCTTGCTCAGGGTTTTGCTCAGGCTGCCCCTGGCTCCCCTTCCATCATGTGCCAACCACTGTGTGCACTGGGACTTATACCAGGTACACCCCAGTCACCCCTGTTGACCCCCAGCACCCACTGGGTGAGCCTGGGTGTAGAGCATGGTGGGTAGGAACACAAACTTTTAATCTTGTCTCTGCCACTTACTAGTTGTATGACTTTGGGCAAGTAACTTGTTTGTCTCCATCTGTAAGTGAGGGATGATGATAATAATAGTTAACTTACTTCCTAGGCCTGCTGTGAGGATCAAATCAGTTTAATATATTTCCAGCGTCTAGAATAGTGGCCAGCATGTGGCAGGTGTTATAGCAATGTTTGCTGTTGTCTTTGAGGAAGGAGAGGTGTCTGTAACTGATGATGTCCTTATTGCAACTGCCTCCTCTTGGAAACACCCCACCATAGGCAGGGCATAGGATGCTATTTTATAGTAGAGAGCAGTGGTTCTCAAACTTTAGTGTGCATTAGAATGATGGCAGGGGGGAACCTCCAGAGATTCAGTTTCAGGAGAGCCTAAGACTCTCCATTTCTGACAAGATCCCAAGCATTGATGCTGCTGGTTATGGACTACCCTGTGAGGAGCTGTAGAGGCCAATCCCTTCCTCTGCGCATCACCCCTTCCCCCACATGCACAACTCTGACTTCTCTGGGAATCCCAACCATTAGTGAAACAGAAAAACCCTCCTTTCAAAATGACTCTTGCAGTGGTTTCCCTCTGTCTTCCTACCTTCCTAGCAAATCCTCCAGCTTCCTCATCATCTATACACACAAGGTGGTCTCTACCCCTCTCTGACTCTGTTCTGGGCCCTTTCTTCCTCCCACATCTCCCCAGCTTCAAACACACATAGCCAACTTCCTGCTGACATCTCCACCCAAATGCCCCACAAGGCCTTCCAACTCAGCCAGTCCCAAATGGAAGCCACCTCTGCCACCACCAAAGCAGGGCATGGAACCAACTTCCCTGAATCTGGTTTTCCTCCCATCACCTGGGCCCCTAACACCAGGGCTTGACTGATCCCCAGTTCCTTCCTCCCTCTCACCTTCTACATTTTCACTAGGTCCTGTCACAGGAGATTCTACCACCTATCCCTTCGTTCCATCCCTACTGGAAACAAGTCTGCAAACATCTCCTCCCCAGGAAGCTTCTCCCTGCCCTCCAGGCTGGAATCTCCCTCTCTGTTCCCTAACCTGGGAGCACCCGGGTCACACATCTGTGGGCCAGAGCTGGCCTGCAAATAAGTAGGACATTATTAATATCAGAATGTTTTTGGTTTTTTTTAACTTTAAAGGGGTTTCCCACATATGAAAGTCAGGAGTTTTACATGAAACCCCAGCTTTCTGCCCCAGCCACCTTGAGCTTCTTCCCAGCATGGCAACCTTGGCTGGCCCTGAGCAGCAACCGCTTTCCCTAGAAGGGGTTCACACTCTCCTCAGAGATCTCTGGGGCCAGTTTGATGCATTTATGTTATTTATGGAGGCAGGCCCCAGACTACCTGAGTTCACATTTGTGCTGTGTGACCTTGGGCAGAGTACTTTACCTCTCTGTGCCTTAGTTTCTCCCTCTATACAGATGGGGCAAATAACGGTCAGGACTTCAAAGGCTTGCTGTGATTAAATAAGTTAAATATACATAGAAAGAGAACTCATAACACTGTCTGGCATGTGGTAAATATTCAAGGAACATTACTATTATTGTTGTCACATTAGTATTGGTGTCTGGCCCTGCTTCAGATTTCAATTTTGCCAAGCCCTGTGGTAGAGGGAAGAACACAGGGATCGGGTCTGTCAGACATGGATTCAAATCCTAGCCCTGTCCTTTTCTAGTTTTACAACCTTGGGCCCCTCCCTGAGCCTGCCTCCAAGCTGGAGCACGGGGCTAAGACATTATGGAGGAGGAGGGAAAGCTTGTGCAGAGGGAGGCTGGATGTGGAGCCACCCTGCACGCCCTCCTCTGGGTGCCCCAGCCTTCGCCCTCCCGCCTTTGCACTTGCCCATCTCACAGCTTCATGGGAATTCTCTCCCGGGGCTGCAGGACAAAGTCTCAACTCCTGGGGTGTGTGAAGGGGACAAGTTGAAGCCAAAGGTCCCTTCCAGCTGTTCTTTCCCTTTCCTGGCAGCTGCCCTCATGCCTGCACCTGCCTGTCCCACGTTCTTCCTCCCCAGGCTGCTCTGTGGCTGTTCCCAGTCTTGGTTACTGCCTTCCGTCCAGGTCTCCAGGAACCATCCTGACTTTCCCCTCCCACTCCACGGTGGCCACCTGGCCCTCCCTCTTCCCCGCACCCAGCACACCCGGGCCTCTCTCTGGCCCGCCCTCCAAACCAGGACTCAGCCTCTCCCTTGCTCAGGGCTCTCCACTGCACTTTTCGTGTGTCGGAGGGTGGGGCACGGGATGCTCTTGGGCAGCCCAGGACCCCAGGGAAGGCAGAGGGGCCTGGGCTTGGCTTCACTCCTATTTCATTTTGTTCTTTACATCCTGTTGAATGGATTGTGCCTTTATGTGGGGCTGGCTCCCAGGCCCTCTTCTGGCCCCACTCCTCACTCTGGGAGGCAGAGCAGTTGCTGGGTTACCGCTGAAGCTCTGCCTGAGCCTGACTAATGAACCCCTTCAGCCTCCCCCATTGCCCTCCCTCTCACCTCCACCCTACAGTTCATCAAACTTCTATTTTCCCCACACCCCTTCACACTCCTGCTTCCTGCTTTACTGTTTCCTCTGCCTGGTATCTGCTCCTGCTTCCCCCACCCTACGGCTCTCCAGTCTCTGCCTGTTGACATCAGTCTTCCCTAAACACCAGTTGCCCCGAATCCCCCTGCCCACCACACTGCTGCCCACCTATTTGTAGGCCTCTCCCCTACCAGCCTGTAGCTCCTGGAGGGCAGGCCTGTACCGCAGGAGGGAATCAGCCTGAACTCCCTCCTCAAAGAGCACCCTCTTTGCCCAGGTGCTCCCAAGCAGCCACAAGGGCCCAAGTTGCCCTCCCCTGCCCTCACAGGAGGCGCTGGCACCCCCTTTGCCAGGGATGCTTTGACTCCGAATGCCCCATGCATGTCTTCCTGGGCCCCTCTTGCTCCACTAGATATTAATAACCTGGTCTGAGACAGGACGGAGATCCAGAGGTGGCAGGGAGCAGGGATGGGGTCCAATTCCAGATTGACCATTCTGAGGCAAGTAACTTCCCTTCTCTGGGGCTCAATTTCCCCCTGGGTAGCATAGGGCTCAGCATTCCCAACCACCTGGAGCTGCCAGGAAGGGTGAGTCAGCGGGCCCCCATTTGTGAATGTGGCAGGTGTGCAGCAGGGATAGTGGCATGCTGCTGCTGCCGCTGCCTGGGGCTCTGATCTGCCCAGGCTCCTGGGTCTGGGGAAGTTGTGCTGAGCAGGGCTGGCCTTGCCCCACCCTGGCTTGCCTGAGAAGAAGTGGTGAGTGAATGGGAGAAAAGGGGAAGAAAGGAGGAGGAAGGGTGCGGTGGCCAAGAGGCAACCCCAACCCATGGTCTGGACTCAGTTTGCCAAACATTTTCCCTTGGAAATGGGGCCTGGGGGAGCCACTGGTATCTGAGAATACAAAGATGAGGGTGACCCGACATTTCCTGAGCTCTCCGACGGAGAGAGAACATGGACGGCACACATCCATGTCACACATCCAACCTCACATCCTTATCCTGTGTGGCAGGTATTATTACGCCCATTTTACAGATATGGAAACCTTGGCCCAAAGAAATCACACAGCTGCGAAGTGCCTGAGCTGAAATTAGGGCCAAAGTGTGCCTGACTCTGGAAACCTAAGGTCTCCCCTCCACTGATCTGCCTTCCTGGGTGAACAGCAGACGTACCGGGGACCTAGGAGCCCCAGGGCCGCAGCCCTTGTGGCATAGATGGACAAGGTCGATTGGGGTAAAGGGCCCAGGGGCTCCTGGATGAATTCTGCCCCCTGGAGGGGTGACTTCGAAGGGAGGGCTGATTTACTGAGCATCTTCTGGGCTCGGCCCCCTATATCATCATCTTATTTCATCCTGGCTTGGGGTGACTGAGGCCCAGAGATCCTCTCTGGGTAGATCCACTGAGAACCCTGGCTGCCTGGCTCTTCAGCCTGAGTCATCTTTGTGGAGCTGGCCTATGGCCCTGAGCTGGACTCCAGGAACGTAGGCCAAGGTACAGTGGGCTCTGCTTTGCAGGTCTTCCTGTGCAGGGAGACTAACTGGGCACCCTGAGAGTGACAGGATGCAATAACTGCTCCTCTCCAGGCTTTAAGCTCGCCAGCCCTTGGGCCTTGTCCCTGTACACACATTCTGTTTCCCTGTGTGTAGGCCTTTCCCAATGCTGTTCCCTCCTCCAGCTGGCACATCCTTTCAGGACATCTTCCACACCAACAATGCACGAAGTGAGTGGAGAAGTTTGTTCTCCCTCCCGGTCTTCCTCAAGCTTTCTCTATTCCTGACCTACCGCTCTTACCCAAACCTTAATTTTATTCTGGTATTTGCGCTTGTGCCTTTTGTGCCTTGCCAGACCAGGAGCTGTTTGAGGGCAGGGCCTAGGGCGATGGGCCTCGGTCTTGATGCCTGGGACAGGGCCAGCACTGAGCAGGCCCTAAGGAGGGATTGTTGAATGAATGCATGAGTGAACAAATGAAGTGGCAGTTGGGACTGTGTGAAGGCATCTCGGGGAGGGAGGCTGGGAGCCATCTGTAAGTGACAGGTTTCATTGCAACCCCCTGACAAGCTGCGTGGCAGAAAGACGAGGCTGACAAATGAAGTTGCCTCAGCAGGGAATGACGGTGGTGGTGGTGGGTGGGGTTGGTGGCAGGAGGAGGTGGGGGAGGACGGAGCCAGGCAATTCTAGGAGCTGGAGGAGACCTGGCATCGAGTCAGATTGGCCTGGTTCAAATGCAGGTCCCTCTCTTGCCAGCTGCCCTCAGCACGACATGTACTCCTTTGAACCTCCCTCAGGAGGTAACTCATGGAAGGAGGCTGACAGCTGGCCTACATCTATGCACATCCGATGCAGGTCTGTCCCTCCCTGTCTCAGTTGAGCGTGGCCTCAGAAGGCTGCCCGATGGCCAGCAAGTGGCCAATCTGTGACCCTCGGGATTCCAAGAGGTGGCACAGAGTTCAGAATGGGCCTGGAAAGGGCAAAGATAAACCTGTGTGTGAAAATCCACTGAGAAAAGCCAGGGTGTCCGTGGGCTTACAGGGCTCGGGGTAGAGCTTGGGGGCCTTCCCTGCTCTGAATGACTCTTGAGTAGAGAAGCTATAGGTTGATGTGGGATGGGCAGAGGCTGGGTCTGTCTCTGGGCCCCCTCAGCTGCCCTGCAGTTCTGGGCACTGCTCAGAAGCAGAAACCCAGTTGCCCTCTGGGGTGGGCGTGGGAGTGGGCGTGTTCCTCCTTGGCCTGGATGCTTTGGGAGGGGTGAGCCAAGCATCATGCCTGCAGGGAGTGTGAGGCCCTTGGATGCTCGAACTTCCAAAGTCACTTTGATGGTAGAGATAGTGAGGTGGGGGACATGGCCAGCTTGGAGGGATTTGCCTCTCTCCTGCCCAATAAAGAGATGCTGGAGGAAGAGGTATGGAGACAGGTCTTGGGAATTAGGAGGAGGAGTAAGGGTGGGGAGTGGCTCAGCTTCTTGGTGAGGCAGGGGATCCTTGAAAAGGGGCTGAGAATGAAGGGGGGCATTGGGCTGACATTTATGGAACCCCTACGGTGGGTCAGGGGGCTCATATTCATTATTCCATTTAATCGTCTCAGCAAGCCTTTGAAATCCGTTTCAAACTCCTCCTTTTATAGATGAAGAAGAAACTGAGGGTCAGAGAGGACCCTCTAGTAAGGGACAGCAGAGCTGAGATTAGAACCCAGGTCTCTCTGGACCCATTGGCTTTGTCCCACAGTACTAGGCTGGGGCTGGGTAGGCGACTAGGACACTGGACTTTCTGGAGTTTTTAGGAGGGGCTGGGACTCTGCCAAGTGGGCTGGTGTCCTAGGGAGAGAAGAGAAGACCGACACAGCCAGTTCCATCTGCTGAAGCGGGTCTCTTCAAGGGCAGCTCTCACCTGGATGCCAAGCAGCCAGGGAGAGGATTTAGCAGCAGCCAGGGGCACCCTAGTGCTCAGCTCCCCCCACCCGTCCTAGTAGCCTAGGAATAGAATAGACAGAAGCTGTGCCAACCGGGCCTGACCCTGCTGACCCATCCCAGGCTGCCCAAGGACTGCTAGTTCTGGCAGGAAGCCTCTGGAGTAGGTCTAGGGGGAGGGCAGTGACCCATTAAGGGCTGCCCCTTACCTGACCTTGGGCGTCAGGACACTGGGTGAGGGAGGGGGCTGAGGTTAAGTGAGGTATGGGGGCTTGGGTCCCCGTAGGGGTACACAGGAGGCAAAGGGCATGCCGGGACTCCCTGCTACCCTAGGATGCAGGCAGCCCCAGATGGTGCCAAAGTAGTAGGTAAAAGAGCAGTGGGGACTGGGCCAGAAGCCTATGCCTGCTCTCCTCTGGCCTCATCACCGGAGTGGCCCCAGGTCCCCATCAGAACCATCTGGAAGGTCCTGGGATGAGGGTGCCAGGTTCTACCACCTGCTGCTGCCTCTCCCCAACTTCTCCCGCCCGCTGGCAGCATGCAGGCTCTAGCCCAGCCCTGCCGGGTGTGCCTGTTGGGCTCCACCCTGGGTGTGCCCACCCCCTCCCTGTGGGTCTGGCCTGGAGCCCGCACTCACCATGCGTCCGTTGGGGACGCCCAGGTGCTTGGGCTTCCCTGGCATGCCGCTGCTGTTCACGGGTCCCCACTGCGGGGGGCGCCCACCATGGGGACTGTGGGCAGCGCTGGCCAGAGCCTGCACGGCGAAGGGCAGGCAGCAGAGAGAGAGCCCAGCTCCGCTCCTGTGGGCCCTCACATCCTGAAACACCAGCTCACTACCTCTTTTCTCTTCCACAGGAAGTGTCTCTATAGAAACCGAACCACAGAAAGAAGCAAGGTCTAAGAGAGCGAATGCTTCTTCCTACACACACATACACACACACACACACACACACACACACATGTGCGCGTGCGCACGCACACATTCACACGCACATACACATGCTGCCAATGCACCCTTGGCAGTGCCCCATGCAGGCACCAACACACAGCAGAGGCCTCTGTGTGCCCAACAAGGAGCCCAGCCTGGTCTGGCCCAGCCTGGGGAGTTCCAAGGGCACATCTGGGCACACAGAAGTACACATTCACACACCTAGGCAACTTCATAGACCCTGCAGGGGCTACCATAGACACAGGGACATGTGTACTGTGATGTGAGTGTCCATTTGTGTACTTTACTTAGCACATACCTATCCCACACCGGCTGCGTGCTTGGCATGTGCACACTCAGCACCCCTACCCCTGGCAGTTGTGCACGTGCAGTTACTACCTCTGTCCTGAGACATCTCCAGGCTGTCCTTTGCAGGCCTGTTCCTGGGTGTGGACAAACAGATACATTGCATGCATGGTCATGCACACACAGACCCTTCAGGTGTACAGGTTAGAAACACACAGGTTCTCCCTCGTCAGGAACACCTGAGCATTCGGTCATATGTATGCACAGCCCTTCGGACATGTGCATGTGACAGGCACACCTGCCTGTCACGTAGGAACACAGGCACATATGAAATCAGACACCCCAGTGATATGTGCAACCAAATATGCACACGCTCGCCCACCTGGGCAGGGAACAGATCAGGTGCATCTGTGCCCAAAGACATGTGTGCGTTTATAGTCATTCACATAAAAGTCCCACCTTGGTGTAGTACTGTCGACTGAAGAGGGACACCCTGCTTCCTCAGCCTGGCCCAGTCGTCAGTTGGCCTCTTTCTTACATGTGCATGTACCCACTATGGGACTTGTATTTTACCTAAGTATGGGCTTACTTAGAGCCTCAAGTCACCCACCACTCCAGTTTGGACCCCTCTTTCTACAAGGATAAGGTGACACCCCTCTTTCATATTCTACCCTCTACTCCACTGCCCCCTTCTAGGGCCATGACCTGAAACCTTCAGAGGTGGAAACTGAGTGATTCTTCACCACAAATTCATGTCCTAGTCCTCCTGGGCACACAGCTAAACTTTAATTTCCCAGGCTCTCTCACAGTCAGGTGTGGCCATGTGCTAACTAGTTCCCGCCAACTGAATGTGAGTGGAGTGATGTGTGCCAAGGCTTTTCAGCCCTTTGTGTCCTCCACATTCTCTCCTTCCCCTTTAGCTGACTGGATACAGAAGATGATGAAGCCCTAAGGGCTTGTGAAGCCACAAAAAGGAAGAAGCCTAGGTCTCCACATTAGTGTAAGAAGGTAAGCCATCCATCAACCAGGAACACCAGCTTTGGACTGTTAAGGGAGAGAGAAATCAACTTCTTCTAGCTGTTTTACACATTAGAGTCCATTTGTTACAGCAGTTATAGCATTATCCTAGTTAATATACCTCTTCACCCAGTCCTAACTCACTTCTTTCCAGACACCTTGCTCCAGGCCAGACAGACAGAGGGATTCAATAAAGTCAGACTCGGTGTGTGTATTGGGAGTTGCATTTGGGCCTTAATAAGGTGGTCTTAATAATGGTGGTCTTAATAAGGTGCATGATGGTGTCAATATACCTGTGATGGGGGGGTGGCTGTGCCATGGATCCGGGCCTAGCCTCATAGGGGGTTTAAGTTTACAAGTTCTCCCCCTTAACATGACCTCTAGACCAAACATTCATTCTTTCACCAATTACTTATTAATCAACTTCTATGTACCAAGCACTTTTCTAGATGCTGGGGATTAAGTAGTGACTATAGCTGATAAAAATCTAAGCCCTCATGGAGGTCTAGTGGAATGCACATGTCCTTGTTTGCACAGATACAGATAAATCTCTGAAATATACATATATATATATATATATATATAGCTACTTTTAAAACGATGTCTCAGCACGTCATCCTGAAGAAATTAATTCATTCAACAGGACAACTTCTTAAAGGAGCAGGAAACCAACTGTCCCAGCAGGGGTCATTAATTCAAGTCGCTAGAAGGGCCAGGCAGGTGCTGTAAATTAGTGGCCAGAGTGGAGACTAGCTTAGAAAAGTAAGGCATTTTTAGCAGGGCAGCCCCATGAGCCTAGTGTGGTTGGGTCTTCCAGTTTTTCCTGAGAAGCTGGAAATTTGGATTTTTAATTTGAATTTGTCTCCTGATTTAAAATATCGGTAGTTAAGTCATTTACTGGAATAGCATCAGCAAGAGCTCTATTTGGCTGTGGGCCACCAGTTTTCCACCTTTGCTCCACGGCCAGCTTTCCTGGACCTTTCCTGGACGCTTCCTGCTGCGCCAGGCAGGCACTACAATCGTTTGGATACGAATGGGCCCCAGCTATCACTGGGACGGGATTCGGGTCTGCTCCTCCTGC
>NW_006789975.1:1150743-1189616 GCF_000442215.2 Lipotes vexillifer | reverse complement strand
GGGTCTGCTCCTCCTGCTGAAACCCAACTGGGCCTGAGGAACTGGGAACACTGGACGCCATCAAGTAAAGGAATTCTGTTTCCAAAGGTGTGGAGCCAGAAATGGCTAAAAAGTCTCGCCCTAGTGAGTTCTAGGAGGCGCGGGAGTTGGAATTCTGGTCTCCGCCTTCAATTTAGAACTCCCTTCTGCTTGGACTGGGAAAGGTTACTCCAGGGACACCACCAGTGGCCAGAGACCAAGAGCGTTCTAGGGTTCGTCTTCCCAGCCCGCGCGAGCGGCCCATGTAAACTACAAGTTCCAGCATGCCCCACTTCACAGACGACCCTCGCGCTGCCCGCCGACACAAATCATCCCTCTGCTCCCCGTTGGCCCACAAGCCGAAAGTGCTGTTCCATGATTGGTTGCTGCTCTTGTCGCTCATAAGAACCCATTGCTGAGGCTGGCTGACAGGTGCCTCGCAGCCGCCAAGGCACTCGACCAGGATGGGAGGCTGCTCAGCAAATACAGCCGCCGTTTCCACGGCAGCGAGGCTTTGCTTTTGCTGGCAGTTCCCAGGTGACACTAGGGTTGGAGGGCTTCCGGCCGGAGTCTATTAGATGGAACACCCGGAAGGCGGAAGTCCTAAGACGGAAGTGGTCGAGAGGAACGGAGAATGGCGGCGGCGGCGGCGGCGGCGGCGGTGGCGGCGGCGGCGGCGGCAGCAGGCTGGGTTTGGCGCTGGGGCTGGGGCCGGCGATGCCCGGGGAGGCCTGGGCTTCCCGGCCCCGGCCCTGGCCCCACTACACTTCTACTTTTTCTCCTGTTTCTGGGGCCGGTGGCTGCCGATATAACTGACGGCAACAGTGAACACCTCAAACGGGAGCATTCGCTCATCAAGCCCTACCACGGTGAGGCCTGGGGCGGGAATGAGTTCAGGGTGAGGACGAGGCTGGATGGGGTTGGGGAAGGGGTGCCCTTTATTCTGGTCAGAGCAGTTCTGTGGGTTCCCTGCCTCTGGCAAAGCGAGCCCTGGCCTGGCCTTTTACGCACCTGTCTGTGCCCGTGTCTCTGCCCACAGGGGTCGGTTCCAGCTCCACGCTCCTCTGGGACTTCCAAGGCAGCACAATGCTCACGAGCCAGTACGTGCGTCTGACCCCTGACGAGCGCAGCAAAGAGGGCTCTATCTGGAACCACCTGGTGAGTGGTTCCTAAGAGGCTAGGCAGAGCATTAAGTAAGCCACTGCAGTCAGCAGCCTAGACCTGAGCTTAGTTTGAAGGCCGCCCTTCCCTCCTCCGCCCCCTTCCCCATCTTGGTCACACCCCAGTAATAACAGGTAATGACAATTGAAGTAACCATGTGTAAGGAGCTGTGCTTGACATTTCATACACTCTTCTTACTTCATTCCTTCAAAAGCCATGTGAAGTAACTGATGTTATCTCTGTTTCACTAAGAAGCTAAGACTCAGCGTTGAAAGTGCCTTCCCCAAAATCACATAGCCAGTAAGTAGTGCGGCTGTCATCTGCCTGAACTGAACCCTCTCATTAGTGGGATAAATGGAACGAGTGGGGTCTTCATTGGGTATTTTTTGTGTGTTAGACACTGACTTTAACGTGCCTTATTGCACTTAATTCTCAAACAGACTGATGTAGATGGCTATCCTGAGTTTTTGCCGAGCTAACAGACAGCGAATGGCATAAACAATGTTTAAACTCTGATCTGTCTCATCTCCGAGCCCAGCAATTCATTTGCTACACTTGACCCAGCCTGGACAGTGGAGGAACCCCTTAGAAATACTTGAAGACTCAGTCCCCTTCCTTAGTGCTTGATTGAGGGTCTAGTCATCAGTGGACTCATGGGCAGTTTAGTTTCTGTGACCTTTGCTGCAGAGGTTAGGGAGCCTCAGGTGTCACTGGTGTGTCATATATAAGCAGTGGCCAAAATCAGCTGCTGCACAGACTCCACACCAAGGAAGGTCAGGAAAGGGGTGAAAGGGGAGTAATTGGGGGCAGAATGTACTCCTTCCTCAGCCTGCCTGGTCCCAACCGTTCCCATGGCCTAAGCTGTTGGCTAGTGTCCTAGTTTTCTTTGTTATCCTGCTCTTTGGTCCCTTCTGGATGACGTCCCCATTTAGTTCTGAGAGCCCACACTGTCCTTGGGTTGCCTCATCTGCCTATTACCTCAGCTCCACCTCTCCTTCCAGCTAGGGGCATCTGGGGATACTTTGTTTAGCTTTCACTCTGATCCTCAGAGCCTGGGGTCTCCTGTGAAGGGATAAACATGCATTATGTCTGCACAGTCCAGCCCCTAGTGCCTGACATTTCCAGTCATTCGCTCCGTTAATTTTGTTCCAGCCTCTCTGGCTGCCTTCTTGCCTCAGGACCTTTGCACTTGTTCCCTCTGTCTGGGACACTGTCTCCAGTCTCTTCATGCTTGCTTGGTTTCTTCTTATCTGTTAAGTCTCAGCTCGAGTGCCACCCACTCAGAGAGTACTTCATTAACTATTTCCCCCGGAGTCACATTCTGTCACATTTTTCTGTCATATAAAATTAAAAAAAAATTTTATTTTATATTAGAATATAGTTGATTTACAATGTTGTGTTAGTTTTAGGTGTACAGCAGAGTGGTTCATTTATACATATACATATATCCATTCTTTTTTCAGATTCTTTTCCCATATAGGTTATTACAGAATATTAAGTAGAGTCCCCTGTGCTATACAGTAGGTCCTTGTTGTTTATTTTATATACAGTAGTGTGTATTTGTTAATCCCAAACTCCTAATTTATCCTTCCCCCACATTTCCCCTTTGGTAACCATAAGTTTGTTTTCAAAGTCTGTGAGTCTGTTTCTGTTTTGTAAATAAGTTCATTTGTATCTTTTTTTTTTTTTTACATTTCACATAGAAGTGATATCATATGAAGTTTGTCTTTCTCTGTCTGACTTACTTCACTTAGTGTGGTAATCTCTAGGTCTATCCACGTTGCTGCAAATGGCATTATTTCACTCTTTTTTATGGCTGAGTAATATTCCATTGTATACATGTACCACATTTTCTTTATCCATGTCAGTGGACATCTAGGTTGCTGCCATGTCTTCGCTATTTTAAATAGTGCTTCAGTGAGCATTGGGGTGCATGTATCTTTTCAAATTAGAGTTTTGTCTGGGTATATGCCCAGTAGTGGAATTGCTGGATCATTTGGTAGTTCTATTTTTAGTTTTTTTAGGGAACCTGCATACTGTTCTCCATAGTGGTTGTACCAGTTTACATTCCCACCAACAGTGTAGGAGAGTTTCCTTTTCTCCACACCCTCTCCAGCGTTTATTTTTTATAGGCTTTTTTTTTAATAGTTATTTATTTGGTTGCGCTGGGTCTTTTAGTTGTGGCATGAAAATTCTTAGTTGCGGCATACATGTGGGATCTAGTTCCCCTGACCAGTGATTGAATCCGGGCCCCCTGCATTGGGATCATGGAGTCTTAACCACTGCGCCACCAGGGAAGTCCTTATAGACTTTCTGATGATGGCCATTCTGACTGGTGTGAGGTGATACCTCATTGTAGTTTTTTTTGTTTTTTTTTTTTCTCCTTAGGTAGCTTTTTATTATATCATTCAAAGGAGCATATGATGAGAGAGCAGTGGTGTAAATTGCTAAAGAAGATCAGGAGAGAGTTGACTTGTTGACTTCAGGCTGGGGTGAACATGGCTTCACAAAAGAGGTAGCCCATGAGCAGAAGTAGGTTTCTTCTTCTCGAGAAACCAGAACCCCTTTTGCTTTCTCCCACAGAACATCCATTCAGAGTGCTATTCTTTGCCAAAAGATAAAATTTTGAAGTCATCTGAGGACATCAAGGAATTACATAACAAAAATCATGATAGGTTTCCAACTTTCTTCAACATGCAGGGTTATCTGCTCCTTCATGGAAGCTAGAATAGTGGTGGCTGTGGTCTCGGGTTCCATGCCTGGGCCAGTGGAGGCAGCTTCCTGATGTGTCTGTGGTTGCCTCTCCTCCACCAATGAGGCCTGCTCAGGAGCTGGCATTCCTCTTTCCAGGTTAGGCAGCGGCCATTGTCACCCTGGGGATCAGGAACATCAGCTCCAGGGGTCGCCTCTGTGGCACCCCCAAAAATATAAAGAGTGCCGCAGCCGAGCGGCTGCCCGCCTTTCCTTCTCCCACCTGCTCCCTACCCGGAAGTGGCTCTCCTCCCCAACCCCCGCCCCCGGCAGCGGTGGTGGCCAACTTGCCCCTCTACCCTTGCCTGTGGTGCCACCCCAGAGCCCCCTCTACTGCCCAGAGGCCGCTGCCACCCACCTAGCCGCCTGCCTGCCTGCTCAGCCACCCCCTCATTGTAGTGTTGATGTGCACTTCTCTAATAATCAGTGATGTTGAGCAGCTTTTCATGTGCTTCTTGGCCATCTGTATGTCTTCTTTGGAGAATTGTCTATTTAGATCTTCTGCCCATTTTTTGATTGTATTGTTTGTTTTTGATATTGAGCTGCGTGATCTGTTTGTATACTTTGGAGATTAATCCCTTGTCCATTGCTTTGTTTGCAAGTGTTTTCTCCCATTCTGTGGATTGGCTTTTTGTTTTGTTTATGGTTTCCTTTGCTGTGCAAAAGCTTTTAAGTTTAATTAGGTCCCGTGTATTTTCAGATAACTTTTTCTTTTGGCCTCACTGTGCAGCATGCAGGATGTTAGTTCCCCAACCAGGGATCGAACCTGGGCCTCCTGCAGTGGAAGCGTGGTGTCCCAGCCACTGGACCACCAGGGAAGTCCCCATGTTTTCTGATAACTTTTAAAAATTATAATGTAGCCTTATATTTTTCAAGGAAGTGAGTTCAGCATAACATTAAAAAATTTTTTTTATTTTTAAATGAGGTACAAATAGTGCTGGAACTGCTAGAAATTGGTTCAGTCCCAAGTAACTTAATTATGGTTGGAGGTAGTTGGTGGTTGGCAGTGTCACTGGCTGAGAGAATTCTGCACTTGCCTTCATCAAGTTTTTCAGTCTGGAATATAATTGTGCTGTCTTTCTTCCCGCGCCTCCTGTTCAGTGGAATCTAAATATTGCAATTTGAGATCCACTCTTTTATTTATTTATTTATTTTTGGTATCTTTATTGGAGAAAAATTGCTTTACAGTGTTGTTAGTTGCTGCTGTATAAGAAAGTGAATCAGCTATATGTATACATATATCCCCATATCCCCTCCCTCTTGAGCCTCCCTCCCACCCTCCCTATCCCACCCCTCTAGGTTGTCACAAAGCACCGAGCTGGTCTCCCTGTGCTGTGCAGCAACTTTCCACTAGCCGTCCATTTTACATTTGGTAGTGTATATATGTCAATGCTACTCTCTCACTTCCTCCCAGCTTCCCCTTCCCGCCCTGTGTCCTCAAGTCCATTCTCTACGTCTGTGTCTTTATTCCTGCCCTGCCACTAGGTTCATCAGTACTGTTTTTTTAGATTCCGTATATATGTGTTAGCATACGGTATTTGTTTTTCTCTTTCTGACTTATTTCACTCTGTATGACAGACTCTAGGTCCATCCACCTCATTACAAATAACTCAATTTTGTTCCTTTTTATGGCTGAATAATATTCCATTGTATATATGTGCCACATCTTTATCCATTCATCTGTCAATGGACACTTAGATTGCTTCCATATCCTGGCTATTGTAAATAGTGCTGCAATGAACATTGGGGTGCATATGTCTTTTTGAATTATGGTTTTCTCTGGGTATATGCCCAGTAGTGGGATTGCTGGGTCATATGGTAATTCTATTTTTAGTTTGTTAAGGAACCTCCATACTGTTCTCCATAGTGGCTGTATCAATTTACATTCCCACCAACAGGGCAGGAGGGTTCCCTTTTGAGATCCACTTGAATAAGCCCAAATTGTACATCATTTTTAAAAATTGAACTTGTATTTTCATTTCATTTCCCACACAGAATTTTAACTTAATGCAGTATATTTAATGCTTGAAAATTTTACTGATTAGCCTATCATGTTCCTCTGCAAATAAAATAAGTGTAATAATTTAAGCTTTTAACCTTGTTGGGACCTTGAAATTAAGTTTTAATATTTTCTTTGGGATTATTATAATTATCATTGGTATACAATTGATCAAAAGAAATGCCTTACACATTACACAATTTTTGAATAATTATTACACAAAGTAAACATTTATTGAAATGCATCTCATCCAGCTGTCATCTCCCCACCCCTATTTGGTTGGATGTCCTTGTCAGAATGAGAAGCTTTAGCATGACTTCTGCTTTTTGTTCTTATCTGTGTGAATGCTGAGAACTTGTGTTTGCTTAAATAGTAGATGGAGATGCACTGAGTTTTGTTATAGCAGGGTCACTCAATGTTTTGAACTTCTTTGGTTTATAAACCCTAAATCATGTAGTGATCTTTCATCAAAAATTTTAACAGTGTATCAGCTGATTGTTAGATTAGCTCTGCCTTGATGTGAATAGACCTAGAGACTCATACAGAGTGAAGTAAGTCAGAAAGAGAAAAACAAATATCGTATAATATTGCTTATATGTGGAATCTAGAAAAATGGTACAGATGAACTTAATTGCAAAGCAGAAATAGAGTCACAGATGTAGAGAACAAACTTATGGGAGATTGGGATTGACATATATGCACTACTATAGACGATATAAAATAGATAACTAATGAGAACCTACTGTATAGCACAGGGGACTCTACTCATTGGTAGGAAGGAAATGGGAAGGAAATCCAAAAAAGAGTGGATATATCTATACGTATAACTGATTCACTTTGCTATACAGCAGAAACTAACAGAACATTGTAAAGCAACTATACTCCAATTAAAAAAAAAAAAGGATTAGGTCTGCCTTTCACTTTGTTGCAAGCCAGGACACAGAAACTACCTAACTGTAAAATGGTCTGTGACCGCCAATGATTGATTCTGATTTAGTTGGCCTGGGGGAGGGCCAGGGCATTAAGATTTCTGAGCTTCCCATGTGGCTCAGCTGTGCGGCCAGGATGGAAAACCATGGCCATGTCACGTTCTGCCCTCAAAAGCAACTTCTACATCAGTTCTAGCCCGTACCTCATCTGCTTAAAATCCTTCTTTATATTGTCTGTATCACAGTATTCTGTCTGATGATCTGCAGTCTTACCTGCAGTACACAGAGACTTTCTAAGGCCAGGATAGTCTTGGAGGTCTAGGTCTAGGTCTAGGTCTTCTAGGTCCTCAACTTCCATGTGTACGCTTTCCTGAAACTGATCTCCCTGCAAACATGCCAGGGACAGGAGGGGAGGTTTTCCTTTCCCACCTTCCAGTGCATCGTTGCCCTTCTCAGAGGCACACCTCCCACCAGCTTGGGGTCTTATCTCAGTGCATTGTTCCCAGGCATAGAAAACTCCTGGGCACCAAAGAGCCCATTTGAAATCTTAGTTTCTGGGCTGACTTTTGTGTATGTGAGATATGTTTTTAAGTTTTTTCAAATACATGAGGGCTTTTCTAGTTATCTTTATTTTTTGAGTTATTGATATCTAGTTTAATTTCATCATGGTCAAGGAACAGGTTCTGTGATTTCAATCCTTGGAGGTCTGTTGAGATTTGCAAATGGTCCTTCGAATGATCAGGATTTTGGGGAAACATTCCATGTGTGTTTGTGAAGGATGTGGATTCTTTACTGCTTGAGTGAAATTTGCCATTTAGGTCCTTAGGTCATGTTTGCTGATTGGGTTCAAATCTCTATATCTTTCTGACATTTTTGCTTGTTTTTTTTAAATTTATTTTTATTTTATTAATTGGGTCTTCGATGCTGTGCGCGGGCTTCTCGTTGCGGCGATCGGGGGCTACTCTTCCTTGAGCTGCGCGGGCTTCTCATTGCGGTGCCTTCTCTTGTTGCAGAGCACGGGCTCTAGGCGCGCAGGCTTCAGAAGTTATGGCACGAGGGCTCAGTAGTTGTGGCTCGCGGGCTCTAGAGCACAGGCTCAGTAGTTGTGGCGCACGGGCTTAGTTGCTCCGCAGCATGTGGGATCTTCCCGGACCAGGGCTCGAACCCGTGTCCCCTGCGTTGGCAGGCGGATTCTCAACCACTGCGCCACCGGGGAAGCCCTTTCCATTTTTTTGATGATAGCCATCCGAATGGGTGTAGGGTGGTATCTTGTGGTTTTGATTTGCATTTCTCTAATGACTAATGATGTTGAGCATCTCTTCATATGCTTATTAGCCATTTGTATATATTCTTCTATGAAAAAATGTGTATCCAAGTCCTTTGCCCGTTTTTGAATTGGGTTTTTTGTTGAGTTTCAGGAGTTTTTATATATTCTGGACATTATCAATATATGATTTGGAAATATATTCTCTCAGTCTGTGGGTTGTCTTTTCATTCTCTTCATGTTCTTTGACGTGTAAAAGGTTTTAATTTTGATGAAGTCCAATTTGATTTTTTTGTTGTCTGCTTTGGTGTAATATCTAGAAAATTATTGCTAAATCTGGTGTTGTGAAGATTTTCCCCCATTGTTTTTTCTAAAGAGTTTTGTAGTTTTACCTCTTAAGTTTAAGTCTTTGATCTGTTATTTATTTTTAAAATTAAACTTTTTATTTTGAGATAATTGTAGATTCACATGCAGTTGTAAGAAAAAATACAGAGATTAAGAGGTACAGACTTCCAGTTATAAAATAAATAAGTCATGGGGATGTAATGTACAGCATAGGGAACGTGGTCAATAATATTACAGTAACTTTCTATGGTGACAGATAGTTACTAGACTTATTGTGGTGATCAATTCGTAATGTATATAAATATCAATCTCTATGTGGTGCACCTGAAACTAATATTGTATATGAACTGTACTTCATTAAAAAAAAAAAGAAGAAAAAATAATACAGGGAGATCATGTGTACCCTTACCAGCATTTAGTCTATCTACATTTAGTAAAATTACTGATACGTTTATTTGGGTTTAATCTGCCATCTTACTATTCACTTTCTGTTTATACTGACTGTTCTCTGTTGATTCTTTTCTCGGGTCTTGGCTTCTTTTGGGTTGGCTAATTTTTGTTACACTTTTACTCTTCTGTTAGGTTGAAAGTTCTGTGCTTATTTCCCAATATTTTAATGGTTTCTCTGGAGTTTAAAGCACACATAATGTTTTACCAAAGTCGAATGATAACGCGTACTTCTAACTCCTTCCAGGACGATGCACGGCTTTTAGAGCACTTTAACTCTTTTTACCCCGTTGTTATTAATCTTTCTGTTTTAAATCACACAAAGCACTATTGTTTTATGCAGTCAAATATTTATTTAGAGTTTTAGTCTCATTTCTACTTTAGTCATTGTTCTTCATTCCTTCGTGAATCTCTGACTTTACGTCTGGATCCGGATCACTTTTCTTCTCCCTGAAGAATGAAAGATAACTTTTTTCTTTTATTTAATGAATTTATTTATTTATATTTTTGGCTGCATTGGGTCTTTGTTGCTGTGTGTGGGCTTTCTTTAGTTACGGCGAGCAGGGGCTACTCTTTGTTGCAGTGCACAGGCTTCTCATTGCGGTGGCTTCTCTTGTTGCGGAGCACGGGCTAGGTGCGTGGGCTTCAGTAGTTGTGGCTCACGGGCTCAGTGGTTGTGGTTTGTGGGCTCTAGAGCACAGGCTCAGTAGTTGTGGCGCACAGGCTTAGTTGCTCCGTGACACGGGGGATCTTCCCGGACCAGGGCTCGAACCCGTGTCCCCTGCATTGGCAGGCGGATTCTTAACCACTGCGCCACCAGGGAAGCCCCTGTGTTTGCAATATTTTTTTTGCTGAAATGTGAGGCTTGGGTGAGTCTGTTTAGTCTAATTTCAGGGATTGTGATGACTCATAGCTGAGCTACAACCCCTGGGAGGCCTTTCTCATTCATTCTTACTTTTCAGTTGCAGTTTTTGTCATCTCAGTCCAAAGCAAGACTGGTTCACCAGGCCTTCCATCCCCTCAGCAGGTCTTGGACTTAGATTCCGTGCCCATATGTCCTTGAGACCTGGTTCTTATCACCTCACAGTTGCCCCCTCCAGAATCTTCAGGGTCTCCCAGAGCCAATGAACTGTCAAGAACTGGGAGGGCTGACTTCACACTGTGTCAGGCTGTAGTGCAGGTGCCTGCTAACCCTGTGTTCTCAGGGGCCAGGTCTCCTCACCTGGGCTCCTGGTGCCCAGGCCCAGAACAGTGAATCTGGTAAATCAGTGATGCACAAGCCAGATCACCCACAATGGGACATAGGGTTTTTATTTTTCATTTGAGTTTTTTCTAATTACAGAAGTAATATGTTCAATACAGAAGATTCAGACATAGAAAGTAGACATTCCCCTCCCAGAGTTAGCTTTCATTAATGTTGGTTCATATTTCTTTCAGTTCCTTTTTTCTCTACACATATGCTAATTTCTTTCTTTTTCAAAAATGAGCACATAGTGCTGATACTGTTTTGCAACTTATCTTTCCTCTCTTAGTATCTTTAATATCTTGATCTTGAACTGTAAGTGCTTATGGAACTCGCTCATTCTGTTAAAAAGTTGCCTCAGCATCCTTGGGATACTCTGTGGCCTCCCATTCCTGACCTGGGAGGCCCAGCAGCCCCTCCCTCCCTGCTGAGAATGCTGGGGGGTCTGTTGGTCAGTGACACTCGTGACCCTGCTGCCTGGCCCTGTTCTGAGTGTCATCTCGGTGCAGGGTCTGTGCCAGGTCACCTCCATCTGGCAGACAAGCTGGGGAGCTCTGAACAGCCCTCTCTGCTCTCCCTCTAGCCTTGCTTCCTCAAGGACTGGGAGATGCACGTTCACTTCAAAGTCCATGGCGCAGGGAAGAAGAATCTCCATGGTGACGGCATTGCCTTGTGGTATACCCGGGACCGCCTGGTGCCAGGTAGGGTGGCACTTGCACAGGTGGGACCTGTGTGTCTGTGGCCAAGATCCTCCACTCTGCACCCCCTTGTTAGGGCGCTGCTGCTCCTCTTTGAGGAAACCTGGGACCTGGGGGCAACTGAAGGGAGTGTCCTTTTAGAAGATGACCCTGTGGCTCAACTCTGTGCCCCATTGTGGCCTGGTGTTCTACACCAGCTAAGAATGGTTTTACCATTCTACCATTTTATTTTATTTTATTTTATTTATTTAGGCTGCGCCAGGTCTTAGTTGCAGCACGCGGGATCTTTAGTTGCAGCATGTGGGCTTCTTAGTTGTGGCACGCATGCGGGTTCTAGTTCCCCAACCAGGAATCGAACCTGGGCCCCCTGCATTGAGAGCACGGAGTCTTACCCACTGGACCACCAGGGAAGTCCCTCTACCATTTTAAAAAAGGATAAAACAAGGAAGACTGAGTGACAGAGACCATCTGTGGCCCACAAAGCCTAAAATGTTTGCTGTCTGGCCTTGGACAGAAGGGTTAAGGGATGGTTCTTACTGCAGTGGCCACCTGGTTTTCACAGGTTGGGTATCCCCTTGTCACCTGACACCTCAGAGCACATAGGCAGGTGCTGTTCCTTCACAGTTCAGGCTTCAAACTTGAGTCCTCTCTGCCACACCCCTGAGACTACCCTCCAGTCCCCCACCCCACCCTCACTTAAAGATCCCTTCTCTTTCCTGGGAGAATGACCACAGATTAACCCACCCATGCTGGCATTACTTTGTCCTTCAGGTATCCATGGGACAACTCCAGTTTCTCCCGTTACAGGAGCATCTCCTTCTAATTCCAGGGCCTGTGTTTGGAAGCAAAGACAACTTCCACGGCTTAGCCATCTTCCTGGACACGTATCCCAATGATGAGACCACAGAGGTAGGCCCCTGCTCTCCTGCAGAGTAGAACGGGACTTCTCCCTGGTCCCTGCATGAGAGGAGCCTCCAGGGATCAGGGTGGTGGGTGCCCTGCGGCCTCCCACGGGCTGGACTGGCCTCAGAGTAACCCGTGTCTTGTTACAGCGTGTGTTCCCATACATCTCCGTGATGGTGAACAATGGCTCCCTGTCCTACGACCACAGCAAGGACGGCCGCTGGACCGAGCTGGCAGGCTGCACGGCTGACTTCCGCAACCGCGATCACGACACCTTCCTGGCTGTGCGCTACTCCCGGGGTCGCCTGACGGTGAGCGGGCGGGAGGGGCGGCTCTGCGGGGGCTCGGGAAGGTGGGCAGGCTGGCCCCAGGCTGCCCTTGACCTGCTGGTCGGCCGCAGGTGATGACTGACCTGGAGGACAAGAACGAGTGGAAGAACTGCATTGACATCACAGGCGTGCGCCTGCCCACTGGCTACTACTTCGGAGCCTCTGCCGGCACCGGCGACCTGTCTGGTGAGTGTGTGGGCTGAGCGAGGTGTGAAGTCTCAGTCTGACCTTCCCTGGTATTTTGGGAGCTTGGGACACAGCCAGTCTCTCTCCTTCTGATCTTCCTTCATTTGATTCCATGCTTGCCTGGTTTTCTTCCTCCTCTTCCCATATCCATGAGCAGTCCCTCAGCCGCCATCTCTCTCTGTCCTCTAGGGGCTGGGGTGCTTTGAATCTGGATGCAGTGGGTCCCCAGATTTCCATCTCCAGACCTGTGTCACCAGCATCCTGCTCAGCATCTCCGCCTGGTGCCAAGCTGGCCTCTCAGCCTTCACACACCCATAGCCAGAGATAGAAACGAACCTCTGTCCTTGTAGTTGCTCAGGTCAAAACACCTTGGTATCATTCTGGTCTCTGCATTTTCTCTCACACGCCACCTCCCATCCGTTGGCTGGTCCTGCTAGCTTTGTCTTCTCCCTGCCTCAGACCACTTTTCTCCCTTCCTTTACTGCTGGTAGGTCCAGGCCACCATCCTCCCTCACTCGGACAACCACAGGAGCTTCCAGAGGGTCCTTCCTCCCACACCAGCCCCAATAGTTTCTCCCAGCACAGCAGCAGAGCTGCTCCTCCCACCTCCCTCCCAGCGGTGATCTGCCAGGCCTGTGTGTCGCCTTCCCACACCCTTCCCTCTGGCTCATCCTCCCTGCTCCCTGGTGACACTGCCCCTAGCCGCTCTTCAGACCCACCCCTGCCCTCCTGCCTTGGGCCTTTGTGCTTGCATCTCTCCCTTGGCTTCTCCAGGTCTCGCCCAGATGTCACTTCCTCAGTGGCACTGTCCCTGATTCCCTCATTAAAGTCGCATACACACATCCCAGTCCCCTGCACACTTCCCATCACCTTTCCTAGCTTTATTTTTCTTCATAGCACTTAACCATCCTGGAATCTGCCATGTAATTTATTTCATTATCTGTGTCCCCCTCACTGAATTGTAAGCTCCACAGAGTCAGGGCTCTGTCTTGTTTGGCTCACGGTGTATGTTGTAAGCATTGGGATGCTGCCTGCCTACACAGGCCTCTTGGGGCCACCAGGCCTGGGTGGCACTTGATGGTGGCCTTTGGCCTTGGTCCTGAGTCCCTTCTCAGGGCCCTTGGGAGGCACCAAGCCTGGGGCTGGCTCCTGCCTACCAGAGCTAGGAAGCAGTGTGGAGAACCAGTCAGAGGCTTGTTTATTGTCAGGATAGATGTTTCCAGGGCCTGTGAGCCAGCACCATTCAGGAGCCTGCCCCTCACCATGCAAATGTCTGGGTCCACCCTGTCCCACTGTCTATTTTGCGGGGTGGGGGGGTTTGTTTTACAGTTTTTAATGTGGAAATTCCACTGTACCCATAAGAGGGGAGGTGGTCTAATAAGCCCCTTGTTGCTGTTAACCAGCTTCAGTAATCACCAGCTCATGGCCCGTCTTGTTCCATCTGTGGATTCACTACAGCCCTCCTCTGGGTTACTTGGAATTCCATCTGACAGTGTTTCAGCAGGTGTCATGAGAAGGTTCTGGGGACGGAGCCAGATATGTGGCAGGTGGATATTCTCTAAGGCTGTTTAGAGAGGCCCCGGGAAGGGCAATGGAGGGAGCCATGCACACAGTAGTGTCTGACCATTAGTTGGAGGGTTGTGCACGCCAGCCTCCCGTCAGGCATCGCGTGCATAAAGGCACGTGGTGTGTTCTTAGATAGGTAGCGGTCTCTTTCCCCTTTTATACAACTGGGACCATTGGGCATTTGGGAGTTGAAGGGATCTTGTCAAGTTCATGCACCCAGGGAATGGCAGAGCTCAGATGGGACCTGCTGCCTGACTCCAGAGTCCATGCTTGTCCCTGGGCTTCCGGGGGCTGTGTGTACTGGTGTCAGGTATGGCTGGGCTCTGCCCAATCCGGCCACGGGGGTCCTTGCTCTTTAGGCTCTCCCTTTCCTGGACCTTTCCTCAGATTCTAGTCAGTTAGCTGAGCTGATAGCTGGAGTCAGGCTGACCGGGACCCTTGTCTTGGTTCTGAGCCTTAACCTCCCCATCTCAAAAATGGGTTGATCAATTATTGTCAGTGTCATTTAGAGGTTCTCTCCTGCCCATACTAGTTGGACCCAGGCCTTTCTCAGGTCTCCTCAGGTACAATCGCTTGACTGTGTGTCTGGCCGAGCTTTCAGCTGGCTGCCAAGTCGTTTGTCCACATCCTGTGTTTGGGTCTTGTGACAGGAATGTCTGGGGGCTGCCTGCCCTTGGGAGGATCAGGCTTCTCAACCAGTCATAGAACAATGTGTGGGTCCTTATCTGGTTCTGTTTTCAAAGACATACTATCTGCAAGCAATACGCCTGTGCCTTGTCTGTACTTTCTCATTTATATGCCTTGATAACCATGCAAGATGGAGATTACCACCTGCATTTACAAATGAGGAAACTGAGCCTCAAAGAGGACAGCAGAACCAGGATTAGACCCAATGATTTTGACTATAAAACTCCTACTTTTTCCTGTCCGCTCTGCCTCCTTCCAGGTTTCTTGTTGCTGAGTTCTGGAGGTGTTCCAGCCCCTGGAATGCTGCCTGCTGGGGGCTGCTGGGTTCTCCCCAGGGAACCTGGCCACTTTATGTGGTGGTGGGGGCGGCCGTTGGGCCACGTGCGCCGAAGCGGCTCCAGGCCCCTTAGAAGCTAACTCTCATCCTGCAGACAATCATGACATCATCTCCATGAAGCTGTTCCAGCTGATGGTGGAGCACACACCTGACGAGGAGAACATTGACTGGACCAAGATCGAGCCCAGCGTCAACTTGCTCAAGTCGCCCAAAGGTATGCACTTGCAGCCCCTCCCGGTGGGGCCTGGGCCGGCTCGGGCAAGTGCCCGGGGTCCATCTGCCCTTCCCTGGTCCAGCCAGGCCCTTGGATCAGCAAATAGTGCTCATGAGCAGGTGTGTGAGCACCTGGTGTCTGCATCCTCCTGCACTCAGTGCTGGGATAACGACCAGTGAAGCCAAAGGGGCTGTTTGTTGGTGTGGTGGTGTGTGGGGCACTCTGATACCTCAGTGCGCGGCCTCAGTGAACGGCCTGGAAGTAGGTCCTGTGACTGCTGGGAGAGCTGATCCTCAGGCTTCCTCAGCTAGAAAGAGGTAAA
The DNA here is from genome assembly GCF_000442215.2 of Lipotes vexillifer. Lineage (NCBI taxonomy): Eukaryota > Metazoa > Chordata > Mammalia > Artiodactyla > Lipotidae > Lipotes > Lipotes vexillifer. The sequence goes on along the minus strand of NW_006789975.1, from coordinate 1,174,217 downwards.
AAGGCAATATGTGAACTGAGTTTTGGCAAAACCCCAAGCCTGAGTTCTTCCCAGAGTACTAGTCAGCCACCACTTTGTCCTCATGGAGCAAGGGTTTCTCTTGGGGGAAGTGAGGCCCCTGTGTGTGTGTGTGTGTGTGTGTGTGGCGAAATCTATCCCAGGAGCCCCAAAGTTGTGCATGTGGGCCCAGCGGGTGATAGAGCACCAGTGGAACCCAACATTTTATGTGACATCTCACTTTTCTAAGATTCAAGTTGCTTTTAAATGTTTTGGGGGCCAAACAAATCCTGCCATAGACCAGTTTTGCGACCTTTGGTTGAAGGCTTTCTGCTGCCGAGGGTTTTTGGACACATCATCTGCTCTAGCCCACCCAGCAACCCCATGCAGCTGGCCAAGCAGGGGTTAACTCTTTTTCAGTTGGGTGGACCCATTGGGGTAGAGGGTCAAAGCAGAAGGATGGGGGTTGGGGGTCGGGGCCCTGGGAGACACCGAATGCATCCAGATGTGAGTGCGGGCAGCCTGTGGCCAGGGCTGTGTTTCTTCAGATGGGGACCTCAGACCACTGCATTGGGCTGGGAGTGGGCTTGTGAAAGCAGGTCCTGGGCCGCCTCAGACAGACTCAGGCTGTCAAGGAGACTCCAGGAGTCCAGTGTTCACCAGTTTCTTGTAGCAGAAAGCACCTAATCCTGGATCCCTGGGAGCTTTGATCCCTGGGAACCTTGGTCCCAGTGAGGTTGGACAATCTCTGTGCATGCCCCTGCCCCTCACTGGTGTGGTGTGAGCAGGCCACAGCTGATGCCTCTAGGGTGGGTGTGGGGACCTAAACGGGCTGTCGCCCTGCTCCCCCATCTCATGGGAGCCCGTCTGGCCTCTCATTGCCCCCTCTCTCCTCCCTCAGACAACGTGGACGACCCGACGGGGAACTTCCGCAGCGGGCCCCTGACGGGGTGGCGGGTGTTCCTGCTGCTGCTCTGCGCCCTCCTGGGCATCATCGTGTGTGCCGTGGTGGGGGCCGTGGTGTTTCAGAAGAGGCAGGAGCGGAACAAGCGTTTCTACTGAGCAGCGGGCGCTCGGCTTGGGGAAGGGCCCTGGCGCTAATGTGAACTTTTTTTTTTAACTAGGATTATAAAAGAAAAATAAGATGACCTTATTTCTTAACCATTTCAAAGAAATAATTAAAGAAGTATTTTCGTACATTTTGCTTCTTGCCCAGTGGGGACAGGCTTCAGGGCTGGGGAAAAAGGGTTTGACATCCCCACAGCTGGATGCAGAGGCCCTTGCCCTATGCCAGCCTCTCAGGAGCAGGGGGTCTGTGCCTGGTGCTGGGCCGAGACCCCCGCAGGTGGCTGTTGAACACTGGAGGCCCCCAGACCACACTGGGATGGGCACCTGAGGACATGAGCAGTGGTCTTGTTCTGTGCTGTGTGGTGTGTGTGACAGAAGAGGAGGCCAGCTGGGGAGCCTGGGCCTTCCTGTTCACCCTCTGAGCTTCTTTCCAAGGCAGACCCTTGGGGGAGACTGGAGGAGCAGTTTGGTGGGGCCCATAGTGTGACGGTTTGCTAAATAAAGTGAAATAACCAACCTTAGCTGTGTGGCTGTCCTAAGAGACTTGCTGTTCTTTTCTTCAAATGACATCCAGCTGGCCACGCTTTACAGCTTCTAGCCTCGTCCCCTCAGGCCTGTGGCACAGCTCCAGGAGGCATGTGCTGTGGTCCGCATTTCCCAGGTAGGGAATCACAGCTCTTGCAGGTCAAGCAAAACGTGCCCAGTGTCACACAGCTGGTGACATCATGGGGGCGGGGCCTGTGCCATCTCCATGTTCCCTGGGCCTCTGTGTGAAAGGATCTGGTGAGGTGAAGATGTGGTTCCCATGTGGTGGGTGTGACCTCCACCCAAGGGAACTCTAGGGGCTCCGGATGATCTGGAAGGGATTGTGGGTGCAGGAGGGCAGGTTGGGGTCAGCAGTGGTGTTCCCACTGGTGCCATGAAGGGTCAAAGGTGGTTCAGGGAGTGAAGAAAGCCCACAGTGGAAAGTGCCATGTGTGGCAGCCTCTGAGGCTCTCCCCGTGGTGCAGCTGGCTGCTGCGTCCAGTCCTCCCCTGACCCCCTGCCCGCCATGGGACAGGGCCTCCATCCAGTCCAGCGTCTTCCCACTCACAGTTAAACAACATTTCAGCCGTTACTAACTTCTTGATCATGTTCCTTCTCCACAAAAAGAGTCATGGAATGGCCAATAAATTGAGAGTTTCTTTTTTTTTTTGGCTGTGCCCCGAGGCATGTAGGCATATAGGATCTTAGTTCCCTGACCAGGGATCGAACCTGCGTCCCCTACAGTGGACGTGTGGAATCTTAACCACTGGACCACCAGGGAAGTCCCTGAGAGTGTTTCTTCACGATCTCCTTTATTCTTCTTTCCTCCAAGGACTTGGTTTGGTCTTCTTTCAGATACAGAATAACCTTTCTTCTACAGCCCATAGGTTTGCCTGTGTCAGTCCTAACCAGACGGTCCTTCTACAGAAGGCTCTAGGCATACTGCTCAATGTGTTTGGTGATAAAGACCACTTTCAGCAACCAAATAGGCAGAATAAAACTCGACACCAAACTGGTCAGTCACAGGGAGGCCTTGCACCAGCCTGCAAAGCCTCCATGAATGCTTTGCTCCCAGACTTGGTGATAGCACCAAGGGTATTGATCAGATCATGCTTGGTCATCCCTATTTTGGTACCCACAATAGTGAGGGTTCGATCTCACTTGTCTGGAATGAGATTAATGTGCAGCTGTTTCCCAGAGTCTAGTTTACTGGGGTCTGTCAAGCTTTCATATCATGATTTTGTCCAGAGCATCTGATGAATTTGAAATAAGCTCACTCAGAAAGAGCTCTCTATTCGAGTAGAAAGTATTGATGCTCAGTAACATCAACTGGGCAATTTCTGCCTGAAAGGCAAACGTCTCAACCTCCTCCATCGGCTGGTCTTGGGTTTGGGTTTTCTTAAGCGTCTTGGCTGAAGAAGCACACGGGCTCTGCATCGACACAATGCCAGGACACAGAAGCAACTGAGCCTCCATCTTAAAGCAAGTGCAAACCCTTGCTCCCCGTTGTGGCCAGGCTTTTTGTAATAGACGTTATCAGTTAGATTTTCGTTGTGAAATAGTGTAGAAGTAGATGAGGTGAAGGGTGAGAACTTATTTTCTCCTCGGTCTTACAGGCTCACTCCCAGAGCTCTTCTCTGATCTACTCTTAACTGTCTCCTGTCCCTCTCGATGTTTCCTGCGCATACACAGGTTAGGTGTTGAGAGATTGTTCACAAGTTTGATCAGGAGGTCTGAGCTGCCTTTCCTTTCCCTCACATGGGTCTGGGAGCTTGCTCATGAAGCCATAAGAGTAAACATGATCCTCATTAAAATATTTTATTGAGCACTTTCCTCAAAACAGTTTATTTACTTGAAAAGTAGCTAACGTGGAGTGCTTACTATGTGCCAAGTGTGGTTCTGAGTGGTTGTTGTGGATTAACTCACTTCACTCCATGCCATTTACTCACGTGGAGGCAGAGAATCTGCTAGGGAGGGTGGCTCCGCCTCACCGAGCATCTCCCTCCTGGAGGGGAGCGCCATGTCCACGCTGATACACGTGGCCAAGACCTGGAGCTTGAAACCCTCCGTGGCCTCAGCAGCCATGTCATCAGGACCATACTCACCATACTTGATCTCCCCTGAATTTCTGAAATAGGCAAGTTGCCATCTGGTACTATATGGTTCTCACCCTTGACTGTGTGTTAAAGTCACCTGCAGAATGAAAGCGAGCCTGCCTCATTCTCCAGCTCTGGTTTAAGAAGTTGGTGGCCCGGGCAAAGGCAGTTTTACAGTTTTAAAAGCACCCCCACTCCCGCCCGAGGGTTCTCGTGAGTATCCAGGCTTGAGAACCAGCAGGTGTTAAGGTACTGATTTGAAGGCAGAGGTTAAGGTGATGGTGCTGGTCTGTGCTTGGCTCAGGGGCTTGTTTGCATCCCTTTCAAAGTTCACATCCAGAGGTGCTTCCTCAGAAGATTAGTTGGTTAAATGTGTGTTCTTAATCTGTCTTTTCACACATATGGGATCATGATGCTGTAACCTACATTTTTCCCAAGTGTGTTTAAAAATTGAATTATTTGATCGTTTGAAAGTTACATATAAATTTATGTCCCTGGAGCTGCTATGCAGTATGGGAAAAAACATTGCCGACATGCTTGCATACCTCTTTGTCCCCTGCCTTAAACCTGTGTCCTTCCCCCGGGAGGTGACTGCCCCTGGTTCTGACTTTTTATGTGCTTCTGAAAAATTTTACCATGGAAGTATGTATACCTAAGTACATAGTATTATTTTGCATTTTTAAAAATTATAAATGGCACACAGATGTATTCCTCAAAGTTTATTTATTTATTTATTTATGGCCGCACAGCACGGTTTGTGGGATCTTATTTCCCCGACCAGAGATTGAACCCTCGCCCTCAACAGTGAAAGTGCAGGCTCCTAACCACTGGACCGCCAGGGAATTCCCTTCCTCAGCGTTTAAAATTCAGCATTGTTTGTGAGCCTTTGGACCTCATGTAGCTCAAGATGTGGCCTGAGCAGACTCTAGTTCTCCATTCTGCACTGTTGGACATTTAGGCAGTTTCCAGGTTTCGCCCTTAGAGCGCTGCTCTAAACATTTGTGAGCAGTCTTTACGCACAAGTGTGCAGGAGCTACTGTTGTAACCCATGTGCGTTTCAGTTTTACTACAGGTCAGGGTGCTCTCCAAAGGGGGTTGCATCCATTCTGCACCCATCTTGGCTGCCAGCTACTTGCCACTTCTTAGCACTTGATGTCATCAGAGTGCTTAATTTTTGATAGTCTGCTGGGTGCAAAGGTTTTTTTGTAACATCTTTATTGGAGTATAATTGCTTTACAGGGTGCAAAAGTTTTAATTTGGTTTTCTCTACTAGTCAGTGGAGGATCTTTGTATCCTCAAAGAGGCATCAAGAGCTTGGAATGCCCTATGGTTGGTGCTCAGGCCTTTGAGAAGGTGGGAACTAGCAGATACTTGGACTCCACAGGAGGCACAGCCCAGGTGGGGAGGAAGTGCAGTACAGACACTGATGGACAGGGCAAGGTCTGTGCCGCTGAAGAGGCTGGAGCCAGCTAGCTACTGCTGCCGGCCTTGGAGAAAAGGAAATCATCCCCTTCTGCCTTCTGCTTCCAATCTGCATCTAGTACTTTCCAACAGCAGAACCCAGCAGGAGGCTGGCTGGCTAAGGAGCCTGTGAAACGTAATTTACATAGTTCCAGACCCAGAATCACACAACAGTATAGAAAAGTGGGCTTGTGGCTTAGAAGCGATGATGAATAACCCGCAGGCAGCAGGCTGCTGAGCACAAGGCTGCCTGGAGGGTGGCACACCAGGGTCCCTGGACCTGCCACTGCTGAAGCGGGCATTCACAAGGAGAGAAATCAACTTCCATGCATGTGTTGTTTCCTTTTATTCATGGTTGAACCTATTTCTAACTCATGCAAGTGTAATCAGAGGGAGAATCTAATATGTAGAAGGAGGAAATACATTAAATGGCTAAGTTGGTAAATTTAGGAGAAATTTCACCAGTCATTGAGAATATGGGAGGGAGTGGATCTCATAGAGAGGGAAGGTTAGGAGGGAAAGGGGCAAACCCTACACTGCCTTGCCGGAAGCCTTGCAGGGGAGATGATGATTCATAATAAACTGGGTGGCTTGGGGCAGACCCTCCCAGTCTCAGCTTTACCTGAACCGGGGTCCTCTAGGGATCCCGTGGTAATAATCTTGCCCTCACCGCCATCCTGGGAGGGGCGGAACAGAAATTATTTGGGATTTTGGTTTTAAACTGCTACTTTAAAAATATGCACTGACTTGCCTTCCTTGTCTCTTTGCTCTCCAATTCTTGTGTCCCAGGTCCTCCTTTTGTGTTTTGTGTTTTGTTTTGTGGCACATGCCCTTTAGAAACTCTCTCTCTTAGAGATGGCTCAGGGGAGGTTATCATTCTGAACTCTCCTCTGTCTGAAAATAGGTTTATTTTGATCTTATACTTGTGTTTAGTGTTGCCAACTAGAAGTCTGATGTCATCTTCTGATTCTTGTTCCTCTTGAGTAGGTTCTTTCTGGAAGTTTTTAGGAGTAGTTATCTTTGGTGATTTGAAACATTGCCAGGATATGTCCAGATTTGAGTCTTTTTTTTTCTCCTACTTGACACTGGGGAATCCTTTTTCGATTTGAAACTTGTGTCTTTTTTCAGCTCTGGGAAATTTTCTCCTGTTATCATTTATTATTTACTCTTCTGATGACCTACCATGTTGGTTCTACAACACTGCCCCAAGTTCTTTGATGTTTCTCCCCTCAAGAGGTAGGGTCCATGTTCTCTTTCCCCCTCCTTGAGTCTGGCGGGTTTGTGATTGCTTCCATTAGTGCAGTATGGCAGAGGTGACACACTGTGACTTCCAATACTGGGCCATAAAGGCCAGGCAGCTTCACCTGGTTACCTGGGACACTGGCCCTTGGAGGCACCTTGGAAGCAGGCCTACCTCCTGAAGCCCCAGACCAGGGAGCCCTGGGCAGGCCTCCAGGTGACAGTCCCAGCTGGTCCCCTTCCTTAGCCATCGGAGCCCAGATGTGTGAGGGAAGAAGCCATCTGGGCTCCCACATCAGCTGTTCAGGTCATCCCAGCAGAAGCCCCAGACGTTGTGGAGCAGATGAGGAGCAATCTGTGCTCTTTTCATATCCCTGACCCACAGAATCCATGAGCATAAAAAAGGATTGCTGGGAATTCCCTGGTGGTCCAGTGGTTAGGGCTCCACGCTTTCACTGCATGGGGCACAGGTCTGATCCCTGGTCAGGAAACTAAGATCCCATGTGCTATGCAACACAGCCAAAAAAAAAAAGAAAAGAAACATTCCAAATGCCCATCAATAGGTGAATGTATAAACAAATTATTTAAAAAAAAGGGGGGGGATTTCTGTTTTACACCACCAAGCTTTGAGTGGGCTTTTATGCAGCAGTAGATAATTGGAGCATACACACCCCCCCACCCCTCCTCACCATCTCCTGATTCTCTCCTTCTAAGCTCCATTCGAGGGGAAAAATTGTTGAAGTGGCCTTGGCCTTAATCATCCTGTGGTCTTGTGCTCTCGGTCATCTGATTGTTGGAAAACAGACATTTCCCACAGCAGATGTGAGCCTTTTGCCAGTGCCTTATGTTGACTCTGCCGTTCAGATTGGCGATGTTTGGACTAATGTTGTACTGACCCTTGGAGACATGGCACCACCACTCTGGCCTCCTCCCACTTCTGGCAGGAAAGGGCAGTCCCTGCACATACAGGGCCACAGGGATGCATTATCAGGATAAGTGGCTGCTGACCTATCCCACCTACTTTAACATACCGCAAGCATGCTGTGCAACTAGTAACCAGAGAATTTCTTCAGAGCATTGGGTGCCGAAGCCCAGGTCTTTGAGGACCGTGAGCGTTCCCCTTTCCAGTCTTGGGAAGGTTGGGTACAAAAATCGAAGCGATCAGCATAAGGTACACTATGGCTCTCAGAGTGGGGTCCCAGAGGCACCAGGCCTACTGACCCAAACTGATGGGGGCGGTGCCTGGGAATCTGCATTTTTAATAAGCACGTGAGGGGAGACCTGTGCACACCACAGGTTGAGTCATGCTGTCCGAGTTAGCATTTTCTGGTGGCTTACACAAACCCACTACAAAGCATTCTGAAAACCTATGATAATAGTAAAACAGTCCAATAAAAGTAACGCTTTATCTGGTCTAGAATGAAACTGGGGAAATTTCAATATTCATCATCTTGGACACAAAATCCATTTGGTAATGGTATTCCCTACTCTCCCCCAGAAAGCAGACAAGCACAATATTGAAACTCTAGAGCCCATCCATCTCCTTAGCCAATCTCCACTTAAGGGTGGGTGCAGGGAACAGGGTTGGGATAAGCCCCAGAAAGCGCCCCCTGGTGGCTTATTCCTGCTAACACTCCAGAGTCAAATATGGAATCACTTAGTAAGAAAATTTGCAAACCGAGGACGGAATCCAGTTGGAGTTTTAATCTCATATTTTCTATCTCAGAGACCCAATGTCAGAGTTCTCTCAGCTTCCGAGAGCACAACCTCCCTTGAAGGGAACTTCATTCGAGGGAGAGCCCCCAATTTTTCCTGAGCTGGTTTTTGAAGCCCCAGAGTTGTGGGTTGGAGCTACACTTTAAGCCAGCTCTGCAGCCTTGAGCGATCTGATTCAGGATTTTGATAAGGAGACTCTCTCTAAAATCTACATATAGAAATTTCAACCTGGAATGCAAAAATAAACGTTTTCAGGATGCAGTTTAATTCTTAACATCATTACTTGAATTGCTTATGTTTCTGTTCATCCCTGCACATTATTTGGAAACAGATTTAATATCACCCAGAGTGTGCACAGCAATACAAGTTCCCTTAAATAAGCCAGCTCGCCATTTAAGTAAGAGGGTATCATCCCCCTGATGCGAGAGTCATGCCCCAGAAATGTTTATGACTCTGAAAAAAGATGAGACCCTCTCAAAGTAGAAAATTATCAGGAACTGAAGTTTTCACCAAGGAAAGAAAAGACTGTGCTAAAAACAATCATGTGGGTTAATTGAAATAATTTATAGGTAGTATCAATTCTGTTCTGTGTTTAAAAACAGAAATAATATATGCAGTTATTTAAAATTCAAATATACCGGGCTTCCCTGGTGGCACAGCGGTTGAGAGTCCGCCTGCCGATGCAGGGGACGCGGGTTTGTGCCCTGGTCCGGGAAGATCCCACATGCCACGGAGTGGCTGCGCCCGTGAGCCATGGCCGCTGAGCCTGCGCCCCCAGAGCCTGTGCTCTGCAGCGGAAGAGACCACAGCAGTTAGAAACCCGCGTACCGCAAAAAAAAAAAAAAATCAAATATACCACACACCGCAATGAAGAGTAGCCCCTGCTGGCCGCAACTAGAGAAAGCCCGTGCGCAGCCAAAAATAAATAATTAAATAATAAAACAAAAATCAAATATACCAAAGGCCATAGCAGCAGCAACAAAAATGACCACTCTCCCGTGATCCCCAGTTCTGCTCTCCAGGGACAGTGATTTTCAACTCTTTTAGCTCTTTCTCCTGGCAGTTACTTTTGTATTTCTAAATGATATGCCTGTTTTGTCTTAATTTGTAAGTGTTCAGCATTATATATTCACTTCCTTGTATGATGCTTGAGGTTTAGCTCTTTTACATCCGCCTTCTCTCCAACCTCCAAGTGTGATTATGTCCCTATTTTTAGCTAAATACATGATAATTATCAAGATGCAAATGTATTCTACTCTCAAGCCAGGTAGAGCGCCTCAGATACAGCACCCCGATTGTGCAGCTTTGAATTTTTTCTTGAGTTGACACTTGCCTCATTTTTAACTTGGAATATTTCCCATGTACAAATCCTCAGTTCTTCCTAAAGCTCCTTCACGTCATCTCCGCCTCCTTTCCCAGTCGTTCCCTCTTCGGCCCAGGGTGGCTGCCCGATGCCCAGGTCTCGGTTCTTTGCCCTCCTGAGTTGGAGCCACTTCTCCAGGGCCTCATTCTCTCCCTTACCAGGCACAGCTTCCTAGTTTTGCTAGAATCTAAACTCTGACTCCTGGTGTGACCTTGGGTTCTCTTTCTACTCCCAACTCTAGAATAACCATAGACAGAACTCTAATCAAGCATCTGCCTCAGGCTGTTATATGCACCCAACAGCTCCAGGCCCCTCCTTCCCAAACACACCATAAAGAAAGTACTTTGACCTATACGTTATGTCAATTGTACCTCAGCAAAGCTGGGGGGAATTACATGAAATTTTAGATTGAAATAGTGACAAATGCAGTGGTTATAGACATCTGGCTGTTCTTGAATCCTTCCTTCATCCTTTTCCAGATGTAGGAAAGGAGTAAGTTCAAATCCTGTGTGTCTCAGCGTAATCTTAAATAGGGGGTCATGTTACCGTCTGCCTCAGGACTGCTGAGAGTAATGCATGCAGGAACCCATTACACGGAGTAATGTCTGTCTGCTACAGACGGAGCCCCCAGTAACTGTTGCCATTATTAAAAATTATTCTCGCGCTAATTCTTTCTATTTTGTGACATAGACTCTCTGGTTGTGCAAATTAGTTTTGTGTCCCTCAGAAAAGTTGGTAGGTTTGCTGTATAAAAATTTCTATTTCTCATGACTTTTTTTTCTTCTTTTGGCTGTGTTGGGTCTCCGCCGCTGCGTGCAGGCTTTCTTTAGTCGCGGCGAGCGAGGGCCACTCTTCGTTGCGGTGCCCAGGCTTCCCATTGCGGTGGCCTCTCCCGTTGCAGAGCACAGGCTCTAGGTGCGCGGGCCTCAGTAGCTGTGGCACGCAGGCTTTGGTAGCCGTAGCTCATGGACTCTAGAGTGCAGGCTCAGCAATTGTGGCGCACGGGCTTAGCTGCTCCGCGGCATGTGGGATCTTCCTGGACCAGAGCTTGAACCCGTGTCCCCTGCATTGGCAGGCAGATTCCCAACCACTGCGCCACCAGGGAAGCCCTCTCATGACTTTTATTCTAATTATTTTATTGTATGTTGAACTCAATCTAGTTTATTTATTAAATCTTTTGTTATATATTCTGATCTCTCTTTTAAAAATAGGCGATTTTTGTTTTGAATTAATTGGAATCCAGTAGCTTTTTTACTTTCTAATCATATCACCCTCAAACGATAAAAGATTTTCTATCTGAAAAGTAAAAGAAAGAAGGGCTTCATACATTCCAGTTGGGGGACTGCTAGCTGTCTCCTGGATATGTACTGTCTCCTTCTTCCCTCCTGTCAAAACCTAGATTTAATCTGGGGTGACCTTTTCCATCTCTCTTCCTGATGGTGGTTAGAAGTTAGTGGGAGTCATCAGGTGGTGCTTCTAGAATGTTCTTTGAAGGGGCTGGCTCAGCTGGAAGATCACCCTTCTGCCCCTGCCCCTGCTCCTTCTTGGGATGCCCACCTAATGTTTGGAAGTGCAGTGGCCATCTAAGACCATGAGGTGAACTTCAGAATGGCATCCCATGCTAGGGATGGCCTAGCAGAAAGGCAGAAGGAGCTGCTGGCTGCAGCCGTCCTGCCAGCTCCGCACACCTGTTGCTGAACACTTCCTCTACCTCAGAGAAAAACAATATATAACAAAACAGGAACAGACTGGGACTTCCCTGGCGGTCCGGTGGTGAAGACTTTGCACTTCCACTGCAGGGGGATGCGGGTTCCAGTCCCTGGTCAGGGATGTAAGATCCCGCATGCCACGCGGCGGCTCAAAACAACAAAAAGAAAAACAAAAAAACAAAACAAAAATAGAAACAGACTCACAGATACAGAGAACAAACTAGTGGTTACTGCAGGGGAGGGGGAGGGGAGGGGCAAAATCGGTGAAGGGGATTACGAGGTACAAATTACTATGTATAAAATAAATAAGATACAAGGATGTAATGTACAGCACAGGGGATATAATCACTATGTTATAATAACTTTGTATGGTGTGCAATCTATAAAAATATCGAATCACTGTTGTACACCTGAAACTAATATAATTTTGTAAGTCAGCCATACTTCAATTAAAAAAAATTAAAAGCCCTATGTGATTAAGCCACAGGTTGGCCTCTGTCACCAGCAGCCTGACTCAGCTTCTAACGGATGCATGAGAGGCTTCAATTATTTAATGAAAAGACTGCTTTCCCTAAAGGATGATTCTGAAGAGACCCAGTTAACTATGAAGTGATGTACATTTACCCAAAAATGTGTCTGGGAGCTAATTCTTAACTCAGAAAGGTTCAAGCCCTATTTGTTTTTTATTTATTTATTTTTATTGAAGTATAATTGATTTACAATGTTGTGTTAATTTCTGCTGTACAACTAAGTGATTCAGTTATACATATATATGCATTCTTTTTTTAATGTTTATTTTCTTATTAGTCATCCATTTTATACACATCAGTGTATACATGTCAATCCCTATATGCATTCTTTTATAAAATATTCTTTTCAAAGCATTATGGTTTATCATAGGATATTAAATATAGTTCTCTCGTGCTATACAGTGGGATCAAGCCATATTTGAAAGTAGAAAAGGAATCGCCGCATTTTCATGAAAAATGTTTACGGTTCTGCAGTTTTCTCTTGTATGCTGTGAGTCTCACCTAAGGGCTCGCGCGTTTTACTCAGCTGTGATACCCCTCATCCTGTGTGCAGGGCGGTGTGGGGAGACAGCTCACCTGGCTCTCCCGCAAGCCCTTCCAGGTGTGCAGGGGCAGAACCCTGCCAGCATTTCTGCTTCTGTTTCCCATGCCTTTCCCATTTCCCTGCAGTTTTTCAGTGCTCTCCCCTCTACTCCCCCGAATGTTTGCGGCCCAACTTACTCTGGTCTGCCCCTGGATCTGCTCACTATTTGTAGAGCAAATTACACGCCCACCTCCCCAGACCACACAGATGGAAACCAGTGTCTTATTTTAGTTCTCTTTCCTTGAGTGCTATCTACTTCTGAACAGTCTTATCCTGTGGTTTTTGGGGTTTTGGTTTTTTCTGCTTTAGTTTTTCTGTTAGTCTGTACTCAACTTCCCGAAATTTCTCTCAAAATTATGGGGTGTGTGTGTGTGTGTGTTTTCTAATTACTTTAATGGGGTTTTTGGAGAGGGGAGAATTAGACACATGTGCCTTCTGTTGGGATCTGGTCTGTATTATTCTTCTGGCAATCAGTTGAGCTTTTCTTTGTGATGTAAAATGTAGATAAGCTCTTGCGTTGTGATTGTACAGTTGGTCTTCAGAGGTGGAGCTTGATCTGTTTGCGTTAGATCAACCTTATTCTATTGCTCAGGTACTCTATAGTTTTCCTTTTTGTGGTTTGTGTGATGAACAATGAGAAAAAACAAATGAGGTTGTTTGTTTTAGAGTACTGTTGGTATTTCTGATAACTTTTTATTCATGCATAACCATAGGTGGTATTTTTTTTTTTTTTGCGGTATGCGGGCCTCTCACTGTTGTGGCCTCTCCCGTTGCGGAGCACAGGCTCCGGATGCGCAGGCTCAGCGGCCGTGGTTCGCGGACCCAGCCGCTCCGCGGCATGTGGGATCTTCCTGGACCGGGGCACGAACCCACGTCCCCTGCATCGGCAGGCGGACTCCCAACCACTGCGCCACCAGGGAAGCCCCAAAGGTGGTATTTTTTTAATGTTCTTTTTTCTAAGAGGCGCATGAAGAAGCGCTTGACTTTCTTCTCATCTGTCTCTAGTCTTTAGTTTACCAGGCTGTCCTTATACAGACTAGAATGAAGCAGTCTTTGAGTGATTATATTGTTCCAACTGAATGAAAACAATCAGTACTAAGGAAAAATATCCATTGGGAGATCATGTAGATTACAGGCTAATAATTAGGGGAGATTCTTAATAAGATATTGATTCTTTGAAAATAGGACATATTGACTTGCCTTTAACTACAAAACCACCCAGGTTTGTGGTCAAATGTTAAACAAACTGCCTGCGCTAAGTCACTTTACTTAAAAAAAAAAAGGTTTAATAAAATGACCATTTTTCAGCATACAGCTCAGTGGCATTAAGTGGCATTAAGTTTTGCATTCACAGTTTTGTGCAACCATCACCACCATCTATCTCTAGAATTTTCTCTTCATCCCAAACTGAAACTCTGTACCCATTAAACAGTAACTCCTCTTTCCCCGCTGCCCCAGCCCCTGGGAACCTCTATTCTACTTACTTTCTCTTAATTTGCCTATTCTAGATTCCACATTTAGTGGAATCATGTAATATTTATCCTTTCGGGTCTGGCTTATTTCATTTCACATGTTTTCAAGGTTAGGATTAGGGCTTCCATGTCATCAAGGTTAACGAGTATCAGAATATGATGACCAAATAATATTCCATTATATAGATAGACCACATTTTGTTTATCTATTCATCTCCTGTTAGACACTTGGGTTGCTTCCACCTTTTGGCTATATGGTGAATAAGGCTGCTGTGAATGTGGGTGGACAAGTGTCTGAGTCCCTACTGTCACATCTTTTGGGGATAAACCTAAGGGTAGAATTGCTGGGTCATATAGTAATTCTGTGTTTAACTTTTTGAGGAACCTTCAAACAGGTGACCTGACCTCGCATGGTGCTGTAACTATTGGCATAGGCCCAGTCAGTCAGCCCTCCTTCCTGCAGGGTATAGCTGGATAGACCGGACTTGTAACCATGCCGCGCCCAAGCCGTGTCCCACTCACTCAGGGCTGGCTGCCCTCCCTGGGAGCACACGTGGAAAAGGTACCTGTAAAGTGTTTCAGGAAGCAGGCCTGCTGTTGGTTTGATGGTCCATGAATTCCCAGCCTGTGGGCAGTAAGGAGGTCACTTCCTGGCAAGTCAGGCACGTTGGTGAACTTGGGATCTCAAGAAAGACAAGGAACTGATGAGGATCTTAGATAATACTTCTTGCTTGACGGAAGTTGTGAAAACCATGACCATGGGGGCTTTACCAAGCCCCAGCCTCAGTGCCAAGGTCAAGTTTTGTCAACTGCCTAAAGAGGCTCTAAGTATTAAAGAACAACTCTTGTTCCACCTCTGTAGGGAAAACATGCCAAATAGTACTGCACAGCAAGGTAATTATACACATTGAAAAACATGGTGAAGGTTCTTACCTCACTGGTGGAGTTATTGGTTCCCTGACATGGTCTCAGGATGAACAGGTTGGCTTTTCCAAGGAGCAGTGTTGGTGATGGAGCTGTAATTGTCCAAGGTACTTGCATGTGCTTTTGGATCATAGTATCTCATTGAGCAAATTCTGTTCAGTCCGAGCCTCTACCTTGACAGGCACACAGTCCTAGGACAGATGGAAACCAAGCAACTCTTCGTACTGGATGCCCTAGGGAACCTCCTCCATCCTCTTGGCTATTTTGAACCTCAGTGGCCTACAGAGGTGACCAAGTCCATGACACTCCCTTGTATTTATTGACTTCCCTGCCTCTCACTCTCATTTCCTTGGCCTCCATTTCTGTTTCGTTGGATTGTTTCTCAAAATAACCCACTTGCACACAAGCCCTGGCTGCAGCCACCACTTTCAAGGGTGGGGAGGACCTGGCCTAGAAGCCCGTCTAGTCCAGCCTAAACCCTGATACCTAATACTTGTTCCCATCCCTGCCAAATGCAGAATATGACCAAAAGGGGAAACTGAGGAAGGCCCTGACCACAGTAAGTGTTGGACTCCATCTTTGCTTGGTTTCCTGCTCTGGGTTGGTTTTGTCAACATCAGCAGAGAACAGACAGCCCAGCTCTCAGAAAAAACAAAGTGTAATAGACTGGATCAACCAACACAGTCCTTTGGAAAACCACAAGTTCACAGAACAGTAACCAGCCCAAGCTGTGCACTGCTGCACCCAACCAGTTCTGAATGGACCACCCATGGGCTTCACTAATGGACCATTCAATTTTGTGTGTGGATTTTGGTTTTTGATCTTTTGGCTTTTGTAAGCCTTGCCTTTGTGCTTTGTTCAGGAGAAAGTCTTAAGAGAGGCTGTTCTCTCTATCATGAAAAACATCAGTCCTATGGTCCCCATGCTCCAGCCTCAGGGAACCACTTTTTAAACTCCTCTAGTTGTTTCTTCCAACCCAGGATAATAGTGGTGGGAGGACACAGGCCCACAGAGAGGCAGAGGCCTAAGGAGCACGTGGCCCAGATAAGAGCAAAATGACACAGGAACTCAGGTTTGGGGCTTGGGGTGGGGGTGGATCTTAGGGGCAGCATCATATCCTGGGGACAGAACATTTGAGAAGAGAAATGTGTTAGGTTAAGAAAAATGCACACAGAATATATTTGGCTTTAGGGTTTATTAAGGTGTATGTACGTCATAGGATGAGCTTAGAAATAGTCTATATCTGGAGAAACAGAATTAATAGATTTGTGAGGACATAGCTTGGTCCATGTACTCGTTTTCTTTTCTTTTTTTCATGTACTTGTTTTCTGCTGCTGCTGTAACAAATGTCTGCAAACATGGTGGCTTAAACAACACAAGTTTATTTCTTGCAGTTGTGTTGGTCAGAAGCCCAACTGACTGAAATCAAGGTGTCACCAGGGCCACAATCCTTTCTGGAGGCTCTAGGGGAGAATGGTGTGCTTGCTTATCCAGGTTGTGCCAGGATTCACTTCCTTGCAGACATAGGGCTGAGTCCCTGCTTCCTTGCTGGCTGTCAGCTTAGGGCCATCTCCCGCTTCCAGAGGCCACCCGCATTCCTTGGGTCGTGACCTGCTTTCTCCATCTTCGAAGCCCGCAATAGTGGACAAGTCCCTCTTACACTTTGAATCTTCCATCATCACATCTCTCCGACTTCTGCTGCTGCTTTTGAGAGCCCATGTCATTACATTGGGCCAACATGGATAATCCAGGATAATCACCCTATTTTAAGGTCAGGTGATTAGCCATCCTAATTCCCCTTTTGCACTGTAACATTAACATATTCACGTGTGTGATGCCAGGGATTAGGATGTGGACATCTCTGGGGACCATCATTCTTATTACCATGGTCCATAAGCTGAGACCTGGGTAAAGGTCTTGCCTGGACTGCTGAGTATTTATATTCAACAGCTGCTGGGAGGGCAGAAGCCAAGATCACAGAATAGCTGCCCTGAGCAGAGGCTCCCCTGGGTCTGAACTGCACAGATATCAGGGCCTTTCCTACTGTTTGGATTTTTTCCCACCATAGTCTAGTCTTGCCTCCTTTAGAACTTCTTCTCAATGGAATCATACAGTATAATTTTTTGTGTAAGGCTATTTTCACTCAGAATAATGTTTTTGAGATCCGTCTCTGCTGTTGTGTGTCTTAGCAACAACATGTAAAGACCAGCCACAGATTGGAAGAATGGTGTTCACAGATAACGTGTCAAAGAAATTGATCTAGAGCATATAAAGAGCTCTTAACACTCCATAATAATAGTGGGTTTTTTATATAAGTGGGGTGAATCTACATGCATTGTTCTGTTGCTAGTTTTTATACTTAATAGATAGATTGTGTGTGTTGTAGGCTAAATAATGGCTTCCCCAAAGATGTCCACAACCTAATCCCCCAAAACTTGTGACTATGTTACTTTAGATGGCAAAGGAACTTTGCAGTTTTGTGATTAAGGATCTTGGGATGGGAAAACTGTCCCAGGTTACCTGGTTGGGCCCAATGTAATCACAGTGACCTTAGAAGAGGGAGGCAGGAGGGTGAGAGTCAGAGGAAAACAGATTTAAAGACGTTACATTTTTGGCTTTGAAGATGGAGGAATGGGTTACAAGCCAAGGAACGCAGGTGGCTTTAGAAGATGGAAAAGGCGAGGAAATGAATGACCCTCTAGAGTGTCTAAGAGGGAACCCAGCCCTGCTGTCTCCTTGATTTTAGCCTAGTGAGATTTCTGATCTACAGAACTATAAGATAATAAATTTGTGTTGTTTTAAGCCAATAAAATTCCACACAAAAGGCAGTAATAAGACAAATGATCCAATAATACAAGTGCAAAAGATTTGAACATATGCTTAACAAAAGAAGACATACAGATGGCCAATAAGTACATGAAAAATACTCAACATCCTTGGCCCTGCCTGTTCTCTGGGCCTTTCTCTCCAAGAAAAAATACTGAATCTTCTCAGTTTCCTTTCACTTTATTTATGATGTCCTTTGAAGAACAAAAGTGTTACATTTTTTAAAAATAAAATTTTAATTTCAGAACAGTTTTACAGAAAAGTTGCAAAGATAGTACAAAGAATTCCCATATACGCTACACCCAGTTTCCTGTGTTATTAACATCTTACATTGGTATGGTACGTTTGTTACAATTAATTAACCAATATTAATGCTTTATTCAGGTTTCTTTAGTTTTTACCTAGTGTCCTGCTTCCGTGCCAGGATCGCATCCAGGGCACCAGGTTACATTTAGTGATTGTGTCTCTTTAGGCTCCTCTGGGCTGTGACGATTTCTCAGACTTTCCTTGTTCTTGATGACCTTGACAGTTTTGAGGAATACTGGTCAGGTATTTTTTTAAATGTCCCTTAGTTTGGGTTTATCTAATGTATTTCTCTTAATCAGACTGGAGTTAAGTGTTTTTCTGGAGCAAGACCACAGAGGCAAAGTGCCATTTTCGTTACATCGCATAAAGGGTACATACTCTCAACATGATTTATCACTGTTAATGTTGAACTTGACCACTGGGCTGAGGTAGAGTGTTTGTCAGGTAAAGTTGCTATCTCCCCCACCCACCTTCCATACTGTCCTCTTTGCAAAAAAATCACTACGTGCAGCCAACATTTAAGGACTGTGGTTATGCCAACTCTTTGAGGGCAGAATAGCTACATAAATTATTTAGAATGCTTCTGCATGGGTGACTTGTCTCTTCTCATTTATTTATTTATCCAGTCATTTATTTATGTCAGTATAGACTCATCAATATTTATTTTTATACACCAATACAACTTTATTTATTTTGTTGCTCACATTGTTCCAGCTCTGCTTTGAGTTGGTCCTGGGTTCCTTTGACATTATTCCCATCACTCTGTGTGTGTGTGTGTGTGTGTGTGTGTGTGTGTGTGTGTGTGTGTGTGTGTGTATCACTTCTTTACTTTCTGGCACTATAAGATGTTTCAGTCTCATCTTGTATAATTCCTACCTGGTAGTACTAGAATCAGCCATTTCTCCAAGGAGCCCTGGTTCCTTTTACTGGAGAATGGCATTTGAAACCAAGATCTCAGTACTAGATGTACTCAAAGTTTTACATTTTTATGAAGTTCAATTTATTTGTTTTTTATTTGTGCTTTCGGTGTCATATCTAAAGAGGCTTTGCCTAACCTAACTTCATTCTAAGAATTTTATAGTGTTAGCTTTTTCATCTAGGCCCATGATCCATTCTGAGTTCATTTTTGTGCATGGTGTAAGGAAGAGGCCCAACTTCATTGTTTTCCACTTGGGTATCCAGTTGTCCTGGGACCATTTGTTGAAAGGCTATTCTTTTCCCATTGAATTGTCTTGGCACCCTCATCAAAAACCAGTTGAGGGGCTTCCCTGGTGGCACAGTGGTTAAGAATCTGCCTGCCAATGCAGGGGACACGGGTTCGAGCCCTGGCCCGGGAAGATCCCACATGCCATGGAGCAGCTAAGCCCGTGTGCCACAACTACTGAGCCCGCATGCCTAGAGCCCGTGTTCCACAACAAGAGAAGCCACTGCAATGAGAAGCCCACGTACCGCAACAAAGAGTAGCCCTCGCTCGCCGCAACTAGAGAAAGCCCGTGCACAGCAATGAACACCCAACGCAGCCAAAAAATAAAATAAAATAAATAAATTTTTAAAAATCAATTGATATTTCTTCAATTCTTTTTTTTCTTCATAAATTTATTTATGTATTTATTTTTGGCTTAGAGCACAGGCTCTAAGCATGTGGGCTCAGTAGTTGTGGGTCATGGGCTCTAGAGCACAGGCTCAGTAGTTGTGACGCACGGGCTTAGTTGCTCCGTGGCATATGGGATCTTCCAAGCCCAGGGCTCGAACCCATGTCCCCTGCATTGGCAGGCGGATTCTTAACCACTGCACCACCAGGGAAGCCCCTTTTTCAATTCTTGAATGTATAATTGGAAAAGACACAGCTGGCAACTGGAAGAATGTTGATGTTGGGTCCCTGACCCATGGAGTGAAAGCTGCCATGGTAGGGAACTAAGTGTAAGCACCAGAAACTTCCCCTCTGTACCAAAATAAGAACACAGAAACAATACTGCATCCCAGGGGTAATTGCAGAGGTTAATGCCACATCCCCATTTAACTCAGCTGTTTGGATGGTGCAGAAGTCAGATGGAACTTGGAGAATGACTGGCCTGTCATAAACTTAATCCAGTAGTGACTCGGATTGCAACTGCTGTCCCAGGTGTAGTATCTCCACTGGAGCAAGTCAGCACAGCTTCTGGCACTTGGTAGCTATTGATCTAGCTCATGCCTTTTTTTCTATACCAATTTGTAAGGACCTCCAGGGGCAGTTTTTTTCACCTGCTCCGACCAACAGCTCACCTTAAGTCTTGCCTCAGGGCTATGTCAGCTCTCCTGTTCTGCCATAATATAATCTATAGACCACTTGACCACCTTGACATCCCATAAAACATCACAATGATCCTCTACGTTGGCATGATGCTGATCGGTCTGATGAACAGGAAACAGCAAATACTTTAGTATCTTAATAAGATGTACACAAATCATATGCTGAGCAATAAACCTCATAAAATTTCAGGGGTCCACCACTTCCTCACTTGGGGGCTTTGATGATCTGGAGCATGTCAAGATATCTCTTCTCAGATAAAAGACAAATGTACCTTACACAACCTACCACCAAAAAAAAAAAAGGTACAATTCTTGGTGAGTCTTTTCAGATTGGGGAGACAACACACACCATGTTTGTGTGTGATCCTTTGCCCAACTGCGAGCCACCTGGAAAGCTCCCAGTTTTGAGAGGAGACCAGAGCAATGGCAGGCTGTGCAGCAGTAAAATCTGCTCCAACACTTGGGCCTCATGATCCAGCAGAACCAAATGACACTTGCAATGTCTATGGCAAATAGGAATGCTGTGCGGAGCTTCTGGAAAGCACCAAGAGGACAATTATAGCACAGCCCTCAGGATTTTAGAGCAAATTCACCCCCTCCTTTTCATATAACCATTCTCCTTTTGAGAAACAGCTTCTGGCTTTGGGTCAGAAAGGCCAAACTGTGGGACATCAGGTGATGATGCAGTCTGAGTTTCCCATGACAAACTTGGCATTGTTCTCCTTATGTGTAAAGTTGGGTGCACACAACAGCAATAGAGCAGCAGTGGCAATGGCAAATTAGAGAGTGAGCCTGGGCGTGTCCAAAGGTACATGTAGGGTACACAAGGAGGTGGCTTGGACTCCTTCACTGCCAACTCCTGCTGGGTTGCTTCCTGTCCCTCAGTCCAGGCCTGTGACTTCATGGGAATTCTTCATGGCCAGTTGACCGAGGGAGAAAGAACTTGGTTTACAGATGGTCTGCATGAGAAGCTTTTGGCATCCAGAAGTGGACAGCTCCAGTGCTACAGCCCTACTGTAGGTCAGAAATCTCACTGGCTAAATCAAGGGGACAGCAGGGCTGGGTTTATTCTAGACACTCTAAGGGGTCATCCATTTCCTTGCCTTGTCCAGCTTCTAGAAGCCACCTGCATTACTTGGCTTATAACCTCTTCCTCCATCTTCAAAGCCAATAGTATAACATCTTCAAATCTGTTTTTCTCTGACTCTGACCCTCCCGAATTGGGATCAGTGGTGAAGAGAAATCCTCTGGGCAGCACATCTGATTGTGCACTTTGTCTGGAGTGAGAAGTGGCCAGAATAATGGGTGTAACCTGATGTACCGGCAGTGGCTAATGATTTGGCTGGATTCTCATGGTCTTAAGAGGATCAGAATGGGAAAATTAATAATGAGGATGTCTGGAAAAGAAGTATATGTATGGACATTTTGGAAGGGAACAGACTGTGAAGGTTTTTGTGTTCTGTGTGGATGCCCACAAAAGGGCATCCGTGCAGAGGAGGCCTTTCATAATCAGGTGGAAAAAAATGAGACATTCTGTGGGTGTCCATCAACATCTTCCCAGCCACAACAGGCTCAATGGACCCATGAGCAAAGTGGCCATAGTGGCAGCAGTGGAGCCTGTGCAGGGTTCAGTACCATGGACTTCCCCTGACCATACCTGACTGGGGTAATGCTGCCGCCGCCGAGTGACCCATATGACAACTGCAGAGACCAGCCCTGAGTCCCTGATGAAGGAAGAGTAGCCATCCACCTGGTTTCTGTTTGATTACAGTGTATGTCTTATCACAGAGGGGACAGAAATTCACCCTTACTGAAGTAGACACAAACCCTCGATCTAGATCTGAGACTAGATGTGTCTTCCTTGCCCCTGATACTTCTTTCAGCTCCACTATTCTGGACTCACACAGTGATCTACCCACTGTCATGGTACTCTGCACAGCGTTGCTTCCGACCAAGGAATTAATTCCACAGCAAAGAAGCAGCATTGGGCCCGCTACTGGCCTTGTTACCAAGTCCAAGCTCCTACTGCTCCAATAAGTCGAGAGACGAGGTGTTGGGGCAAGGAATAGCAACTTTATTAGGAAAGCCAGCAGATTGAGAAGATCGTGGACTAGCGTCCCAAAGAACCATTTTACCTGAGTTAGAATTCAGGCTTCTTTTATTCTAAAAGGGGAGGGGGGGTGTGACTGGTTGTTGTACACTTCTTGGTGCCATATTCCCTTAATCCTTTGTTCTTGCAGCTCTCAGCATAAGTCTGGTCACAATGTTCCTGTAAACCTCCAACAAGACAGTTGTTATTTTCTGTTCTGCAACTTTTTATCTTTATATGACTGGAAAAGTGTTATACCTTTAAAGGTCAAGCCTGGAAGGCAGAGCATTGACTGTATATTTCAGGCTCTAGGCAACTCTCTTTCACAAAGGTTCAGAACCAGCATGACTAAGCACAGGCAACAGGGCACAAAGGTTAGAGCTAAAGGAATAGATCCAATATGCAGTCAGGTTTGTTCTTCTCTGTCACAGCCTTACCACATACTCTGTCACCCAGGAGTGGCTGACCCAGTGGAAATGTGGAATAGCTCTCTGAAGACGTAGCTATGGTACCTTCTGGGAGACAACACTGAGAAAGAATGGGGTTCTGTCATACAGAATTCTGAGGCCATTATATGGTGCCGTTACCCCCAGAACTATGAGTCTGAAAATCAGGATGTGGAAGGGGCATGACTCATTATACCAATAATTATGCCCAATAATGAGGACTATAGTGGCTTTGCAGGTCTTCTTTTTGATGTCTATATGTGAGGGTTTATTTGTATATGCTATTTTCTTTTTTTTTAAGTTTTTTAGAAAGTTTTATTTATTTATTTATTTATTTATTTATTTATTTATTTATTTATTTATTTAGGCTGCGTTGGGTCTTCATTGCTGTGTGTGGGCTTTCTCTAGTTGTGGCAAGGAGGGACTACTCTTTGTTGCGGTGCCCAGGCTTCTTATTGCAGTGGCTTCTCTTGTTGTGGAGCACGGGCTCTAGGCACGTGATCTTCAGTAGTTGAGGCTCGCGGGCTCCAGAGCGCAGGCTCAGTAGTTGTGGCTCACGGGCTTAGCTGCTCCGCGGCATGTGGGATCTTCCCAGACCAGGGCTCAAACCCGTGTCCCCTGCATTGGCAGGCGGATTCTTAACCACTGTGCCACCAGGGAAGTCCCTCTTGTTTTTCTTTATTCCAATTATTATGTCCAAATGGTTGGAGATTAAGTTTGCAATTTACTCTTTAGTTAACAGAATATTCAGTGGGGCTGTGACCTGAGTTTGAGGAGTAATTACTATAGCCAGTAATGGATATGGTGATTGTTGGGACAGTGTTTCTTCTTGTGC
>NW_006789975.1:1140249-1150733 GCF_000442215.2 Lipotes vexillifer | reverse complement strand
GAAAGAGTGATAATAACTTCTTCCCTTGTAGAAAGGACAGCTGTATTTTGGTGGAATGCAGAGTTGATTTGTTGTCATACAGAAGTTTAATCTATATAGAAGGCTGCCTGTGGAAGCTGAGTAGCCAGGAGGTAGACTGTGTCAGTTATCAATTTATTGCATCTTAGCTCCAAATCCAGCCTTCACTGCCTTGCTTGGAATATTGGAGCTGGACCCTGCAGACATTTTTCTTTGCCCTCTGCCATGATAATAAGCTTTGTCAGTAGAAGGAGCTGGACAGATACTATGGGAGGAAGGGGCTTCTCTTCATGGTCAAGATGTATCTTTTTTCTTCTGCTCCAACAGTGCAGCAGTTTGTGTGCAAGACATTCAGGGGTGCTCGTCTTCCAGAAAATTTTGTAGCAAGTTACAGCTCACAGTTCCCTGCCTACCGTCTGTGGCCCACCAGGACCTGAGCATGGGCTTCCAGCTTGCTAGTTCTGTCCAGTGGTTACCTGCCTACCACCCTCAGTCCAGCGGATGTGGACCAGCTGTGGCCTGAGACAGGCCAATGAAATTCTTCACCATCGAGTGAGCTGCAGTCACATCCTCTCCAAGGATGTCTAAATCCCAGCCTTTGATAAAGGATCCCCCCAACTAAGTTTGTTCCATCCATAGGTATTCTCTCTCAGCCTAGGGTATTCTTTAGAATTCTCTTTTATTTTCTATTAGTAGTTAATTCCCTGTAAATAGTTAATAATTCTTTATATTAAACTTTCTCTGTTCACATTTCCCTGTTTGGTTTTGGTCTTCTGGCCAGACCCTGACTGATATAGGCAAGCAACTCTCTTGGGCTTATAATCCCAAGAGATAGCAGAGGTCTACTATCACTGGGGGAGGGGCGGGAAAATCCTCCAAAGAGCAACCACAATATTAAGCAGATTCTGAGTGCCACAGGGAGAAGGGCCAAGGATGCTTAGAAGGTGCATCCTCGGGCTTCCCTGGTGGTGCAGTGGTTAAGAATCCTCCTGCCAATGCACGGGTTTGATCCCTGGTCCAGGAAGATCCCACATGCTGTGGAGCAACTAAGCCCGTGCACCACAACTACTGAGCCTGCGCTCTAGAGCCCGCGAGCCCCAGCTACTGAGCCTGAGTGCCACAACTACTGAAGCCCGCACACCTAGAGCCCGTGCTCCACAACAATAGAAGCCACCGCAACGAGAAGCTCGTGCACCGCAACGAAGAGTAGCCCCCACTCACCACAACTAGAGAAAGCCCTCACACAGCAATGAAGACCCAATGCGGCCAAAAAAAAAAAAACAACAAAAACTTAAAAAAAAAAGAAGCTACATCCCCAAAGCCCAAGCGGATAGGACCTGCCTAAGTCTGCATGTGGACCAGGACAACAGAAGAGCTCCCTGCCCCACCACAAGCATAGCATCCAGTCAGACAAATAGCAGCCTATCACTGAGGAAGGGGCAAGAGGATAAAGAGAGACCATCTCTGTGGCACAGGTGGGTAGGAAAAGATGAAAGCTCAGGGGGGAATAAGGAATACTAAGAAAAACCTCTCTGGCATTTCAAACATTATCCTAAGCATTAGGCACCAGCAGCCCTCTGCTAGAAGAATTTGAAACCTGTGGTACACTTAAGGTAAAAAGAGCAATCCCAGCCCAACTCCTGCCTAGCTGGACTTAAGTCACCATATTAACAGCCTGACTGAAGAAGAGGTGTGGCCATTTCCAGGTATAAAAACTATTTACTGCAGTCTCTTCTGTTTTACCCTTGATGTCTTATTATTCAATAAGAAAATTATTAGTAAACAAAAAAAGTGAGAATAAAACAATCCATCGTTAAGAGATAAAGCTGTGAACAGACCAGACGTAGAGATGACAGGGACTCTAATTATGGTTAGTATGTTAAAGATATAGTGGAAATGTTATACAACGTGCAAGGACAGACGGGGAACTTCAGAAGAGACAGAACCAAAAGGATAAGTCAAATGGAAATACTAGAAGTAAAAACCATGAAATCAGAGATGAAGAATTCCTTCAGTGGATTCACTAGTCAGATTGACTCAGTGAACTTGAAAATCGGTCAATAGAAAGCATCCAAACAGAAATTCAAAGAGAAAAAAGGTAGGAAAAAAAAATCACAACAGAACAGTGTAACCATGAGTATGAGACAATATCAAGTGGTCTAACATTGTGTAACTGGAGTTCCAGAAGGAGAAGAGAGAAAAGTGGCAGAAGAAATATTTGAAGAGGTAATGACTGAGAATTTTCCAAAACTGATGAGGGACATCAAGCCACATATCCACAAAATTCAGAGAACCCCAAGCAGGCTAAGTCTTCTCTCCTTCAGAGTAAAAAACAAATACAGAGAAACAACATAGTAAATCTGCTGAAAACCAAAGATGGAGAAAATCTGGAAAGCAGTGGGTTGGGGAGAGACACATTACATACAGAGGAACAAAGGTAAGAATTACAGCATACTTCTCATCAGAAACTATGTAGGCCAGAATAAATGGACAACATGTTTGAAATACTGAAAGATAAAAAGCCATCAACCCCAAATGCCATACCCAGTATAAATATCTTTCAAAAGTGAAAGTAAAGAATTTTTCTGACAAGCAACAGCTGAGAGAATTCATTGCTAGCACATCTGCATTACAAGAAATATTAAAGGAAGTTCTTCAGGCAGAAGGAATATGATTATGATAACTGAAAGAAACTTTGGTCAACCCAAAGAAATGAAGAGTACCAGAATGGTAAAAATAAATAAAGGTAAAAAAAATATATATATATATTTCTCATTTTAATCATGTTAGAAAGTAAATAACTATCCAAAGCAAAAAGAGTAACACTATATTCTGGAGTTGATACCATATGTAAAAGTAAAATGTATGAAAACCATAGCACAAAGGATGGAAGGAAGGAACTGGAAATATACTCTTGTAAGTTTCTTACACTGTATGTGAAGTGACACAATATTATCTGAAGGTAGACTGTGATAGGTCAAAATATATATATTGTAAACCCTAGGGCAACCAGTATTTTTTTTAAAATATAATAGTAAGCCAATAATGAAACTAAATACAGTCATTTAAAAAACTCAGAAGTTAATTCAAAAAGTTCAGATGGAACAAATAGAAAACAACTTTCACGATGTAGCTTTAAATCCAGCAATATTGTTAATTACATTAAATGTAAATGGTCTAAACAACACAATTATTAGCCCCCAAACATATCCAATTATTAGATTAGATAAAAAAGCAAACCCAACTATTTGCTTTCTACAAGAAATACACTTTTTTTTTCTTTTTCTTGGCTGCACCATGTGGCTTGCAGGATCTTAGTTCCCCTACCAGGGATCAAACCCTCACCCTGGCAGTGAAGGCACTGAGTCGTAACCAGTGGACCGCCAGGAAGTTCCCAAGAAATACACTTGAAATATATAGACACAGGTAGGTTAAAAGTAAGAGGATGGAAACATTAATCAAGGGAATATTGGGCTTATATGTGGAATCTAAAAATATGGTAAAAATGAACTTATTTACAAAACAACAACAGAGTCACAGATGTCGAAAACAAACTTTTGGTTACCAGAGGGAAAAGGGTGGGGGGGGAGATAAATTGGGAGATTGGAATTGACATATACACACTACTATATATAAAATAGATAGCTAATAATGACCTACTGTATAGCCCAGGGAACTGTACTCAATACTCTGTAATGACGTATATGGGGAAAGAATCTAAAAAAGAGTGGATATATGTATATGTATAACTGATTCACTTTGCTGTACACCTGAAACTAGCACAACATTGTAAACCAACCATATTCCAGTTAAAAAAAAATTGGATTGGATATATAAATATTAGACCAAGTAGATGTCATTATAAGGATTATTACTGGGGATAATTAGGGTCAGTGATAAGATGATCAATTTATCAAGAAGTCATAACAATCCTATGTGTACATGGACCTTCAAAACACATGATGCAAAACTGATAGAATTCAAAGGAGAAATAGAGAAATTCACAATTATACTTGAAGACACTCTTTAAAAATTAAACAGAAAAAAAAGAGTAATAATAAAGAAGACCTGAACAACACTATCAACTTGGCCTAACATTTATAGAACACTTTCCTGAAAACAGCAGAATGCATATTCTGAAAACAGGTACATGTGGAACATTTACCAAGATAGACTGCTGGGCCGTGAAACAATTTAAATCATGAAAATATGGTCTATGGCCACAAAGGAACTGAATTAGAATAATTCACAGAAAAATATCTGGAAAATTCCCCAATATTTGGAAATTTAAAAAAAACTTCTGATTAAACATGCAAGCTTCTAAATAACAAATGCAGCAATGCATAAAAAGGATAATATGTTATGACCAAAGGAAGGAGGCAGTTATCCCCAAAATGCAAGGTTGGTTCAACATTATAAAATCAGTTACTGTAATTTGCTATATCAACAGACCAAAGAATAAAAATCATATGATCATGTCAAAAGCTGCAGAAAATGTGTTTGACAAAATTCATTATGATTTGTGATTAAAAAACTAAGCAAGCTAGAAACAAGAGATCTTCTTCAACCTGATAAAGGAATCTATGAAATTTCTACAGCTACATCATACTTAACGGTGAAAGACTGGATGCTTCTCTACTAAGTTCAGGGACAAAGCAAGGATGTCCAGTCTCATGACTTTTATTCAGCACTGTACTGGGAGTACTAGCTAATGTAATAAGGCAAGATAAAATAAAGTCATATAGATCAGGGGTCCCCAAGCCCCAGGCCGCAGACCGCTACCAGTCTGCAGGTTAGGAACCAGGCCGCACAGCAGGAGGTGAGCAGCTGGCCAACGAGTCAAGCTTCATCTGCCGCTCCCTATCACTCGCATTACCACCTGAACCAAACCATCCCCACCTTTCCCCCCTGCCCGCCCACCACATCCATGGAAAAATTGTCTTCCATGAAACTGGTCCCTGGTGCCTAAAATGTTGGAGACCGCTGACATAGATTATAAAGATACAGAACACAGACTACATGATTGTAGTCCTACCTAGAAAACCCTAAAGACTCTACAAAAAATTACTAAAATCAATGTGAGTTTAGCAAAGTTACAGGTTACACGGTAAAAATACAAAAAAAAATCAGTTGTATTTGTACACACTAGCAACAGACACTTGGAAATTGAATTTTAAAATAAAAACCAGTACTATTTGTAATAGTGCTGAAAATTGTAAGATACTTAGGAAAAAAATCTATCAAAATATATGGAAGAATTGTATGCTGAAAACTACAAAATATCTGTGGGACTAATCAAAGAAATGCTCAATATATGAAGAGATATATAGTATTCATGAATGAGAAAGCTCAATATTGTTAAGATTTCAATTCTTTGTAAATTGATCTATAGATGCATACAATCTCACCAAAAAATTCAGCAATTTTATTTGTAGAAATTGAAAAGCTGCTTCTAAAATTGAAATGGAACGGTAAAGACCTAGAACAGCCCAAACAATTTTGAAAAGTAAGAACAAAGTTGGAGCACTCATTGCCCCTGATTTCAAGACTTATTCTAAAGCTATAGTAGTAGCCATAGTAGACACTGTGGTATTGGCTAAAGGATGGACATATAGTGGAAGACAATAGAATCTAAAAATAGATCCACACATATGTGATCAATTGATTTTTGACAAAGGTACAAGAGTAATTTAATGGAGAATGGATAGTCTTTTTACAAATGGTGCTGGAACAACTGGACATCCACACAGTTTTACATTTAGGTTGATGATCCATATATAAACATAATTTTGTATATGGATTATCAACCTACATGTAAAACCTAAAACTATAAAATGTCTAGAAGAAAATCTTTGTGATTTGGGGGTTAGACAAAGACTTCTTGGGAATGTCATACAAAGCAAGACAAATGGGAGCAACATTTTTTTTTTTTTTTCGGTACGCGGGCCTCTCACTGTTGTGGCCTCTCCCGTTGCGGAGCACAGGCTCCGGACGTGCGTGCTCAGCAGCCGTGGCTCACGGGCCCAGCCGCTCCACGGCATGTGGGATCTTCCCGGACCGGGGCACAAACCCGCGTCCCCTGCATCGGCAGGCGGACTCTCAACCACTGCGCCACCAGGGAAGCCCGAGCTGGAGATTTTTTAGTGCAGGGAGCAGGAGAATGTGGGGAGAGCCTTCAGACCAAGATGCAGGCCAGACACCTGTGCACGGAGAGAGGGAAGAATGAAGAGCCGGGTGGGAAAGTCTCAGACTGCAGCACGGTTCCAAGAAAGGTTCAGTCAAGCATTAGAGGAGTTCTCAAGCCAAAAGGGAGACTCATCTTGCCTGAATGGGCCTGCCTTTCTACCCAAAGCCTTGTGGTCAGGCTTTGGCTCGGGGACGTGGGGCTCTAGTGAAAGCTTGGCAGTGGGTCCAGTGGGGGAGAGGCAGGGACCATTTTCACACCCTCCAACCAGCATACACTTACAGCCACGACAGTCCACCTGTTGCACCACACAGATCTCCAGGCTCAGGAAGGACCTCCTCCATGGGTCCTGTTGTCCTCTTGTCCTGCAGGAGGATAACTTAGAAAAGGAAGGTTAGTGAGACAAACTACACTCACCGTTGCCTGCAGTTGGTCTCAGGGCTGCAGCTAGTTTCCATCCTCACCTTCTTCCAGTATCCACTGTAAATTTTCCTCATCCTCAGCTATCACCTTAACAGGTCTTGGTGGCTTATCTGGTGATGTAACCCAAACCCTCATTTCTGAGAGATCTGGATTCCTGATAATCACACCTTTCTCAGGCCAGTCTTGCTGCCTGTGAACATTAACTGGACTCCATTCTCAAGGGCTTGGGGAGAGCCAGACCCAGATGTTCCTGTTTCATTAAACGGTGAGCCACTGGTCTCCAGGGATGGCCCCTGACATCCCACTGGGTCAGGGGACGAATGGTGACAGTAACAAGCAGACAACGGTAAAGAGGTTTGCCACCCGAACAATGACGTTTGTAGGGTGCCGTGGTCCTTTGAGGAGGATACTCTCACACTGACTCCACGAATGGCCCGTGACACACGAGAGAGCAGGTAGTGGAGTACTCTCCCACCACTCCACAGAACAGGCCAGAATTTTGACTCAGCAAAGCTCAAAAGGAAAGGGGGTGGTGTTTTGTCAAGTGCCCCAGGAGCATATAACATCCCAGACACTAGGCACTTTCTATAAATGACTCAGTCAGCCCCACCAATGGTCAGTGCTGCCTGGTCAGTGGATCAGACTTATCTCATGGCACCAGGAGGGCAGTCACTCCTTATCCTCTGTAGGGACCTTTTTGAGAAACTAATGTAGCTAGTTACCTGTGCACCCCCAGGCACTCTGTCCTGGACCCTGGGTGCTTTGCCTACATGGAGAAAGATGCCCCTTGGCACTCAGTCTCAGACACTTGACACTGTAGCCTATGCAGCAGCTCAGGGAGAACTCAGCTTTTCACGATCCACAATTTAGGTTGGGATTCCTTAGCAGCACCCCCACAAAAACCAATATGATGCAACTGCCAACAAGAGGCAGGCACACCAACAACCAGCAGTGCCTTCCTGGCAATTGCTGCTGCCTGTTGGATCCAGTTAGTAAGCCAAGAGCAGTTTGTAACTATCCTGCTCCAATTGTTAGAGTTCCTGGGATTTGTTTTAATCAAGTATATTGTAAGACACACAGACAGGAAATGACTGTCATGAAGGAAGAAGTTTATACTCAGAGTCCCTAGAAGCTGGAGGCACGCCAGGCCATGAAGGGCCACACGGGGTTAAACTTCAGGTGGTTTCAGTCTCCTAAAATGGATTGGGAAGCATTCTCTCCTTGGTCAGGAGGCAGAGGGGGAAATATGGGCAAAAGCCTGTATTGCGGTTTCTGCAGGAGAGAATGGGTGAGGTGGGGTAAGTAGGCTTAGAATTGGCTCATTTGAATAATTTCAGTGGGCTGTCCAGCGCTGTCTGTTAACTGGCTCTGGGGTGATCAGGGAAGGGGGAGGGTGACTCAGAGTGTAAGGGGGGTGGTGTGGGTTCCAGATTGGTTGGTTTGAGTATGAAAGGTGTACTCGCAGATGAGTTGCTTACTGTCTCTAGGAATTGGGAGAGAGGGTGGGGTATGATGAAGCTTTCATTCCTGGAGGGCCATGTACAGAACTGCAGCTATGCTGTGATCAGTTACTGGAGGCAAAAGTCAATAATGGGAGTTAGAAATGATAGAATCCACTCCCAAGGAGTTGGTTCACTGGATGCATAGGGAAATGCAAAGTAACAAGAGATAAGTGAAATACACTCTGCCTTGTGTTATCTGTAATAGCTAAAATGAAAGCAAAAGAGAGTGTTGAGGCAGATCCTGAGACTGGGCCAAGCTTGGATTACAGATGGTCTGAGCTATAGACAGTAGTCTTAGGGCCACTATCGAAGGGAAAATTTATACTGAAACAACAAACAGTGAAGATGGTTGGAATGAGTCACGAGGGACTGGGGAAAAACAAAGGGAGAGTCATGGGACGCATCCTAGCAGCATGGAAATCTGTCAATGATTATTTAGAAATGGGATGAATAAGGCAGACCTTTATGGGGTCAAAACAAAGGTCATAATCCAGCACTCTTGGAAGCTTTGTGGACTGATGAGAGCCCTGATATATATATATTTATTTATTTAAATATGGAAATGCTTCACAAATTTGCATGTCATCCTTGTGCAGGGGCCATGCTAATCTTCTCTGTATCCTTCCAATTTTAGTATATGTGCTGCTGAAGCGAGCAGGAGCTCCAATAATGAAGGGCCGTAAATAAGTCTGCTTTATTTACCCTTGTATGGAGGAATTTTAAAAGTTGGAAGGCAAAGATGGCTAGAGACCTCCAATTACCTGGGGCAATGGTCCTGCAGTTTAATCAAGATAAGGACTGACCCCTGCTGGAGGCCCAAGGCCATATGAACTTGAGTGAGTAAAATGGTCAGAGGATGCTGAAGAGACTTTTCTGGGACTCCTTGTTATGGGACCCCCCACCCCCCGCCATGCACTGTGATTCCAAAATCTGTATGTGAAGTCCTAACAGTGCTGTAGCTAGATTGTGAGGATATAGGAATGCAGTGGTTGATGGGATAAAGGCGAAAGTTTGGATGAAAATTGAAGGTGTGAACAGACTATGTGAAGTGGTTGCGTCTTCTTTACCTGAATGTATTATGGGGATGGATATTGTGTCTGACTGGGGAAAGCTTCCCCTACCAGCGTTGTACATCAGAAGGCATGGAAATCTACCCTTCCTCCAGTATTGATTGGACACGCTAAGTGGGAACCAGTGAGATTGCCAGAGCCCAACAGGTTGTTAATTTTCTGTACCAAAGCCCGGTGTGGAGTGCAGGCTGGAGTTTACAGCAAAAGCCTGTGAGTGCCACCTAGTGGCAACTTCTGGGATTTGGGACCAGAATATTTGCATTTGAGAGGAAATCAGTACTAACTAGCTTGCTTTTGGACTCTGAGACTTCCCCTGTGACTGAGGGACATAAAATAACCTTGAAACCTGAAATACCCACAATTCCTTGGGTGATATTGGAGAAATGCTGTAATGGGGAGGGCAATGCCCAGGAGGGTCGCATCATACAATAGAAATGGTACAGGAACATGCTACCAGAGAAGGGAAGGGTGTACTCACTCTTTTCCTCCAGTGCTGACTCTGGAACCACCTGAGGAACTGCTGGATCCTATGGTCACAGAGCTACTTGGCCAGTGCCCCATGAACAGCCCTCCACTGACCACCAAAGAGCTGCTTGGTTGGTTTGTGGATGGTAGTTCCACGGTGAGTGGACAGCTTCCTGTTTGGAAGGAAGATAGAAGAAAATCTTTGATAGAAAATTTGACTTTCTTTGATAGAAGAAAATCAAAGCAAATCAACTCAGGGAGCCAGATTGCTTTTTCCCTAGCAGTGATGGAAGAATTGGACAATAGTAAAAAAGCCCCTATATTTGGGTTTTTACCGACTCACAGACAGGGGCCAATGGCCTGACCATATGTTCAGGCAGAGAGCAATGCAAAACTGACCTATTAACAGGATGACCATATAGGGCAAAGCCCTGTGGAAACCACTATGGGAATTTGAGGGGTGCATTAAAATAGTACATGTGATGCCCATCAGAAGAACCCCTTCCAGGTTTGGAAGATGATTTGAATTAACAAGTAGGTTTCCTGGGGTGCTCACTTGAGGTGGCCGCCTGGGTCCATGAAGTGGGTGGACAGAGATGTCATCCTCAGAGTAAGTTTTATGGAGAAGTGAACAGACAATTCAAACTTTTTAAAATTGAAGTATAGTTGATTTACAATGTTGTGTTAGTTTCAGGTGCACAAAAGTGATTTTCAGCTGTACATATACATGTATCTATTCTTTTTCAAATTCTTTTCCCACTTAGGTTGTTACAGAATATTGAGCAGAGTTCCCTGTGCTATACAGTAGGACCTTGTTGGTTA
>NW_006789975.1:1126344-1140174 GCF_000442215.2 Lipotes vexillifer | reverse complement strand
AAAATAATCTGAAAAGGAATATATATATATATATATATATTCCTTTTCAGGTTATTTTCCATTAGAGGTTATTACAAGATATTGAATTCCCTGTGCTATACAGTAGGACCTTGTTGTTTACCTATTTTATATAAAGTAGTATGTATCTGTTAATCCCAAACTCTTAATTTATCCCTCCCCACCCCCTTTCTTCTTTGGTAACCATAAACTTGTTTTCTATGTCTGTGAGTCTGTTTGTGTTTCATAAATACGTTCATTTGTATCACTGTTTTAGATTCCACATGTAAGTGATATCGTATGGTAGTTGTCTTTCTCTGGCTTACTTCACTTAGTGTGATAATCTCTAGGTCTAACCATGTTGCTGCAAATGGCGATATTTCGTTCTTTTTTATGGCTGAGTAATATTCCACTGTATATATGTACCACATCTTCTTTATGCATTCATCTGTCAATGGACAGTTAGGTTGCTTCCATGTCTTGGCTATTGTACATAATGCTGCTATGAACATTGGGGTGTGTGTATCTTTTCAAATTAGAGTTTTCTCTGGGTGTATGCCCAGGAGTGGGATTGCTGGGTCATATGATAACTCTATTTTTAGTTTTTAAGGAACCTCCATACTGTTCTCCACAGTGGCAGTCCCATTTACATTCCCACTAACAGTGTAGGAGGGCTCCCTTTTTTCCACACCCTCTCCAACATTTATTATTTGTGGACTTTTTGAGATGGACATTCTGACTGGTGTGAGGTGATACCTCACTGTAATTTTGATTTCCATTTCTCTAATTAGCAGTGTGAAACTTTTTTTTTTTTGTCTAAAACGCGGAGAAAAAGAGGCATGAAGGGCTGGTTTATACACTATTATGAGTGTGCACTCACACTCAACATGGGGGGGGGGCCAAGGGATAGTCCCCACTAGATAGATCCTCTGCTTTTGGGGGAGTGGTACTTGGGGAAGAGGAGGTGGGAAGGATGGTATAACTGGTATAACTATACTTTTTTTCTTTTTTCCTCACATCACCTCAACCTCTTTTGTCCTACCTGATGCAGTGTTCCCGGGGCAAGGGCTGCAACTGCAGGTGCTGGAAGCAGATATGATCCCTAAGAAACTGTCACTATACCTTTAAACCTTTATGTCAGATTCCTAAGGATCTGATGGTGTGGGTTGTGCCTTCACCCCATCTGGCAAAATTGGCACTGAGAGTGAATGCAGCTATATTGCTTAGTAATTGGGATGGCCCACCAGTTCTGTACCCTTTTAACCCTACCCCACAGGAGTGAGAGTGGCCTGTGGGAGGGCACGTGCTAGACTAGACTTGTATTTTTTTTAAATTAATTAATTAATTTATTTTTGGCTGCATTGGGTCTTCGCTGCTGTGTGCGGGCTTTCTCCAGTTGCAGCGAGCGGGGGCCACTCTTCGTTGCAGTGTGCGGGCTTCTCGTTGCAATGGCTTCCCTTGCTGCAGAGCACGGGCTCCAGGTGTGCGGGCCCCAGTAGTTGCGGCGCGCAGGCTCAGTAGTTGTGGCATGCAGGCTCAGCAGTTGTGGCTCACAGGCTCCAGAACACAGGCTCAGTAGTTGTGGCACACAGGCTTAGTTGCTCCACGGCATGTGGGGTCCTCACAGACCAGGGTTCGAACCCTTGTCCTCTGCATTGGCAGGCGGACTCCCAACCACTGTGTCACCAGGGAAGTCCCACAGACTTGTATTGCTGCTGACAATCTGGACCAGCACAGTGGCCACCCCTAACGCCCCCTCCCAAAGTGGGAAAGTTAGGGTATGAATGGAGAGGAGGAGGAGGAATCGTAGCTGAGCATAAAGTTTAATGGTTTTTGCAGTGAGAGAAATCCAATATTACACTGGTGCCTCGGGAGAGGCTCAGAGTGAGACGTTATTGTCTCTTAGCTCAATTACACCAGATGCCTGAAAGGATGATGACATGTTGCTGAGACCACTCCTGCTTTTGGAGCCTAAAATAATTGAATGGAAGTCTGCAAACCTGAATGACATCCATCACTCTGGGAGACATTTCTATCACTGGACTAATTGTTAATGGCCGAGTGGGACTCTGGTCATGTGCCAGAGCTTTTCAGGTCACGTCTGCTGCCACACTGAGGATAGGGTATAACACTGGCCTTGTTATGATACTGATATTCATAGTCAAATGTATTGGGAAATTGAGTTAAAGCCCCCTAAGGAAGTAAAACAGGTGGAAAATGACTGGCCTGAGGAAGGACTGGATTTACTTAATCATCAGCTAATTTCTATGCTAAATAGTTCTGCACAAGTTTATCATAAGATACAAAGGGGAAAATTAATAATTGAATTAGTACAAAAATATGAAAATGTATGTACTGGCTTTATAGGACAGATAGTTGTTTCTTTAAGTCTATCCCTGTACCAACACTGGCCCCCCAACTCTTAGGCAATAGGATCATTTTGCTGTAAGAGTCTTGGCCAAAAGCAAGGGGTGGCCTGTGTCCTAAAGAATTTAACTTTGCCCCAGAAGAGGTCTGGATTTTGCCCTCAGGTTCTGGGTGATATCTTTGTTTCCCCTAAATTATGCCTTATTCTCTGGGGGCCTTGGGCTAGCCAGAGAACAAGGCATAATTTAGGGTGGGTGCTGACTACACCTTAGGGTGGGGACAGGTCACAACAGAAAGACCACACAGGTGATTTAGGGTTACATGGTATCAGTTGATCTGGAGACTGAGATTAACAAATCAATCAATCGCACCTAAGTAATGGAGCCCCTAAAACTGAATACTGAGGCTCAGAATAGCCTCCCTAGTTCACAGTAGTCTGTGTATATTGTCACATGTTGATACTGGGAAAGTAATATGTCCTGACTACACAGAAAGAAGGAGCAGAAGTCCCACATTTCTTTTTTTTTTTAATTTTTAATTTAATTTAATTTTTATTTATTTATTTGTTGGTTGCATCGGGTCTTCATTGCTGCGTGCGGGCTCTCTCTAGTTATGGCCAGCGGGGGCTACTCTTCATTGTGGTGCACAGGTTTCTCATTGCGGTGGCTTCTCTTGTTGCAGAGCACGGGCTCTAGGCGCACAGGCTTCAGTAGTTGTGGCACATGGGCTCAGTAGTTGTGGCTTGTGGGCTCTAGAGCGCAGGCTCAGTAGTTGTGGTGCACTGGCTTAGTTGCTCCACGGCATGTGAGATCTTCCTGGACCAGGGCTCGAACCTGTGTCCCCTGCATTGGCAGGCGGATTCTTAACCACTGCGCCACCAGGGAAGCCCCAAGTCCCACATTTCATACTTCCCCAGACTCATGAGCTTCTTCCCTTGGCTAATCTTAATCTGTATCCCTTCCCTGTAAGAAACTGTATAATACAGTGTTTACAGTGAGTATAATAGCTTTGAGTGGGTTCTGTGAGTCCCAGCAAACGGCCATCCCCAACAGTGGTTTTGAGAAACCCCTGAACTTGCAGTTAGGGTCAGAAGTGATGGTGGTCTCGTGTGGAGTGTGTTCCTTCTAACTGTACAGTTTGTTAAACTTCTCACAAAGCTCAGCTCAAGAGGAATCTGAACGATGGGCCTCTCCCTCTGACTGCCAGATAGGTAAGGACTTGCACTCTTAAGAAAATAACCAAGACAAAGCAAAACAGTATATACCTCAATATGGTTATACTCCGTTATATTTTCCCTCACTTTTATATTCTAGAATCAGTAAAACATTATAAGACATGAGAAGCAGCAAGAAAATGTGCTTTAATTTTAAAGAGAAAACAGAGTCAATAGAAGAAGTCCCCTCCACATAAAAAAAAACGCCAAGTTATTGGAATTAGCAGACAAAGACATATAACAACTATTATAAATACATAAAATACTTAATGGGAAAAGAACAATAATTGGGATAGAGAAGGGGGAATAATGAGTGGAATAGTGTCCCTCAAAAATTCATGTTCACCCAGAACCTTTGAATGTGACCTAATTTGGAAATAAGGTCCTTACAGATATGGTTATAAAATGAGGTCAGCTTGGGCCCTAATCCAGTGACTGGTGTCCTTATAAGAAGAGGGAAGTTTGGGACTTCCCTGGTGGTCCAGTGGGTAAGAGTTCACGCTCCCAATGCAGGGGGCCTGGGTTTGATCCCTGGTTGGGGAGCTAGACCCTGCATGCATGCCACAACTAAGAGTTTGCATGCCGCAACTAAGAAGTCAGCATTGCCGCAACTAAGAAGCCCACATGCCACAACTAAAGATCCCATGTGCCGCAACTAAGACCCAGTGCAGCCAAAATAAATAATTTTTAAAAAAAAGAAGAGGGAAGTTTGGACACAGAGAGACACAGGGGAGAATACCTTGTGAAGATGGAGGCAGAGACTGAAGTGATGCATCTGCAAGCCAAGGAAAACCAAGGATTGCTGGCAGCCCCAGAGGTGAGGAGAGAGGCCTGAGACAGATGCTCCCTCAGGAGGGAACCAACCCTACTGACACCTGGAGTTTGGACTTCTCCAGAACTGTGAGAGAACAAATTGCTATTTTTGTAAGCCACTCAGTTATAATACTTTGTTATGGAAGCCCTAGGAAATTAACACGTGGGATAATGACATATTCTGGGATATGGATAGAAAACTTTCAAAAAATGACTAAGTGGAAATTCTAGATCTGAAAAATACGATAGCTGAAATAAAAACTACAATGGATGGGCTAAACACCAAATTGGATGTTATAGAAGAAAGAATAAGCAAACTTGAAGGCAAGTAAATAGAACTTATCCACACTGAAGCAGAGAGTAAGGAAACACATAAATACATTAACAGCATTAATTACCCTTGATATACTATGAAACTGGGAAACATACATGAAATTGCAGTCAAAGAGATGAGAGATAGAATAGGGGAGGAAAAAATATTTGAAGAAATAAAGATTGAAAAACGTTCCAGAAGCTCAAAACACACCAAGCAAGACAAACACAAAGAAAACCACACGCAGGTGTATTATATTCAACAGCTGAAAATCAAAGATAAAGAGAAAATATTAAAACAAAATAGATCTTTACAGACTCGCTGGTCCCTGACAGCACATGACGCACAAGAGGCCCTAGTATGCAGATGAGGATGTGACAGTGAGTTTGGAGTGGCATTCAACTCTGGAGGTAATATAAGCACCAAGCAGAAACTCTTAGAGAAGCTGAAAGAAGCTAAAGCATTTAAGAACATATTAAATGGTTATCACTTCCTATCTTGGGATGTTCTCAAATATCATAGAATGAGAGAATCATGGTGGCAATGTGGATGTAAGACCAAAGAAAGATGGCAGCAACAGGCCATGGTGCACCTCTGCAGTCTGCTGTCCATCTCCACAGGCACCTCCTGCCTCCACAGGTCCCACCCAAGGATTCTCAGAGCTGCAGGAATGATATTTTTTTCCAACTTCTTTCCTCATGGTGACTCCCCATGTACCTTCTTTTTTTTTTTTTTTTGCGGTACGCAGTCCTCTCACTGCTGTGGCCTCTCCCGTTGCGGAGCACAGGCTCCGGAGGCGCAGGCTCAGCGGCCATGGCTCACGGGCCCAGCCGCCCCGTGGTGTATGGGATCCTCCCGGACCGGGGCACGAACCCGTGTCCCCTGCATCGGCAGGCGGACTCTCAACCACTGTGCCACCAGGGAAGCCCCCATGTACCTTTTTGAGGGCTGTGGTAAACTATTTCTCTGTAGAAAACAATATCTGTGATACTCTTCTCTACTGCCTCTCTCACGTATAAGATGGCAGTATTTAAACTGCTTATATTGGGCTTCCCTGGTGGTGCAGAGGTTGAGAGTCCGCCTGCCGATGCAGGAGACACGGGTTCGTGCCCCGGTCCGGGAAGATCCCACATGTCTCGGAGCGGTTGGGCCCGTGAGCCATGGCCGCTGAGCCTGCGCGTCGGGAGCCTGTGCTCTGCAACGGGAGAGGCCACAACAGTGAGAGGCCTGCGTACCACAAAAACAAAAACAGAAAGTACTTATATTTAATGTACTGTCATATTTCTAAAATTATTTACATGGTAAAATAAAAATATACTCTTTGAATTTGCAAAAATAAAAGAAATAGAAGAAAAAGACACATTACATATGTGGGGGGAGACTTGGAAAAGAAATACTAGTCAGAAGGCAAATGAGTGACATAACTAAAGTGCTGAAAGGCAGTCAACATAGAATCTTATATGTAGTGTAAATATGCTTCCAAAATGAAGATGAAATAATACATTTTCAATCAACAAAAGCTGGTAGAATGTGTTGTTAAAAGTCCCACACTATAAGAAACGCCAAAGACAGTTCCTTTGGTTGAAGGAAAACGGTACCAGGTTAAACCCAGCTCTACAGGACAGAATGAAGAATGCTGGAAATGGTGAAGTGTAATGAAATATAAAAGATTGCTTATTCTTAATTTTTAAAAAGTCAATTGACTGTTTAAAGCAGGATTATAGCAATGTTTTAGGAATTTTAACACATATAGAAATAAAATATATAACAACAGTAGTAAAAATGGTGGTAGAGAGTAAAAGGGAGCATAATGGTATATGTTTCTTACATTACGTTTAAAATTGTATAATATTAATTCAAGGTAGACTGTGATAATTTAAAGACATATATTATTATAGTTCTTTTTTTTTTTAATTAATTAATTTTGGCTGCGCCATGTCTTAGTTGCAGCACTCGGGATCTTCGCTGTGGCGTGCAGGATCTTTAGTTGCGGCATGCATGTGGGATCTAGTTTCCTGACCAGGGATCGAACCCGGGTCCCCTGCATTGGGAGCACGGACTCTTACCCACTGGACCACCAGGGAAGTCCCAAGATATATATTATTATAGTTCTTAAAGTGAACACTTGAAAGACCACTTGAAAGAAGTAATGATAAGAAGCCAATGGAAGTCTGATAAAGACAAATAATCCAAAAGCAGTCAGAAAAGGAGGGAAAAGGGGAAAAGGACAGATAGGACAAATACAAAATAAAAATCAAAATGATAGACCTAAAATCAACTGTGTCAAAATAATTTTATTGGGCTTCCCTGGTGGCGCAGTGGTTGGGAGTCCGCCTGCCAATGCAGGGGTCGCGGGTCCGGGAAGATCCCACATGCCGCAGAGTGGCTGGGCCCGTGAGCCATGGCCGCTGAGCCTGCGCGTCCGGAGCCTGTGCTCCACAACGGGAGAGGCCACAACAGTGAGAGGCCCGCATACTGCAAAACAAACAAACAAACAAACAAACAAAAAACCTTATCTCTCAGTACTTGATAGAACTAGTAGACAAAACAAAATCAGTAAGGATATAAACTTTTTTTCTTTTTTGCAACACAATGAACCAACTTAATTTTTTTTTAATTAAATTTAATTTTTTGGTTGTGTCGGGTCTTTGTTGCTGTGCATGGGCTTTCTCTAGTTGTGGCGAGCGGGGGCTACTCTTCATTGCGGTGCGCGGGCTTCTCATTGCGGTGGCTTCTTTTGCTGCGGAGCGTGGGCTCTAGGGCGCACGGCCTTCAGTAGTTGCAGTACACGGGCTCAGTAGTTGTGGGGCGCAGGCTTTAGGGCGCGCAGGCTTCAGTAGTTGTGGTGCATGGGCTTAGCTGCTCCGCGGCATGTGGAATCTTCCCAGACCAGGAATCGGACCCGTGTCCCCTGCACTGGCAGGTGGATTCTTAACCACTGCGCCACCAGGGAAGTCCAACCAACTTAATTTGACACTTTGAGAACACTACACATAACAACCGGAGGATGCACGTTATTTTTACATGCCTATGAACCTTCATCAAGATAGATCATATACTGGACCATACAAGCCTTGATAAATTTCAAATGATCAAAATCATAAGAGTATATTCTCTAACCACCATAGAATTAAATTACAAACCAATAACAAAAAGACATGTAGAAAATTCCCCAATGTTTGGACATTATGGAAAACACTTCAGATTACCCACAGGTCTCAGGTCAAAGAAAAATTCTGAAAATATCTCTATGTGAATGAAAAACAAAATAAAACAAAACTATAACACATCAAAGTTTTGGGGATGCAGTGAAAGCAATGTGCAGAAAAGAAGAAAGGAATAAAGTGAATTATGTACATTTCCATCTTAAGAAACAAAGGAGCAAAAGAAATCCAAAGTTGATTCTTTAAACAAATTAACAAAATTGATAAACTCTCAGAAAGATGGGCCGGGGGGAGAGAGAGAAACTACCTATATCAGGAATAAAAAAGTGGACATACTACAGGTCCTACAGAGGTCTTTTCCCGGTGACCTCATCCAGGGTAAGTGGGACTGTAGTCTAGCCAGGCCTGGCCTCATGGCCTATTCCGCTGCACTTAAAGAGGGAGCAGCTAGCCTCCCTGACTCTCTCAGTCACTGTGTTGTGCAGCTCCTGACAACATGCCTGGGGGGCGTGGCATTCCAACTGTGGCCTCCAAGTTGGGGGCCTGTTGACTGCTATACCACCAGCCTCTTGTGCACATAGAGACCCAGGCCCACCAAGGCCCACCGCCCCCTGCTCCCCCACTATAGCTTGGCCAAGCCCCTTTCTTAACACTGGCTTCCTCTATCACCGTGGTTATAGTCAGACAGAGGAGGCTGACCCTGAGGGACACAGGGCCACTGCTGCTTTCAGAAGGGTGCTCTGAAAACTGGAGGCCTGAGGACTTCCTGGAGGAAGTGACAGTTAAGCCAAGCTGGCAGAGGCAGGGAAATGGGCAAGGGCAGGGTGTGTGGCCTAACATGGCAGGAGGAGGGGCACAGCCCAGCTTGAACTTTGTCCTGAGGGCTGAGGGATTCCTGGTGGGCCTTTCAGCAGGGGTACAACCTGGTTAGCTCAGTGACTAAGGAATGCTACTCTCTGGGAAGAGGGGAGGATGAGTGAAGTGGGAAAGGCTGGGGCAGGGAGCATAGGGAGGGGGCTGGGCAGGGTCCGGGGTCTGAGCCAGGCCCTAGCTCCAATACCGCCCCAACTCCCACCTCCCCTCCCGCTGTTACTCTCAGCTGCGGGGAAGGAAGTGAAAGGGTTCTAGGGGAACAGCAGGAGCCATCTCCTCAGGCATCCTGTCCTTAGGGTGGGAGAGGATGGTGAGCCTGGCGCCAAGCCCTGCAAGCTGCCGTCTTCAAGGGGTCCTACTGGGGCAGGACAGCAGGCTAGGGGTCTTCTTCTCCTCTCCCACTCAGGGCACAGAGGCAGCCACTGTCCCTTGGAGCCCAGAGGATACTGGTTTCTGACAGAACCTGCATTGAACTGCAGGCAGCATAATTACTGTAGGCAGGCAGGGCCAAGGGGTGGGGAGCCAGCAGGGAGGCCACAGGCTGCAGTGTGCAGGCTGGACCATGCAGGACCTGGGGGTCTGGGGAAGAGGTTCTAAGACCAGTCACTGCTGAGGGGGCAAGAGCCCTGGAGGCCTCTGCCCAGCCCTGTGCAGATGGCACTAGCACTAGCATTTTCTCAGAGGGGCCCAGGAGGGCATCCAAGGGCTTGGGGTAGGAGCCCCATCCTCTCCACCTGCCGGCTCCCTGGGAAGGATTGCTTCCTGCTCCTCTGGCTAGTGGCCCTGGCCCAATTCATGGGAGCCCTGAGGCCATGTTGTTCCCTAGCTCGAATCCTACCCTCCTAAGATGAAGTCCAAACTCCTCCATGTGGTTACTCCAGCCCCCCTTGCAGCCCCTGCCTCACGTCCACAGCCTCCAGCTGGAGCAGCCCCAACTCTTTAAGAGCTCCGTCCCTCTGCTGGGAGCTCTCCTCCTTCAGACACTCCCCCACAACCCTGCCCCAATCCTACCCCTGCTCCAAGGCTGGGCCACCTGGGTCCCAGATATCTGACTAGTGGATTTGTGCCTACACTGTGTGGGTGCTTTTAGTGAAATAAAATTGGAAATTCATTCACAAGTCTTGTGACTCCTTTCTTCAGACATAACTAATTGCAGGTGGGGGTTTGGGGAACACTGCAGCCTGTTCTGGGCCCTGCCAGCCTCTCCAGTGTCAGCCTGCTCCATGCTCTTTGATCTCTCTATGCTGGCCACATTGGCCTCTTTCCATCTGCATACATTCCTTTCAGCCTCAGGGACTTTGCACCTGCTGTTAGTGTGACTGGGATTCTACATTCCTCCTATACATAGGTAAAACCTACTCATCCACCTCCCCAGAAAAACCTTCTTTGACCTCCCTGATTAGGTCAAATGCTCCTTAGGACGTGCCCTTACATTGTGTCTTTTCCTGTGAGGACTGTGTATCTCTACTGTGTATCTCTACTGTATCTCTACTGTGTGATTACTATGTTGGTCTCTCTGCCCCTCACCTGAGAGCTCTGCAGAGGCGAGAACCCTGTCTGGTTTTGCCCACGCTTGTATTCTCCAGCTCCCAGCACAGTGCCTAAGGTAGAGCAAGTCCTCAGCAAATATTTCATGAGTGAATGGATGGGTGAAGGGGTGGATAGTCCCAGGCAGCAGTTCTGGCTGGGCATGTCAGTGATTCCTCTGGAATTGACTCTTAGAGAAACTCAAAGGTTTTTTTCCAAGGAACTGAGGACTGACTGCCATGTGCCATGTGTTTACCCAGGACTGTCTCTTTATAGAGAATCTTGTTCCTCCTTCTCCCTCCTCTCCATTTCCAGGTCACAGATTCAGCCCCAGCCTGGCAGTAATGCTCCACCCTGTAACAGCTGCTTTTGTCTTCCGGTCTCCACCCTTAGATTGTCACTGTCCCCGAAGGTGTGGCTACACCTACTGGTGCTGCCCCTAGAAATCACCGCATCATCTTCTTCGGGAGGCTAGAAAGTCACGTTAGAGAAGGGCTCATGGGGACTTCCCTGGTGGTCCACTGGTTAAGACTCCACGCTCCCAATGCAAGGGGCCCGGGTTCCATCCCTCGTCAGGGAGCGAGATCCCGCATGCTGCAACTAAGACCCGGCGCAGCTAAATAAACAAATAAATATTGGGAAAAAAAAAAAAAAAAAAAGAAGGGCTCATGGACTGA
The DNA here is from genome assembly GCF_000442215.2 of Lipotes vexillifer. NCBI lineage: Eukaryota > Metazoa > Chordata > Mammalia > Artiodactyla > Lipotidae > Lipotes > Lipotes vexillifer. The sequence goes on along the minus strand of NW_006789975.1, from coordinate 1,129,230 downwards.
GTAAGGCAACCAGGGGCTCTGTGGGAGGAAGAAGCCTGCGTGAGGTTGCAACAGGCCTTGGAAATGCACGGCATAGGCGTGGGCTCTGATCTTTCAACGACGCTGTCTCAGGGCTTCCCGAGCTTACGGGAGGGAGGGCACTTCCCGAGTCACACAGCTGAGAAGCAGCGGTGACAGGACAGGAACTCAACTCTGTTGACTCCAGAACCCAGGACTCTGAAGCAAGCAAGTTCTCAAGTTGCTACCCTTCTGACGTTTTCGTAGCAACAATAGCTTCCCTGCAGATGAGGAGGAGGAGCCCAGCGGGGGCTACGGGGGCAGATGGCAAGCAGGCAAGGGCACAGACCCTGGAGCGCAGGAGCCAGGTCCGCGCCCCCTCCCCCGGCGCTTGCGCACTGGGCCCTGTTCCCCGCTTAACTCCGCCCCCGTAGCCAGGGTTTTCAAATTTGAAACCTGCTCCTTTTCCCGCCCGAATGTGTTGACCAGCAGCGGGAGAGGGCGGAGCCGCACGCAGCCAATAGTGCCTGAGAGGCCCCCCTGCCCCGCCCCCAAGGTGACGTCCGCGAGCCTCAAGAGGCAAAGAGCAAATGGGCGAGGGTGCCCGCCGGCCCCACCTCCGTGGCGCCCACGTGCAGCGGCGGAGCCAGGGGCCTCCCCGGGACCACCGGCCCCCAGAGCACCACTCAGTGTGCGGGCCTCTTGCCACCAGCACGGGGCTGGAGACTGAGGCCCAGAAAAGCCAAGTAACCAGCGCTGGGTTGCTGAGCGAAGCGGCAAGACGCAGCACAACCCCACCCCCACCCCCAGCCCGGGAGTTCGCCCAAGGGCCGGGCCTGGATCCGGCGCCCATAGAAGCCCTACGGGAGTCCTAGGGGGCGGGCGGGCTCGCGGAGGGTGGGCTGCGGTTCCCGGGCGCGTTCCAGGGGCGGGGCCAAGAGCTGGGCTGTCCCGGGGCGGGGCGTTCCGGGGGCGGGCCGGGCGTCTGTGTTTGTTGCACCGTGTCAGTTACATTGTAACAAAAGTGGTGCAGCCGCTGCTCCGGCCAGCATCCTAGGCCCGCCCGCAGCCAGCTGTCGCCGACATGGAACCCGTGGCCAGCAACATCCAGGTCTTGCTGCAGGCAGCGGAGTTCCTGGAGCGCCGCGAGAGAGGTGAGTAAGAACCCTTGGTCGGACTCCAGGCGGCGACCTCGCTGACACTGGCCTGGGCTGGACTTGGCTCCCAACTTGAAGGATGCATGGCCTTAGGGCAGTAGCCCTGGGGCACCCCCGCCCTCAATTTAGGGGTCCGCGGGCAGTGGGGCTGGAGGGGGTGGGGAAATGGCCCTGTAACCAAAAGCCCCTCCCTGACCGTGCCGTGCCAGGGGACCCCGCTGGAACTAGCCCCAGCCTGACGTGGGCGGGGGCTGTCTCTCGCAGAGGCAGAGCATGGCTATGCGTCCCTGTGCCCACACCGAAGTCCGGGCCCAGTCCACAGGAGGAGGAAGCGGTCTCCCCAAGCTCCTGGCGCGCTGGACAGTGGGCGGTGAGGAGGGCCTGGGGCAGCGGGGAATGGGGGGGATGGACGCCGTCCTTCATCGGGCCCCTCCACTGCCAACTTCCTCCTTATTGCTCGCATCTTCTGGGCCAGGTACCCTGCTCTGAAGGCATTCAGACACCTCCTGCCGTTTCCCCATCCCCCAAACACACACTCTTCGTTCAAGGACTATTTCTCGAGCACCCCTGATGTGTTTGGAACGGTGAATAGTTCTGGGTCCTGCTTCCACTCACACTCCTAATACTGCACATATCAAACCACTCACTTTCCCCCACAGGCTTTCTCCTTTTCTCTCCTCCTCTCAACCCTTTGCACACTGTTCCCCCCAATTTGAATGCCTCTCCCCGCACTACGCATTTTGGGCAACTTGTGTTGCTGGGCTCAGCTCACATGTCACCTGTTCAGGAAGCCCTTCCTGATTGCTGCTAAGGGGCCTCCTTTGGACCCCACAGTCACCTGGGCAGGCCTCCTTACTGTCTCTGCCTCTGCCTGGGATTCAGGTGCCTGAGGCCAGCACAAGGTCCCCACAGTGGGCTAGTTTGGGATACACATCTGTAGTGAATTTTGAGGCCCTGGGAGCCCTGGGACTGAAGGTGTGGGCAGTAGCTGACACCCCCTCACCCCATCCTCCCTGGCATTGGCAGGTCTGTGCACAACGAGCTGGAGAAGCGCAGGTGAGTCCCAACCCTGCCCTGATAGCACCAGGCCCCAGGAACTGCCTCCCTCTGGCCTTCCCTCCCCTGCCGTCCCTCATCTGGCCAGGAAGCCTGGGCTGGCACTGCCCTCTAGACCCCTTCCCCCACAGGAGGGCCCAGCTGAAGCGGTGCCTGGAGCAGCTGAAGCAGCAGATGCCCCTGGGGGCTGACTGTGCCCGATACACCACACTGAGCCTTCTGCGCAGGGCCAGGATGCACATCCAGGTAAGAAGCTACTCTGGCGCCCCAGGGCCAGCTTGCCAGGATGCTTGGAGAGGGGTAGTAGGGAGGGGCTGGGTGGAACTGGGGAGAGAGGTCTGAGGTGATAGCCCAACTGCCTGACATTGGACAGCTCTCTGTGCTTTTAGTTTCCAAATTTGTTAAGTAGGAAGAAAAGCAGAAAATAACTCAGGATTGTTCTGAGGCTTTAAGCAAGTTCTTCCAATAAAAGTTCACTTGTTGTTATTACAGCAATTATTACTTGGATCCCAACTGTGAGACCCTGAGTGAGTTATGTAGTCTCTCTGGACTTCACTTCCTCCTCTGTATGGGGGGCATTCTGTGAGGGGTCATGTGTAAGGGTCCCTCAGACTGGAGAGGGCTGTTTCTTGCTCTTCCTCTCCACCATCCTTGAAGGCCTCCTGTTCTCGGCGGG
>NW_006789975.1:1125569-1126304 GCF_000442215.2 Lipotes vexillifer | reverse complement strand
GGGGGTGGGGGTGGGGCGGTGTCCAGACGCTGCTTCGGGAGGCAGCTCCAGAGGCCAGGAGGGGGAAAGTACCAAGAGGACGCCAGTGAGCCACCCTCCCAGGGCTCTTGCTGCTGCCCGGGCTGAGCTCAGCGCCCCCTGATGGATGGGAGTGGGGTGTGCTGACTCAAGCACAAGGCAGCTCCACAGAGTGGGGATTAGAAGGGACTTGTAAACGATAGAGGCCTCTTCCTGCTCTCCTGGCCCTTTTGACAGAGGAAGAAATGGAGGCAGAGCCGGCTGATGAGAGGCAGATTCAGAACCGAGGCCTAGGTCTCCTGACTTGCATTCTTTTCTTCAACAAGTGAGCACCTGCTCTGCCAGGCCCTGTTGTGGGCACAGGGGGCAGTGGCAGAGACAGATGGAGGTGCCATGCAGCAAATAAATCGTGGTGTGGAAACTGTCAGCACTGTCCCAAAGGTGCCTGCATTCTCCTCATTGTGGCTGAATAACACCCTGGCCAGATAGCCGGCTCCAGTTTCTCACATGGAGTTGTTGACTTGGTTCTCGGAGGGATGATGTGTGACCTTGGGTGCTGGCTGGCCCGTGGGCAGGATCTAGGGATTGCTCCTTCCTTGAAGCCCCATCACCCCTCTCCTGGACTCCCTGCTTCCTGTTTTGCCTCCACCTGGCTGTCCTCCCCACCTTGCCCTAGAATGTTCTTTGCACCACATAGATCTGTCCAGGTCTGCCTCC
>NW_006789975.1:1107815-1123868 GCF_000442215.2 Lipotes vexillifer | reverse complement strand
CCTGCTGAAAACCTTCCATGGCTCCTGACAGGACAGTTTTAGTTTCTTTCTTCTTGTGAAACTCAAGGCCCTTCACAACACAGGCCTTGCCACTGGTTTCATCTTTCCCCATTCCTCACCAAAAAAGCTGAACTCTCCATGCTTTTCCCATTTTCCCTCTGCCTGGCTGCTTCTTCCTCCCCTATCTTTGCCTGGGCAGCTCTTATTCATTCATCTACTCCCAGTCCAAATGCCCCCTCACCCAATTCTCCCCTTCTTGCTGACTGAGTGCAGGCTTCCGTCCATTGAGGACCCTGATGGGAGAACCCTTGGTCCTCCAGTCCCTGGAACTCAGGGCTGGCAGAGCTTGCGTGGGGGCAGCAGAAGGGGACTAATGCTGAAGACTTAGGACTCCTGGGAGGGTCTTGAGGAGTTACAAACTGGTAGCCTTTGTTTGGTCTGTAGTTTTCTAAAAATTTAAATTAGTTGGCAGCACTTAAAAGGACATTTGACATGAAAAAATGTGATCTCCCTGCTTCTCTTTAAAAAACTGGGAGATCTGGCAACACTGGGCCTGTTTCCATGTGGCAGTAATTGGCCTGGGCCACTGCCTCGAGCCTTAGTATGCACTCACTGGTGTGCCCCAGTCCCACGCAGTCCCTGTTGCCTGACACCAGACACTCCACTCCTTCACATCACTTGACTGGGCCCCGAGGGCCTTTGAGATTGTGGTGCCCTCCCTTCCCCACCCATCTGGACAGAATTCCTGGGCCATTTACATGGGACAGAAGGGCAGGAGGGCCTAGCTTCCTGTAGGATGTGGGAGCAACCCTCTGGGGCCCAGATCTAGTGAGCCCGTGTGGAGCAAGCAGTCACCACGTGGCCACGGTCCGCCGTTGAGTGGTGTTGGGGTGAGGCCCGAAACCCCAGGTAGCTGACTCCAGCCCCTTGCTCCCTCGGATCTGCAGAAGCTGGAGGAGCAGGAGCAGCGGGCCCGACGGCTCAAGGAGAAGCTGCGCAGCAAGCAGCAGAGCCTGCGGCAGCAGCTGGAGCAGCTCCGGGGGCTGGCCGGGGCGGGTGAGCGCGAGCGGCTGCGAGCAGACAGCCTGGACTCCTCAGGCCTCTCCTCTGAGCGCTCTGACTCAGACCAAGGTAAGTGCCCTCAAGCGGAGGGGTCGAGTGGGCTGAGTGGCCCAGGTCCCCTGACTGGCCTGCTCCCCGTGCAGAGGAGCTGGATGTGGACGTGGAGAGCCTGGTGTTCGGGGGCGAGGCTGAGCTGCTGCAGGGCTTCAGCGCAGGCCAGGAGCACAGCTACTCACACAGCAGCAGCACCTGGCTATGACCCTCGCCTCCTGGAGCGACCTCTGCCCTCAGCCCACTCTCTGCTCTGCCAGGCTGGAGCCCTCACCAAGCCTCCAGGGCTGCTCAGAGTACTGTTGGAATGGACTAAAAGGACCGTGTGGGAACAGGTGCTCCCCGTACCTTGCTGCTGGCAGTCCCACCTAGGACGGGGTGCCGAGCCCCCCTGAGCCCTGCAGGGCAGGCAGCTTGGGCCCAGGTCACCCTTCCAGGCGTTTTTTGTAGCACTTGGCTCTGCTGTCCACAGGGGCAGGAAGCCTCTTGGGTCCTCATGTTCCTTCCTAAACAAGGGCCCCTGGCCTTTGCCCTCCACATACTATATTTTCATTAAAAGCCTCTTTCTTAACTTCCTGTCCATGGTCTTGCCTGGTGAGAATGGGGGAACTCCCAGCCACAGACAAACTGGAAAAGAGGAAATGAGATCCATAGCCACCACAAACACTGCTGTCCACACCGGGCAGTGCCCCTTTACTCCTCACAACTCGGAGGCCTCAGTCCCTGTCTGTCACAGTGGGACTGAGGCTGAGTGACATGACCTGCCTGAGGTCCAAAGCCAGGAAACAGTTGAGTCAAGATTTGAACCAAAGCTTTCTGACTCCAGAGCTGGGGCCGACTGAATTCAACAAGTATTTATTGAGTGCCTGTTATGTGCAAGATTTTGTTTCAGGTACTTGGGACACATCAGAAAATAAAACAAAGGTCCCTGCCCTCATGGAGCTTACAGTCTAGCATTTATGACCACTTCACCTGGACGTGACCCTGGGCAAGTCACTGTATCTCTATCTTCAGCCACCTGATGCAGGAATAAGCAGGCCCAGCTCAGACATGGGTAATGGCCTGGTGTGCTGGAGAGGCCAAACAACACACCGACCCCCAACCCACCACCCAGACAGTAGACAGGGCTGGAAGCTGACTTTTAATAATAAAGTACAAGGAGGAAAGAGCACAGGGACTGGAGCAAGTGGTCTGCTGTGCTGCGGCCCCAGGGCCTGGGCTGGCTACACAAACTGCTGCTGCTGCTGCTGCTGCTTCTTGGTGGCTGCCTTGCTGGCAAGGTCCTTGGCCTTCTCTGTAGCTGCCAGTGCCGTTTCCTTGGCCTTCTCCTTGGCTTCCTTGGCTGTTTCAACAAGGGTTTTGGGAGGGGCTTCACCTGGAGCAAAGGGTGGGGACTGGTTTCAAAGAATGCCAAGACCCACCTAAATCACCTCCCAGGACATTCATCTCCTGTGCACCAGGCCCTGAAGGAAATACCCAGGGTACAGGTGAGTTGCGCAGAGTAGGGTGGTGACAGCTCCAGGCTCCAGCCCAGGCAGGGCAGTTAGGACTTGACTCAGCCTCTGCCTGTGTGCAGAGCCCTCACCTTGCAGCTTGGCCAAGATGTATTCAAAACCCTTCATAGTCTTGGTCACGTTGCTTTTGAACCGGGCGAGACCAAATTCCTGGCAAAAGATGAGAACAGGAAGGATTCTGAGCTGCCCACTGAACCCCAGCCCGGACTCTGCTGGGGTCCCAGAGCCCCAGCACCACAACAACACTGCTCACCTGGACAGCTCTGGAGACACCGAACAAGCTAGAGGAGACCCAGGCTTCCCGGCAGATTTCGGTCCAGCCGCTGTTATCAGAGTTCACACGGTAAACACATCGTTCCTCTACCACCTGTGCAGGCAGTCAAGCCAACCAAAATTGTGTGGCAGTCCTTCACTTTGCCAGCTTGCACATAAATTTGATTCCCTGCCTCTTTTCACTAGGGAAAGCAATAAAATGAAAACCGATTCCTTTCCCTTACTGTGTTTCCAAGCTGCACTTTGGGAAGAGAGTAAGAAGATGGAAAAAAAAGTCACTTTGCTCTCTAAAAAACTCTTCTTCTGACCCTTCAAACGAAAAGGTACATGGACTCTTGAGATCAGCGGAGGGCCTTCCAGCTCCATCCTGGATGTTTTGTACCTTTACATCTAGACATGTGTGGTGTTTTCAACCTGGCTTCCACCCACTTTGGCCCTTGAGCTCCTGGCAATCCAAAAAAAGAAAAAAGAAAAATCCGGCAACCACCGCAGCTCACTATCAGAGAGGAGAAAGTGGACCTGTACTTCCAAGAGAAACACTTAAGACACCTGTCACAGCTGGACTGAAAGACATTTCTTAGAGCTGGATCTTTTCTTTGTAATTTACAAAACACAGCTGTAGTGCCCTCAGGGCAGTCAGCTGTGAGGCCCTCAGATAACTCAGGGGCAGAGCATTAAGCTGCCTACTCACTCTGTGACTTCCCCTCTCTGGACTTCACTTTCCTCTTTGCACAATAGAGAGTAATACCCACCTCCCTGTGTTATTGTGAAGATTAACTGAGAAAGAAAATAACAGTTCTCTGGAAGCTTTTAGGGTACTCACAAGTGGGAAGATACTGTAGGATGTCCCTTAAACCAAACCATGGGTTTTCAAGCCTTTTTAATTTTTTTTAAAGCAAAGGTATGTGGAACCCTTTTCCCCTGAAATCTCAGGCAGAAATCCACTACATAGGACAGATAAAAGACTCTAGTCAAACTGGGGCAAGGGGCCCAGATTCCCCCCCCGCCCCCGCCTAAGGTACATGCAAGATACCCTTTATGGCTTGACAGATTCCTGTTTGAAAACCACTGCCTCCCTCCATCCCTCAGCATCATGCCTGTGGCCCAATCTACACACATGCCAGGCACAGTGTGAGTGCTCTGCATTTAGTACTTACAACGACTCTGTAAAACAGGTAACCCCTCCACCACTGTATGAATGAGTCAAAACAGGTCCAGAGAAGATGACCAGCTGAAGAGATCATCTGAGTTTGTACTCTAGAGCCAACACTCCTCAGATCTGCTTGGATCATAGAAGCTCCCTCATGGCTCCCTAGCCACATGTACCTGGAGCTCTCTAGTTCTGGGGGAACCAAGAGGGAGGGGTCTCACCATCAGCCGGGCATGGTTGATGTTCCAGGTGAAGGTGGTCATGGTCTGGTTCTGTGGGTCCACAATAGAATCCTCCAGGATGTACACTGAGTGAGCAACATTGGCAGGAAATAGTCGCTCAGCCCAGCGGGGCATCCTGTTCGTCTTGGTCAGGAGTCGCCGGGACAGGAGCTTCTGGTCAGGGGTCACCTCCCGGTGCACTATGTCTTCCGTCAAGACATGTTTGCTGCAGGTGTCAGGGTGAAGGTGACCTTCAGGAGCCTGGCCCTAAGAGACTGCCTGTTGGGGTTCCCATCTGGAGCCTCCAGGCCCAGAATGGCCATGCCTTTCCCCAAACTTGCAGAGTGATCTGTGTTGTGGCTCAGACCTGAACTAGAGTCCCTTGAGCCTAACCCAGGGCAAATTCCAACTCCCGCCTCCTCGCTGACCTGGATTCCTAGGCCTTCCAGCAGGGCTGGACTTCATGATTTATTGCACCACTGGAGAGCGTCATGGCAGAGAAGTAGACAAGCGCCCGGATTTCCAACCCCAAGATCCCTCCCCAGCTCCGGTGCCGCCGCCTCTTCCTGTCTCACCACCCTGAGATGAGAGAACCTTTTACTAGGGCCTCAAGTAAACTACTGCCCAGACCCAACCTCCTTCCAGTACTAGCCTGGCCGCTTCCCCGATAGGTCCTCTCGTCCTAAACGTGGCCACGGCTCCGGCGATCCCCCCACTCGAAGTCGAGTCTTTCCCGGCCCCCACACTCCGATCTCCAAACAGCGAGGTGGGAGGGTTGCTCTTTCCAGGGCCACGTACCTATAGGGATTCGGGTACCGCTGCCAAAAGGCAGCGAACACTTGGTCCCAGGAACTCCGGAGCACGCTCTGGCCCAGGAAATACTTCACCATTGTCCAGGCCGGGCGGGCTCAGTGCCCGCGCAACATCAGGGGTGCGGAGCCCGGGGGGCACGCGGAGGCCGGGCTGGAGCTCGACGCTCGGCCGCCAAGCTAGCAGCTCAGTCACTCCAGCGCCGCACCCAAATAGCCTCCATCACCGCCATGAGGATTTGTCTGGCCGCGCGCCACTTCCGGCGCAGCCGCGCACTGCCCACCTCTTCCGGCGCCTGCCCACGTGACCGGGCTGCCCCGCCTCCCCGGCCTCTACCTCCTCCCCCCACGCGGGAGTCGCGGTGCTCCGGGCCGGAGCCAGGTTGGAGGGACTCCTTCCAGGCGCTGGGCAAACCGTGCCGGAGCGGCCCCTAAGCCGGACGGGCAAGCGAGTAACGGAGCGAGCGAGCGACCCGGACGCCGGCGTTGAGTGCGCTTCCCCGCACGCTCCCAGGCCGCCCCGGGTCCTGGGCTCTCAGAAGGAGGATCAGCACCCGGGGCCGAAGAGCGGGGACGGACGGAGGCGTTGCTGTAGCTCAGTATCGTCGCGGCGTCTGGAGCCTTAGATTGGCGCCTGGGGTCGGGGACTGAGGCTCGGGCGCTGCCTGCCGGAGTGGAGATCCGGTTTGCCTCCCGCCCCCGCTCAGGACCCTGAAGCGGGTGAGGCAGCCCCGGGAGCATGAGCGGGCAGCGTGTGGACGTCAAGGTGGTGATGCTGGGCAAGGAGTACGTGGGCAAGACGAGCCTGGTGGAGCGATACGTGCACGATCGCTTCCTGGTGGGGCCCTATCAGAACGTGAGTGCGCCCGACGCGGCCCAGCACGGGTGGGAGGGGGCTAACCCGCATCCGAGGCCCTGATTGCTTCCCCTTGGTTGCAGACCATTGGGGCCGCCTTCGTGGCCAAGGTGATGTCCGTCGGAGACCGGACAGTGACTTTGGGTATTTGGGTAAGTTCTCTGGGCAAGTCCTGGGAAAACCCATTCCTGAGGAGGCGTAGGTCCTGCCTATTACTGGCTGACTTGTGGCCTCACAGAGGCCATTTCTGTTCTCTAGACCACAGTTTAAAAACGGGGTCTGGAGAACGTGGCATTAGTTTGCAGTTTTGGGGAGTAGCTCAGCAACTCAGGCCAGGGCTGAGCCTCCCCCTGCCCTTCAGGACACAGCAGGCTCTGAGCGCTATGAGGCCATGAGCCGAATCTACTATCGGGGCGCCAAGGCTGCCATCGTCTGCTATGGTAAGGATGGTTTTGGCCTGTTTCTCAAACAAGAAGGGGAGGGTGCCAGGCTGGCCTTACAGAACAGCTTCTGACCCTTGGTTGTGTTTCCTGCGTGTCCCACACCAAGACCTGACGGACAGCAGCAGCTTTGAACGAGCAAAGTTCTGGGTGAAGGAACTGCGCAACCTAGAGGAGGTAGGTGGCCTGACCTCACCGAAAGACGAGACGGGTTGGGGAACTGGTGGTCCGAGGGGGGTGACCCTCACCTTGTCTTCTACTCCAGGGCTGTAAGATCTACTTGTGTGGCACCAAGAGTGACCTGCTGGAGGAGGACAGGCGGCGCCGACGTGTGGACTTCCACGACGTCCAGGACTATGCAGACAGTAGCTGCTCCTTAGCTCCCTGGGGCTGGGGGAGGGAAGTGGCTACTTGGGTGGGTCACAGAAAATAGGGACTGCCTTGGCTACCATGGCAAGATCCCCCATGGGAAGACTTTCTCTGGCCTCCCTGAATCTGTGGGGTTCAGAAGATTCCCTGTACTGCTAGCCTTCCCCTTTGTCTGTGTTCACCTAATTCTCAGTATGAGGCTTTAGACACTTCTCTTTACAGATATCAAAGCTCAGCTCTTTGAAACATCCAGCAAGACAGGCCAGAGTGTGGGTGAGTGCTGTCCTGGGCCTCACGGCAGAACACGCAAGGGCAACAGGGGAGACAGAAAAGCCTAGATGGCTGGTTACTGGGTGATCCCAGGGCCACTGGCATTTGATCCTCACCTGTCACCCTTTTTCCTGCCAGATGAGCTCTTCCAGAAAGTAGCAGAGGATTACGTCAGTGTGGCCGCCTTCCAGGTGATGACAGGTGTGTCCTTACCTAGCTCCTGTGGAGACTTCCTCTAGGACCACAGCATCTGGCCCCCTTCACGAGTTACCTGATCCCCCAATAGAATGATGCTGAGCTGCCACCTCTCTCTCTGACAGAGGACAAGGGCGTGGACCTGGGCCAGAAGGCAAACCCCTACTTCTACAGCTGTTGTCATCACTGAGTCACCACTCACCTGGCCTGGGGGAATTAAAGGAATTCCCCCAGAGAGGCTGGACCTAGCTTTTGTCTGGGCTTGGGTGATCACACGTCTGAGCTACCCTGGGTCCCCATGGCAGCAGAGGTGGCACCTGCCTGTGCTGGCCCATGGAACAGAGGCAGCATTTGGGCTGACTGATGGGTACAAGGAGGGTAAGGGCTGATTTGGACCCCAGGCTTCTGCCCTGGACAGCACTTGTGTCTACAAATTATTTAAGTGGCTTCTGATTTGTAAATAAAATCAATGCACTGTGAATCACACTCAACCCCTTTCCCTGCTGTGTGGATTGGGTGTCAAGATACCTAGTACTTTCTGGGGCCACCTGGCGGCCCTCGCTTCCTATATCAAGGCTCCTATTAGCTCTTACTTTCCTTTGGAAACCAACCGGCTTCACCCCAGGGCTGCAGCCGAGATAATGGAGAAGCAGAAGGGCCCTTTCCTATTCTTTAGTGGGGGCAGAGGTAGGGCGAGAAGCTGGGGTTGGGGCAGTGCAAAGCTCACACTTCCCTCCTGGTGCTAAGAGCAAGGAAGGCACTGAAGTAGTATCCAGAGATGAAAGGATCAAGCACTTCTACCTCAGACTGGTTGGCTCTACTGTACCTCTGTCATGTCTAAGTCCATGAGTCATGCCTGTGGCTCAGATCCTAAGCTTCCTGGCAACACCCTATAATGTGGCTTAACAGAAAAATCATAGGTTCTGCAAGACTTAGAAAGGTTTTATGGATCCAGATTGGGATCCAACTCAGCTACTCAGAAAAGGGACTTAAACTTGGCCTGTGTTTCTCATCTGTAAAATGAAGTGACCACTACCCAGTTCAGGACTTGAAGATCATGAGTGAAAAGTAACTGTAGGACTAAATGCTTGTCTTCCCACACTCTTCCCTGGGGCAGAAAGTTCAGGACTAAGTCAGAAGGGAAGCAGATTCCCAGGGTTTCCTGAAAGTGTATTTTTGGGCCTTGGACGTCCAGATATTTCTGAAGAATCAGATGTTACTGTAGACAGGACCAACCCTTCAACCAAAAGGAAGCATATGGCAGCCTTTTTCTGTTATGGGATGCTCAGCCCCTTTGCCTCACTTTACCATTTTAGGCCTAGGCCGAGTCCTCTGCACTGCCCAGCACCTGCTCTAAAAAACTAAAAACTTGGCCAAAATGTCTAGACTCACACTCAGAAAGTGCTTTGGTTCCACTTCCTTTTTAAAAACCTCAAAATACCCTTCCTTCGTGGGTGATGGAGGCTTCCTGTGTAGGGACTGAAACTGATGCCAGCCACTCCCCAAAGCAGCAGAAAGACATTCCGACAGCTGTGGCTACTGGGAGGAAATCCACACCACTCCCATAAGGTGCTTGGAGGAAGGGCTCAGTTCCGTGTCCCTGGGAACTACCTCAGGGGCTGGCTTCTGCTCTCACCCCAAACCCATCCTCCCTCCTGTTAGGCTACATCTCCCCACGGACAACAAAACAAAACACAGGGCAAGGGCCATAAGAGTAAAGTTAAACTTTACTTTACAGTAATTTTTTTTCTATATACAAAGAATTACAGTACATGTTTATGGGGACTCCTAGCACAGGGCTCCCCTCTTTTTCACTAAGAGTTCCACTTATCACTGACAATCTATTGGGGTGAAGGGGGGCAAAAAAAAGTGATGGACCTCAGCTGACACCCCCTCTGCCCCTTTCTTAAAAATATAAAGATAGATCTCTATTGTCAGCTTGTTTTTTTGCCAAGACTTAGCTGCTCTTCCATGAGCTCCTGTGTGCTGCACTCGCCCGTCTTCAACACTCTCACCTACATGCACACACAGGCAGCACCCACCTCAGACCTAGAGACCACCTGTTCTCTGCCCCTACCCTGGAAGTCTAAAGCACCAGAACCACTCATTTCTGCTCCTAACTCCCTAGGCTCACCTACTGTCCAAAAAGCTTTGCTCGATTTCCAGGGTGCTACACCTGAAGCCCTCAACAGCCTGATGTTTTGAGAGTCATGGGAAAGTAGCTCTAGAAAAGGGACCATATGAGTTTAACATGTGCTATTTTTGCTTATGTTGATAGGAAACATTTCTCGCCAGGCTGTGGATTTCTAATTAAAATAAACTCTTTCCACTTCCTTAAGAAATATTACCCTTAATCTTCATAAGCAATAGAGGTGCTCCCATGAGAGTGGAAGAGGTAGAGAGGGGCAGAAGGTAGCTGAGGGAGACCCCATACTTGGAGCTCTCTACCAACCTGTTCAGGCAGTGTGGACAGAGGCTACGGACAAGGTGACACCAGCCCTGAGAAACTCAATGGCCACCCTCATCTGGAAACAGCATCTCTTCCACCTCTGGACTGCACTGGACTATTTCAGGGTCAGATGCAAGATTCACCAAGGCTCTACCTTCCCCTCCTCTAATAAAGCCTCAAGGAAACTACATAAGATCTCTTCTTCCCAAACAGGAATCTGGGTTTCTCAAGTCACCAGTCCCTCAACCCTTGGCAGTGCTTATTTATACCAGGAAATTAGCACCATCATTGCATTTTTTTTGTGTGTACAAAGCAATTACCTATTCTTTTTTTCAATTTATACTACAGCAACCTCTGGCCCTGCTGCACTAACTCTAGGAAGCTCAGCTGAGAGCTAACTGTCCACAGCCAAGCAAAGTCTCGTGCAGCAGCTACCCAGCTCTAAATGATCTGGAATGTCTAACACATGGAACAGCCCAAACATTATTCAGCAGGCCCCAAGAGGATGACAGTGTCCCCCAAAAAAGCCTTAGGAGAAAACCCGCTTTATAGGAGCTGATGGGGGAAAAAAAAAAAAAAAAAATCCATCCACATTTAGTGCTCTCCTGATTCTTCTCCACAGGGGAAGCTGCCAGGACCAGACTTCCTTCCTGCCACTCTGTTCTCACGAGGCAACCTGGGAGTCCAGCTCCTGTGAGTAGATGCTGCCAAGCCTGGAAAAGGATCACTGATGCACTTCATGCCCTGACTGTAGTGTGGGGTGGAGGATGTAAAAAATAGAATAATTATTTTCATCAATGCTAAAGATGTAGATTTGGTAGTTGTTCAGAAGAGGATCAACACAGTGATTTAAATCACTTCAAACTCAGTAACTTCAGGGGGAAGCAGACATTTAAAAACTTGGATGCTTTTGTAGCAGTGACAACTATTTTGCTATTAGAATGGGTTTGCTCCAGTAGAGAAGCAAATGAGGCTTTGAATTCAAATTTCAACAGTTTCCATAATTTTTTCTGACTTAACAGGGCTAGGACAGGTATTAGTTCTCTAACTACCTATGGAAGCTATGGCTTACCCCTCAGAAAGGCTTCCTGGGGAACTGGCTTAGAGGCAGACGCTCTATTGAGATCCTGATTTACAAGCACTTGGCCAAATGCCAAAATACCATCCTACACAAAGATCAGGAGTTTCTAAGAGTAAAGATTTCCTTTTAACTGCCAAGTCACACCCCCTGGAGAAAAGATCTCAGTATAGGTTCCAGGAGAATCCCCAAAGGATGGCAAGGTCACCCCCCCCAAAGGGTCATGCAAGAGTCTCACTTCCCAAAAGTCCTTCCGACCCTGCTTCTAATTGTATAGTTACTGCTTTCGTGATGTTAACAATCTAGTATCAAATGCTATCAGTGGGCCTGAGAGTTGAACATCTAATTTCCAATCAACCTAAGAGAGTCTTACAATGGCCCTCAAGAAAGCCAGGCTGGCTGTCCATCCATTTAAATAAACAGCTTCAGAAGTTGTTTCCTACGCAGGTCTGGAAGGAAGCTTTCCAGTGAATGGGAGAATGGAAAAAACTGAAACAAAACCACAAAGTGGCCCACCTTTCCCTCACTCCTTCCTGTCCTGTGAGACTATCTAGAGTGGCTGTCAAGTCAATTACCTACCAAAGCCTACATAAGAGAAGCTCCTTCAGGATCAAACTTCTCCACTTAAAAATTTTACATAGCCTGCACACCCCACCCCCCAACAAAATTCACAGTTTATTTCATGAAACAAAGAGCTACGGTAATTTAACACACAACACAGTGGAAAGAGATTCTGACAGCGCAGTGCGGATATCTTTTTCTGATCACAACTACAGATGACAGGAGAAAAAAAGGGCACAGGACTGGCACCAAGCAAATCCTACTCATACAACCTAAGAGAATAGGGAAAGGGACCTACTAGCTGCAGTTATATACTTATTATTCTCACACATGATAAATACTTAATATAATGAACTTTAATGTTCTGGGTGGATTTCTTTAAAAATATCTTTTCCATGGTTTAAAATTTTTTTAAAAGAAAATAAGATGCTTTGTTTTCTCTTCCTCTAAAACAAAGAGCTTTTCCTCTCTGATGATGTGGGAAGAGAGACAGGATGAAAGGGGAGAACTAGGCAGGTGGAATTTACAGAGGAGAGTCTGAGGTCTAAGAGAGATGCAATAGGCCCCTAAACTCAGGGCAGCCCTGCCCAGCCTCATGCCTCTGCCTGAGTTCACATGTCTCAACCCCAGAGACAGACTTTGGGAAATAAAAGCAAATTCTTTTTAAAATCTTTATATAAAGCGCAAATGCTTCTATAACAACAGTTGTTCCCTCCTTAGAAGTATGGGAGTAACCTCAATAGAAACTCAGGAGGAAATTGGGACAAAATACAGAATCCTATTGAGGGTGTAAAAGCCATAACTGAGACAGAAATGGCCAGGAGACCTTGGGGCCAGGAGATGGCCTGTTGGCTAAAGCTGCTGGCTAAGTTGGCAAAGCAGAGAGGTAAACATGTTTGGTCTAGGGACAAAGAAGGGGTGGGTGAATGGGAAGGAACTGGCCAAACAGCACTTCCTGTTGGCAGTCAGTGAGCTGGGTGAATGGTAGGGCAGGGTAGCACCAACAGATTTCCCAGCCCTTGGGCCCCAGCTCAGGGCAGCAGTAACAGATAATCAGCAGTTATGAGGAGTCATCTCTTGGACTGGACATTACTCTAAACGCCACATCTTGCCAGTCATGGGGAAGGGTTCTGGCTTGCCTTTGAGCTAAGTCAGCAGGCAGGTGCTCTCAATACAGAGCACAGCATTTCTCAGGAAGAGGGTGGTAGAATCCACTAGTGAAGAAGACTCCCTCCATTCAGGTAGGAGGGCAAAGGATCAGGAGAGAAGTAATTTCTTGCCAGGATCTGGCACTCTCCCTGAGCTGGTGGTGGATCTAGCCCAGAGCTTGCCAGAGATTCCCTAGGTCTACTGCCCGAGACTCTGAAATCTGAAAGCACCTGAGTGTTTGGGGGACAGGCATGGGGTGGGTTGATGTAAAAGGAGGAAAATCTGTAGAAAAGAAAGGTAAGCTTGCCAATTGCCTTCTTACACTGAGGGAAAGCTGTGTCCTCACAGAGCCCAGCCCCCCAACCAACTGCTCCACCAAGAACAGATCTTTAGACTCTCCAGAGCCCAGACAGAAGCAGCAGAGGCTGCCCAGCCAACAGGCCCTACCTGCCTATAGAGGAGACCTCCGCATGAGTGTACACGCATGCACATACACACAGGCACACCTGACCAGGAGACACTCAAAACAACCACTTCTGGGGCCACAAAGGACATGACAAAATGAACCCGGAGCCCCAGGGCCCCTCAAACTTCCTGTTATTTCCTGGTCAAAGGTTCTTTAAAAATAACCTGGGAACCCAGGCAAGCATGTTAGGCTCACAGGGATCAGGTCTTATTTATCTCTGTATCTCCTGCCAGTGACTAGCACCAGGCCTAGCACACATGAATGTTCAAGAAATCACCACCGATTTGAATGGGTATCAGTTCCTCCCAGGGGTTCATCAGGTACCCTCAGTGGGGCTTGGTAGGGCTAGAGAAATAGCTTAGAGAGCCCCTCTACCTTCAACCTGACCAGCGGAATTGAATCCCATGCTTGACTCCAGAGTGGACTTTTTATTTCAAGTTCACCATGAGTAAAGGTTGGGGGAAAGAGACCCGAGTCTGTCTGTCTCCTTGGCTGGGGCCCACTTGGATTTCCATACATGGTTCACACAACCACAAGCCCCCACTGGCTAATGTCGCAGGAGCTCTGAATGTTGGGATATAAGGAGAGAATATCAGTGGAAAAGTGTTGGGGTCTGTCTGTTTTTTAAGAGGGAAAAAGAAGATTTTTCCCTTCCCCAAGAACCCTGGGGGCAGCTGGTCTGGTCATGTGGCATTTACTGGTATTATTTCTGTTCTGACTCTGCACACTTGTGACTGGAAGGAGCCTGGTTAAGAGCTGGAAGGGTATTTTGCTCTGATTTAGGGTCTTGCCCTCTCCCAAGAGACCAGCAAGTCTGTGCCAATGTCTGTGTGCTCCCAGAGGACCAGCAAGACTGTGCCAGTGTCTGTCCAGCCACCATGGGCCAGAGCCCTGGCCCCGGTGAGGCCTTGCCCAAGGCCCAGGGACTCTGCTCTGTGGTTGCCAACTTCTTCTCTTCAGTGGAGAGGGAGGATGGGGCCTTCCCAAGAGGCCTGAAGGACTGCCCACTCTTGGCAGCAAGTCCAGGTAGTTGCTGGCCTCCGGCCATCTGCTTCACCAGGCCTGGTGCTTGGCTGGGAGGCCCTGGGGTCTGCTCAGCCCCTGCAGGTGCTCTTCCTGAGGCCTGAGTTGCTGGCTCATACAAAAAAGCCTTGGCAGGGGGCTGAGAAAGAAGTCTGGCCTGGGTGAGTGATTTAACAGCTTGCCAGGAGTGCTCTGAAGGGGCCGCTGCTTTGCCCGGTGGCTGAAGGACAGGATCTGACACAATGCCTCTCTCAATGGCTCGTGACATCTGTCCCAGACCTTTGCTGGCAGGCCACGAGCTCGACTCCAACACTGGCATCTTCTCATCAACCTGTGGTGTGATCTCATGGGGAGAAGCTGCCCGTTCCTTCTGGCGAGGAGTTAGGTCTATGAGATCCATCACCAAAGCAGCTCTATTTTTTGACTGAGTATTCTGGTCCACAGGCCTCAGTGCTTTTTCTTTAGCTACCAGGGTCTGGACCACAGCTGATAGTACTTTGTCAGGAGGTGGGAGTCTCTGGGACAAAGAGGCATGGGATTTTTCGGGGGGCCTGTCTGAAGTCTGGGGTTTGGGACCGCTGGTGACTAGCAGTTTGTCTGGCTGCGGAAGTCTCAGGCCAGTAGGGACAGGGGTTTTCTCCAGTGACTGGGGCCTTGGGCTGGCAGCACCTATGGATTTATCCAGCCTTGGGTCAGCTGTCCCCAGAGGTCTTTCCAGTGGCTGTGACCTGACTGAGGGTGAGGAGCTTGGGCCGGTCACTGGAGAGGGTTTGTCAGATAGTTGGGGTCTTGGTCCTGCCATTGCAGGTGGCCTGTCCAATGGCTTCTGGCTGGATACCAAGGATTGGGGTTTGGTCCCTGACCCAGCAAGGTCCCTGACCCTATCTACAGGCTGGGGCCTGGAGTCAGTTCTATCAGGAGGCCTTTCAGGCAGCGGTGGCCTCTGACAAGTCCCTGCCAGAGCTTTTCTGGACAGCGACAGCATCTGGTTGGTGTCAGCAGATGGCTTGTCCGACATCTTGGGCCCCTGAGCAGCTACTCCTGATGATTGCTCTGCCAGGTGAGTGCCTGGGCCTGGAGGCAGCGGTACTATAGGAGGTACATACTCACGGATCTCCCCAGGTTCCAGAGGGTTGGGCCCACAGGGATCATGCTCAGTACAAGACAGACGCCCATCCAGTTTGGAGATGAAGAGCATCCCTTCCCGATGCTGCTTACAAAAGGAGCTGGGACACATCTCACAGAAGGAGGCTGCTTCCTTTCCGCAGATGTCACACTGATGCCAAGGACACTCCCATTTCCCTGAAAACACAGGTGTGAAACAAAGGCTTAGGAAAACAAGACATGCATATGAGATGGGTCATGCCTCTGGAACTAAGTCAAAGGAGTGATTTCAAACTGCTGCCTTCTGCAGAGAGCTCATGCCACTTGCCCACCTCCCCTCCCCCAGGATCTCAGCTTTACTTTCTGCAAAATGCATAAAAATAACAGCCAACTATCAAGTAGCAACTGAGTATCAATTAAAAACCAAGCAGGGGGCTTCTCTGGTGGCGCAGTGGTTGAGCGTCCGCCTGCTGATGCAGGGGACGCGGGTTCGTGCCCCGGGTCCGGGAAGATCCCACATGCCGGGCAGCGGCTGGGCCCGTGAGCCATGGCCGCTGAGCCTGTGCTCCACAAGGGGAGAGGCCACAACAGTGAGAGGCCCGCGTACTGCAAAGTGAGAGGCCCGCGTACCGAAAAAAAAAAAAAAAAAAAAAACAAGCAGGAGTAAAAAAACAACAAAAAAAACCCAAGCAGGAGTAAACCCTGATTTCTACAGCTATTTCCAACAAGGAAAAAAGCAACAACAACAATAAAACAAAACCCAAAGCTCCCCTTAGATGGAATGTGAAGATATTACTTTCATATTTTTACAAACTCCATTTGTCCTGTACAGCCTTTAAATATTCAACTCTATGGGGAAAATCTCAACCAATTAAACTGCTTATTTGGTTATTACTAGGAACAGGGGGCAGATACACCAAGGTGAAAAATGGAAGCAGATTTACCTTTGCTCAATGTTAAGTCTGGAAACTAGCACAAACTTTACCTGTGTTGTCCACACAGAATCAGCAGGA
>NW_006789975.1:1095441-1107762 GCF_000442215.2 Lipotes vexillifer | reverse complement strand
GCAGGAAAGACCCAAAGCCAACCCAAGCTGCTCTCTTTTACCCTCTTCATGATACCTGAATCTCTGCCATGGACAGTGTTCCGTCCCAGCTCCTTCCAAGTAAACTATGCTAGAGCTCACTCCTGGCTCATAGGCAAGATCAGTTCTATCACAACCTGTGCCAGCTACAGCCCTGAGTAATTGCTTCTGAAATAATTCCCCATTTCCATTTCCTGGCACTGAGGTCAGTGTTATGGCCTTGCCCCTACACTACCTTAGTTTCTATTATTTCATTACCCTGGCAACCACATACTGAAGGAAACCTAATTTGGGGACAAACTCCTCTCACTCCCACCCCTCTCTATGGGTTGCTGGGAGGTTAAAATAACATAAAATGCTTGACAGAGCGAGTGAATTTCTGTTCCCTTCTCTATAACCCAGGATTCTAAGCCTTTGTTGTCATTTATTTTGACACCTCTCAACACTGTGCATGGAAAGACCAAAGGGCTCTGAGAATTCTGGCAGAGAACAAGGAGAACTCTAAATGGATTTTGGCACCAACCTGCTGGTCGCTTGGTTAAATTGAGACAGTCTGCATGGTAAACTTTGGGGCAGCCTGGCTTCTTACAGGAGACGAGCTGGCCAGCATCCCCACAGCTGAAGCACTCATCCTCTCGCTCCTTTGTGATTTCACCCTGGGTCCTGCGCTTCCCCTGTTGCTTCTTCTTGAATTTCTTTGACTTTTCCTCTGTGGCAATGGGTTGATTCTAGAGGTCAAATATTGTTGACACATTAGTTGTATGATCTTGACGAGGTTAACTATCCTCTCTGAGCTTCAGACTCTCCTCTGGGAAAACACAGTCCTCATAGACTACTGTGAAGTTAAGAGAAAACGCAGGAAAAGCACTGGGCATATCATAGGTACCCAATAAATGGTAGCACGAATTTTATCTGGTATCAACTACCCCTACCACTTGAGCGAATTAAGAGAGAAATGTGCTGCTTTCTGTTGACACACAAGACTGGTATTAAAGGTCATCCTTTAACAGTAAGTTTTATTTTTATTCTTATGTTTGTCTAATTTCAAAAACTAAGGAAGACTTCTCTGGGTGTGTGTGTCACACACATTTCTTAACTTATTCAACAAACCTTCACTGAGCACTTAGTATGAGCCATGTGCTAGGAAGACACAGAAAACTAATTTGTGGCCCTTGCTCTTGACAAGCTATGCATCTTTACCTAAGTCAGTTTAGGTTCATGTCCACCACTCCCCAAGATAGACCCTGGTGCAGCCCGCAGGTCTACTCTGTGCTCCCTGCAGACCACACGTGGTCATCAAAATGCATGGTTTTCATCGCATTATTTATCTCGGCCTAGGAACATCCAGGACCAATCCAATTTATTGCCAGCCCACAGTGATCTCCTCCCATTTCTAAACTTCTGCTCCCGAATTTCCCTTTCACTGATTCATGTGTGAAATGCTACACAGACCCTAAAGATATAGAAACTGACATCCCTAGTGCACCTAACACCATTAAACTCTGTTACTATTTTAATCTATAGGGACTAAGTCAACTGCACATCTTAAGGAACAAGACCATTTAACCAACTAAACAAAATACAAAATCCAATATAAATTTTCTTATTTAATAAATAAAAGAATAATCACTGGGTGTTCTTCATTTATTATAGCTCAAAATGATTACCCTCTTTAGCTAGTGGTTTCCATGCTAATTTGCATTTTTCAGTTCTTAATGTTGACTTCGCAATCAAACAAGCATAATGGGAAATACCCAATTGGAGTCACGGTGTAGTCTACTTTGCATCAAAATTAAATTTCAATTTTCAGCATGCTGTTACTTACGACAGAGAAATCTGGAAGCATCCAGATGTTCATCTATTATGGTTCATCCATTATATAAAAATTTAAACAGTCACTAAAAATGATGGTTATGAAAGTTATGTAACAGCAAGGGAAAAATGTTGTATAATATTTAAGAATTATAAACAATTCTTAACAGTTATAGAATTATAATTCAGTTAAAGTACACATAAAAAACCAAGAAGTAAGATACAACAAAGTTTATACTGTTACATGGTACATGGTTAAGATTAGGGGTCTTTAAAAAAAACAAAAGAAGTCCTATGTTTATCTACAGTCTTATAGTACATTTAGAATCTTAAATTCAATATCAGATTCTTTGATATCTTTAAAAAGGCAAAAAGAGACACAGAGACAGAGACTGAGAATCTTTCTTAGGAAATGTAAGATCAACTAAGACCAATAAAAGACATGGGAAGTAATCTACTTTACAGATTCCTATTTTACAGCTTTTTTAGCTAGAAAGGTATCACTAATTAAAAGTCAGATTGTTCAAAACACTTTAACAATATCCAAAGACCCTCTCTAGTGTACCAAACTGATCATCAGAATGCTTAAATTGCCAGCGTCCCTACTAACAACTATTCAACGTCATTATTTCAAAAAGACATCTTAAAATAAAGACTCAGTCGTGCCACAGGTTAGGGAGGGAGGACCACACCATTATCCCTGATGCAAACGTTTAAAAGGTACCTTTGGCCTTACACCCAAAAAGCCACTGCAGTTCGGAGCTCCACATTTGCAAACAGTCTTTCCATTCCCAAGACATTCTAGGTTGTAGTTGAAGGTAAGTTCAGTGCCTGCATAAAAGACCATGAAAATATTAGTATCTATGGCTTTAATTACATTATTTCTCTATTAATCACAAAAGGCAGACTTCCAAGAAAACAGATTAATTTTTAAAAGAGGATTAAAAGGATTTATTAACTCTAATCACACTATATTATTAACATACTAATAAATCCTAATCATATAACATTATTAATGAGCTAATATAATTTAATAACAGAAAAACTTATATGACTTAACACGTAATTATTTTTTAAGATTTTTTTGATGTGGACCATTTTTTTTTTTTTTTTTTCTTGCGTTATGCGGGCCTCTCACTGTTGTGGCCTCTCCCATTTGCGGAGCACAGGCTCCGGACGCGCAGGCTCAGCGGCCATGGCGTGGGATCTTCCCAGACCGGGGCCCGACCCCGTGTCCCCTGCATCGGCAGGCGGACTCTCAAGCACTGCGCCACCAGGGAAGCCCGATGTGGACCATTTTTAAAGTCTTTATTGAATTTGTTACAATATTGCTTCTGTTTTACCTTTTGGTTTCCTGGCTGTGAGGCATGGGATCTTAGCTCCCCGACCAGGGATTGAACATGCACCCCCTGCACTGGAAGGCGAAGTCTTAACCACTGGACCTCCAGGGAAGTCCCAACAAGTAATATTTAAAGTAACTTTTACTATAGATGTGTTAATCCCAAATTGTTTTTTATTTTTTTCTAACCATTCAGATTCAAAATATATTCATTCATTACCAAAAACAGACGAACAGCAATTTATTGTGCACTGATGTGCCAGGCACTGGGAAAGCAAGTATGAAGGAAACCTGTCATCTGTGCCAACGTGAGTACATCTTACCAGGCAGCACTCAAGGGAGAGAGACATGTCAATACAGAATAATACCAGAGAACTCTAGACCACAAGACCTAAGCCCTGGCTATACATCCCAGTTACACCACAATCTAGCTGGCTGATTTGAGACGAAGAGTCCATTTATTAAATGCAGATAACAATCTCACAAGCTTACTGAGAATGACATAATATACATAGCAGAAATTTGTAAACTTTAATAGATGTACAAATTTAAGGTATAAAAATTTAAGGTATAAAATGTCCCCTTTCTGTCACAAGTGCATTTCATCAAAACTGAGAGCAAATAAATCACACATTCAAACTCAAAGCATGTTAGGGAAAGCCTAACAAATAGAAGAATTTTATACAGACATACAAAGAGGTTATCTCTGGGTGGGGGTAATGGCTTACCGTTAATGTACAAAGTGATAACTGTTCAGTCAAAATTGTCAGAACTTAGGAAGATTTCCCTTTGCAGAATGACAAATCTTCTACCAGTGAGACTAATTAATATATACAGTTTTTCATCTAATATTGGAAACAAGTATTTTTTAATTTGGTTGAGCAAATTATAAAGCAGCTGGCTTATATTTAGTTCATATGGTACAAATGCTAGAATCACTTGTGGCTTGGTTAAGAGGCTCACATTGTGAGGAGCCTGTAGGAACCAAGACTGACCAAGGTAACAGCAGGGTCACATCTCCCCTCCCCACTGTGAACTTACTGTACTGAATGATGGGTAATTCTATTCACACTAATCTTATTTAAAAATTTATAAGCATATAGCTGAATTTTCATATATTTAATGTGCTAACAATGCAACTCAACCACAAGATAGCAAGATACTTGGCATAACTTGCTGCTCACTCAGCATCCACTATGTAAACAAAACCACACAAGGGGATAAATCAGAAGGTATCATCAGTGTGCATACAGGAAAGCCATTCTAGAAAACAGTCCAAAATACAATAATCTGCAATCTGGGGGATGGCAAATGGCACTGGAGAAGAGATAAACAAGGAGTATGACACACTGAAGACAGAAAGTAACAGGTATGTGAAGAGCCCATGAGGTTGGATGTGTAAGGAGGAGAGCAAGCTTAAAGTTCTGATTCCATTCGCAAGGCTGAAGCTCGTATGGGCACTCTGCGTGGCAACGAGCACATTCTGTCTCAATTCCCCCATCCCACCCTTGCAGACTGGGAGGACAAGAATAAGGTCTGTCAATTCCCACACCATTCTACCTGAGCTGAATGAATATGGGAGAAGAGAAATTTGTGGCTAGACATGGTAGCCATCCCCATGGACACGGGCCATCCCCATGGACACAGACTAAAGTTCAAAGTAGAAGTGTGGTAGTAAAAGCAGTCAGGACAGAGATAAGAACTGAAGTCACATGGCTAACATTTGAGTAATTAATACAGAGGAACACTGCCCCTCCCTCCCCCAGTGTGGTTAGAGAGAAAAAAGGAGAAAAGAAAGAGAGATATATCAGATCCAAGAATCCAAGTAACATAGACAATGCTACCAAATACTTTACAGTACTTTTGTAAGGGTTAAATGAGACAATATGCTTGGAACAGTGTCTGGCACTGGATAAATGGTAGCTCTTACACACTCACTTGATAATTCCTGTTACAAAGCAGAAATCTACCCAATTTACTCTGAAGCTATCCATTCCAAAAATTTGATACAAGTTACTGATTTTAAAAATCACTATCGGGCTTCCCTGGTGGCGCAGTGGTTGGGAGTCCGCCTGCCGATGCGGGGGACGTGGGTTCGTGCCCCGGTCCGGGAGGATCCCACATGCCGCGGAGCGGCTGGGCCTGTGAGCCATGGCCGCTGGGCCTGTGCGTCCGGAGCCTGTGCTCCGCAATGAGAGGCAGGCCACAACAGTGAGAGGCCCGCGTACCGCAAAAAAAACAAAAACAAAAACAAACAAAAAAAATCACTATCATTTAGTCCAACAGAGCACAGTGCACAGTGACGCTCAAGCATTGTTACTTTCATCATTAAACACTTTATGTGAAGCAATGCAAAACAGTGGCTCAATTTTTAAAATATGAAAACTGTCAGAGCCTTTAAAATTCTAAAGAGCCTATAAGACTCCTGGGCAGCAGTATATTTAAATTATAGAGAAATAGATATATTGGGGGGGGGGCGGGGGGGGGGTTGGGTGTTATCCACAGATTGAAAAAAAGAAAAGGCAACAGACAAAAAGCTGACAAAATTGCTCTTTAATTACTTTATCTTGATTAGTGTTTGCTGAGGTCAACGACACTGACTGGGCAAAGCAGAATGCTCATATGGGATTTCTGCTTTGAAAGTCATCGGACTACGCTACTGTCAATTACAAACTACCCAGGCCAGTCTGATCTCATTTTGAGTTAGGAGAGTGATCCTGAAAATGCTTTGCTAGTATTCCTGCAAAATTTATTTTGAAAAATTATATACGTCCTTATACATTCAAACTTACACAACTCTAAATATTTTAAAAAATCATGCAATTTAGAGGGTGTCATATGTATATGTATATACGATATGCTTACAACTTTTTCATCAAAACCTTGACACTATATTTTAAGCTCCTTTAATTGATGGAAAATATCCATCATATAACTTTACTTTCAAACCTCTTAGCCCTATCAGGTTTACCTTCAATTCAAATAAACATCTTAATATTGTGCCGATTACAACTACCTCACTTCTACACTCTGAATTCTCAGAGACGTAATAGGCATCTAGGCAGGCCACAACATAGCTGTGCATTCTCCAAATGTCCAGTTCTTTGAGACCCAAGAGGTGAGGGTTTTTGTTTTTCTTAGCCTTGGGCTCATAAACCATAAAATTCAGATGGGTAAGAGGTGGATATTTGGTTTATAAAGTGGATGAAGGGCAACTGTAAAAGGAGACCTGGACTGCTGACACTTTCTAAGGCAGACCAATTTTTTTTTAAATACATTTGTTTATTTCTGGCTGCGTGGGGTCTTCACTGCCGCGCACGGGCTTCCTCTAGTTGCGTCGAGTGGGGGCTACTCTTCGTTGAAGTGCACAGGCTTCTCATTGCAGTGGCTTCTCTTGTTGCGGAGCACAGGCTGTAGGCGCGCGGGCTTCAGTAGTCGTGGCACGCGGGTTCAGTAGTTGTGACACACGGGCTTAGTTGCTCCGCGGCATGTGGGATCTTCCCGGACCAGGGATCGAACCCATGTTCCCTGCATTGGCAGGCGGATTCTTAACCACTGTGCCACCAGGGAAAGTCCTAAGGCAGACCAATTTTTAAGGAGTTCATATAAAAGCTATGGAAAAGGTCTGGAAATTTATTCTTTTATAACCATCCAGGAAATCCCCTGGTGGTCCAGTGGTTAGGACTTGGTGCTTTCACTGTGATGGCCCCTGGTTCAATCCCTGGTCGGGGAACTAAGATCCCACAAGCCGTGTGGCACGGCCAGAAAACAAACAAACAAACAAAAAAACCCCAAACATCCATGCCCAAACCTTGAAGACATCATGCTAAGTAAAAATGAGCTAGCCACAACAAAACAAATATTGTGTGACTGCACTTACATGAGATTCCCAGAGTAGCTAAAAAAATCACAGAGACAGAAGATAAAATGGTGGTTGCCCGGGGCTCGGGGAGGGGGGAAATGAGGGAGTTATTGGTTAATGGGTATCTTCAGTTGGAGAAGATAAAAAGTTCTGGAGATAGATGGTGGTGATGGTTGCCCAACAATGTGAATGGACTTAATGCCACTGAACCGTACACTTAAAAATGGCTAAAATGGTAAATTTTATGTAACGTGTATTTTACCATACCACCACCAACAAAAAAAATACCTGGTACATGCTAAGTACCACCTGGAAAGTCTTTTATGTATCCTTGGGAGTTTGCAACCTCATTTTGGATTATAGAACATATGGGATTTTTAGATAATAAAAACTGAAACCCCATTCCTAGCTCCAGACTCCTTAAATGATTCTTACCTGCTTTAATGTCACTCAAGGCAAAAAGGCCAACACGGGTATCTCCATTCACAGACCACTTCTGTGTTTCACAGTTGGGCTGGCAGCAATGATTCATGAATCGAGCATAGTTTCCTTTGGGACCAGCATCAATAATACGATCCTAGAATTCCAAGAGATGCTGTTCAGCAGACCTCTACTATTATTGATTAAAATTAGAGTAATAATAAATAAGCTGGAGTTTCTATTTGTAAAGTTTGATTCTTCCAGAGGGGTGGTCTCAGAGTGTAGTCCCTTGACCAGCACTAGTATCACCACCTCGGAATCCGTTAGAAATGCAAATTCTTGGGTTGCACTCCAGATATACTAAAGCAGAAACTCTGAGGCCCAGCAATCTGTGTTAAGCCCACTAGGTGATTATGATATATGCTAAAGTTTGAGGACCACCGTCCTAGAAATAGTAGCTTGTTCCATTCCCTAAATTAGGTAGTCCTGAACCCTGGCTACACATCAGAAATCACCTAAGATTTTAATAATGACATCAAGACCCCATCCCGAATGAAGATCAAGAGTATCTTGAGGTGAGAATCTCACAATCCATAAAAGTACAACTCGGTAAATACAAAGTTTCACACCAAGAAAGGTCTATTATAAAAGTTAAAGGGGTCGGGGGGCGGAGAGGAACCTAGCAGAACGTAATACTCAGGTACAAAGAGGAATCTCAGTATACATAGAAACGAAACACATTAGGATGCTGGAATTAGAAATAAATCCCATAAACAACAAGGTCCTACTGCATAGCACAGGGAACTATATTCAATATCCGGTGATAAATCATAAGGCAAAAGAATATGAAAAAGAATATATATATGTATAACTGAATCACTTTGCTGTACAGCAGAAATTAATACAACATTGTAAACGAAATATACTTCTATAAAATATTAAAAAATAAATTTAAAATAAACAAACATGTTGGAAACACACACATACAAAAAAAGAAATCCCAAATATAATTCTAGACACCAGTGAAATGTAACTCATAAGAAATTGCAATAATTGGAGAGCTGACTTGGGTTTGTAAGCTGAGTTCTATAGTCAATTTATATGACCTTCTCAATGCACTAATTAAATACGAACAAATCAGTGTCTCAATCTGTAAAATAAAAAGTAAAAGAATTATTATTTATTTTTCTGGCTTCAAGTTTTAATCTTATAGGAAAAACACTAAAAGACATAATCCCCAACTTACGTTGGACACTGAAAAATAATGCTAAAAGCAGCTGTATTGCCTTTTGCCATGGATGTACAGCTAGAAATGAGCAACCTTACCTAACTCCAGGACCCTGATCAAGCAATCCCTATGAATATGGGGGAAAGACACTGTTTGGGACAGTGTATGACATGCCTATGAACACTATAGCTGGGACAACACTAATTCACAATCTTATAACAGTGGAAATAACACTTTTCATTACTTACTTTGTCTAAAGTGAGCATATAGAAATTAGTGATATCGTGTTCTTGGGCATAACGGATTCGAGCTCTGCACTCTTCTTCATCTATTAGCTCACCCACATATTCATTGACAAATTCACCCTGGAACAAGAAATAGCTCTTGACTTAAGTGACAAAAAGCATAACTGTGTTCACAGGTATACCTTATTTTAAAAAATTAATGAAAACAACAGATTCTCCAAAGCAATTCATGCACATTTAACTAGTCACTTTAACAAAGGTTTATTCAAGAAACCACATAATATAAATATGATGCTTCAACTATTTGAAAATATGAACCATCTCCCCACTCCTACCACAGCCAACAGCAGAAAACTTGGGATACACCTTAAGATCAACCAAAATGAAAGTAAGTAAACTAAAGCTCCACTATAATGGTGATATGGATAGTTGATCCCTTTACCTGTCCAAGAACCTAAAAGTCAATTTCGCTAAACTATCCTCTTTTTCCTTGGAGCATGCCCTGCCTACTGCCCTTCCACATTTCACATCACTGTCCTCCTGACTCACTATACAATAGTCATACTGGCTTTCTCTCATGCTGTCCCCTCTACCTGAAATACTTGAACACTCAACCAGCCTAAGCCAACAATTACTTATGTTTCAATTTAAAACATTCTCAGAGACTTCCCTGGTGGTGCAGTGGTTAAGACTCCACACTCCCAATGCAGGGGGCCCGGGTTCGATCCCTGGTCAGGGAACTAGATCCCACATGCATGCCGCAAGTAAGAGTCCACATGCCACAACTAAGGAGCCCACGTGACACAACTAAGGAGCCCTTGAGCTGCAACTAAGGAGCCTGCCTGCTGCAACTAAGACAGCGAAACAACAACAACAACAACAAAATTAAAATTCTCAGAGACAAGCTAGTTTCAGGCCCTTTGCCACATGCCTCCAGAACCCTTTGTGTTTCCACACTGGGTGATTACTTGTTCAATGTCTCTCTGCATCTAGAATGTAAACTGTATGAAAGCATGGATCATGTCTCTCTTACTGAGCACTGCATCACACAGCAACATGCCTGACACACAGACAATATATAACAGTTACTTAGCAAATGACTAAAATAGACCAACCCATATTCCCTTCCTTTCCTAGAAACAAACTTCAATAAAATTCTTCAGAAGGTATAACCAGAGTAAGGTTTATTCTATTAAAATATCAAATATAATTTATTCTACTCAAAGACTGTACAATACCATCTATTTATTAGAAACCTGCAGGTCCTTCCAAGTTTCAAGTTGAAGATGTTACTGCATTTTCATTAGAGAAGACCTAATCCTCTTCTCCTTCATGTTCCATGAACCCAAACCTATTTTTCTCTCAGTAAAAATAGATTTTATTTTATTAGTTGGTGATTAACACCTCTGTATCATGCTCTCACTATCCTAACTACAGGTTCCAGGAATTCCGCAAACAAGGCCACGGTATCTCTATGAATTTCCCTCATTTTCTTTATCTTCATACATAGTGAACATGATCAATACTTGAACTTTAGAAATAAAGGAGACCATCTATTCTCAAGCCTCTAATTTCTGGAAGGATTGGCAAGACATAATAATAAGGTTAATCCTCACACTATATTATTTTCCTCCATGATCAATTTTCTCATATTCATCAAGAACAATTACTCATATTAAGCAACTGCAAAGAAAAAAAATCTGAAAATTAAGAATACGTTTCTTTACCTTTTTGATATCTGTTTTTGTCCGGAGACCCCAGCCCCTCTGTAATGTGCGAAAAATTTCAACCTCTGGATACTGGCGCTTAGTAAAGCACTGGTTTTGGCAGCGCCCTCCAGCAGGACATACTGTGGGGTGACACTCATAGAGAAGCATGCGGTTGATGCACTCGGAGTCTATCCCACAGGGGTTCTCATCAGTAGCTTTACAGTTGCAACGGGGAATTTCAGACAAGTCTGCAGTGAAGATCTGTACCCTGCCAATAGGACGGTTCACCTGGAGTAGAAACACATACTATAGTATAGCAGGCAAGTCAACACAAGACAATTTAGGACCTATGAAAGGCAGATTTCTTTCCTTTAAAGTCACGTGCCACATTTTACATGATTTTGAATTATCAAGATTTAGCAGGATTATTCACAATAGCTTAAATGTGGCAACAACACAAGTGTCCACCGACGAATGAATAAGCAAAATGTGGTAAAAATAATGGAATCTCATTCAGCCTAAAAAGGAAGGAAATTTTGACACACGATATACAACATGGATGAACCCGGAGGACATTATGTTAAATGAAATAAGCCAGTCAAAACAGACAAATACTGATTCTACTTAGATACAAAGAGACAAAAAGTAGAATAATAGTTGCCAGGGGCTGAGAGGAGGAGAAAATGGGAAGCAACTGTTTACTGGGGTATAGATTTCAGTTTTACGAAATGTAAAGAGTTCTAGAGATGGATGGTGGCAACGGTTGCAAAACGTTATGAATGCATTTAATACCACTGAACTGTATACTTAAATATGGTTAAGATCAAAAATTTTATGTTATCTGTATTTTACTACAATTAAAAAACTGGAGGAGGGCTTCCCTGGTGGCGCAGTGGTTGAGAGTCCACCTGCTGATGCAGGGGACACGAGTTCGTGCCCCGGTCCGGGAAGATCCCACATGCTGTGGAGCGGCTAGGCCCCTGAGCCAGGGCCGCTGAGCCTGCGCGTCCGGAGCCTGTGCTCCACGACAGGAGAGGACACAACAGTGAGAGGCCCGTGTACAGCAAAAAAAAAAAAAAAAATCTGGAGGAAATAAAGATTGAGGCAATTTGACATAAAAATAAAGCCTCACCTGATACGCAAAATGTAAATACCACAAATTTAAAAAATTCATCTCTTAAAAAAAAATCATAATTTCAAGGCTGGTAAGCCAAGTAAATTGTAAAATGAGTTTCTGCTATTGCCACATGGTGGCGCCACTTTAGCTGCTACATTAAAAAAAAATCACCATTCTCAACTGATATTTAACATGAAAAGGTCTCTGAGCAATCGGAGTCCTATTTGTGAAGATGTATTTTAATATTGACTATCATAACTTGAAATCTTTTTAACAGACTATAGCAATGTCACCCAGGCATTCGTTTTTAGTGGTGCTAGTACTGAAAACCACCGTGAAAATCCAGTATGGTAAAACATAGAGGCCAATTTCTGTGATTCTGAAGCCATTAGAATTTTCACAAATACTAACAACAATGTGGAGAAAAAAAAAATAGATGTTCCACAACAGAGATGGATTTGTGCACTATAAGAATGGTAATGGTCTCCCCTAATTGGGGAGGGAGGGAGAGGGGGAGAGAGAGAGAGAGGGAGAGAGATGGGGAGGGAGAGGGAAGGAGGGAGGGGGCGGG
>NW_006789975.1:1089247-1095372 GCF_000442215.2 Lipotes vexillifer | reverse complement strand
AGAGAGAAGGGGGGGGAGGTTGGGGGGAGGGAGGGAGTGTGCAGAGTGGGGGCTGGGGAGTGGGAGGTTTGGGGTTAGCAGATGCAAACTATTATATATAGAGTGGATAATAACAAGGCCCTACTGTATAGCACAGGGAACTGTATTCAATATCCTGTGATAAAACCATAATTTAAAAGAATATATATATATACATATATATGTATAACTGACTCATTTTGCTGTATGGCAGAAATTAACACAACATTGTAAATCAACTATACTTCAATAAAATAAAATAAAAATGAGTCTCCCCTGCTTGGTATTATTTCAGTGGGAACAGTCAAACCACAAGTCTTCAAAAACCCAACCTATACATAAAATTTGACTCCTCAGGAACTGCATGATTTTGACAAGTCACTTTTTTTACTTGCAAGACTGTTGTGGGGAAAAATCTGTTTGTAGAAGTATACTGCCCTCAAACGTTCTCCAGAACAACTTAAAATGACGTTAAGTCTCACTGCCAGATCTCTTCCCAGCTTCTTTAAAATACTGATAAACAGTATTAACTTGTTAATGGAGGAACACCCTCACCATATGCAACTGGAAGTCACAAACCTACTGAGTAAGGCAAATTCTAAGGCATAAACAAGGGCTGAGCTCAATCACCTGAGACTACAGGACCTACATAAGGCATCTGAATATTCACCTCTGATTCAAGGTGAATACCTTTACCTGACTGACACACCCCCATCCAAAAAAAGTTTCATCCTACTCCTTTTCTCTCTATAAAGGTATGTTTCAATCATTCCTCCTTGACATATGATCTAACCTGTTATTAATCCCAAATAAGTTTCTTGCCTAACATAACATAAAGCAAAAACAAAACCCCACACGTGGTTAAGAACAACACAGATATGTAATTGTAGTATTTACACTTGCTCTAGATCAGGGATTGACAAACTTTTTCTGTAAAGGGCCAGACAGTAAATATTTTATCTTTTGCAAGCACAGATCTCTGGTGCATGTTGCTCAACTCTGCCACTATAGCTCGAAAGCAGCAATAGACAATATGTAAATGAACAAGCACAGCTGTGTGTCAATAAAACTTTAATTATGGACACTAATATTTGAATTTTATAAAATCTTCATGTGTCAGGAAATAGTCTGTAAAAAACAAATTTTCCCAACCATACATAGTAGGCCAGATTTGGCCCATGGACCATAGTTTGCCAACCCCTATTCTAAATCTTTTTCCTGGAAATGTTTTTGTTTTAAAGGTGGAGGAAAGAAGTTGGTGTCTAAATTCTGTGATTAGATCATGTATGGGACGTTAGTTGGTTTCTCAATATACAGGTTCAATATGGTTGACGGGCTACTCTGAAGGGCCTAACTTCTGCTATGTGTGACATCTACGACTGTGGAAACAAATTACTTTCCCTTTTTCTGAGGATGAACTACACCTCAGTGTTATGTCTCCATGCACAGTTAACTCCATTTAACTCTCAGTTCTACCATCAGGGTCCATTTAGACCCAATCTTAGGTTTTGTTTTGTTTTTTTTTTCCCCAACAGTTTTAACTATTTGTAAGGATTGATATTTTATGACACTTTCTCAGAGGTCTTTCAAAAATCAAGAAGAAACTTTACTTATTAAAAAAACTCATTCTATATTGCAACTACTAGGCAGGTCCATTAGACTTTTATAAATCTAATCTTTATTATGGAGTTTTAGTGTTCTTACTTTTCCTATATCTCATAAGTATTTACTAATTCATCATCACTCTGTTACTCATCAATGATTGCCAACTATGCTAAAAAAGACAAAAATATTAAGTGGAATGACAGAATCATAAAAACATAATGCAACGGTGAAACAGTCACAGTTTAGTTTCTGCACTGCATTACCCAAAGTACTACATCATCTTTCCAGAAAGTATAAAAGACTGGAGATAACATCTTTCAGTCTACTTTTAGTAGGGTTGCTAGATTTAGCAAGTAAAAATCCAGGATACCCAACTGAATTTGAATTTCAGATAAAAAACAAATTGTTTTTTAGTTTAAGTATGTCCCATGGAATACTTGGGACATACTTAAACACACCAGACTCTAAAAATTGATCTCTAAGTGAAAATCTCAGACTTCAGAAACTCAAAAAAAGAAAAAAAGAAAAAAAAAATCAATGAGTACACAAATAATGCTTCTCTAATGACAAAAAATTATATATATATATAGTCTATATATGGAATGACATCATCACAAATATCTTGCAACAAGAACTTGGGCGATCTCATTTTGTTAATAGAGCTTATAGTATTCTTTCATGTGGTCTGATATCTGAGCACCAAAACTAACTTGATTAAAAGGTTTTTAAAAAAGAGGTTTCAGTAAATACTTACTAAAATTCCTAATAAGTTTTTTCCTCACTATTCCTTTATTTTTATTTCTGTATTTATAAAAATGACTTAATAATAAAAAAAAATAAATAAAAGAGAAACAAAAATGACTTAACAATATAAAAATATAAAGGGTCTACTGGACCCAAATGAGAAACGATGATGACTGTTTTACCAGGTACACTAGCATCAGGTACACTTAACATGTATGCTTGTGACCTTGGGAATCCTAGTCATACTGGCCACCTAAAATATCTTTACTATCAGCCATTACGAGAAGACTTACCATGTGTATTATTCACACTATCTCAGGGCCATTTATCATTTTTTACCAAGGCTCTTTTTTCCCTTTCAAACCACCAGGTGTTGACTGTGAACAGAATCTATTCCAATCCACTTTATGAAAAGACTTTCGAAAGCAACAGGAACAACACTGTATCAACACACAACTAATTTTATAAAGTGCACACAATGTGCTAGAAATGGTGCTCTGGCACTTTTTTTTTATCTTCTTTCAAGCTCATACCCCTACCTAAAAGCAACTGTGCTTGCGCTTCCAGTTCTCCTCATGAACAGAGTGGGAAGCAGGCAAGCTATTACAGGGTCTCTCCTGAGGTCTTTTCTCACCTTTATATGTTTATAAGGCGGTGGCTTCTTGTCATTCTTTCGATCTTCCTGCAGCTGTCTTAGCTCTTTTTGGGCCTTTAACTCCTCAAACCTTGCTGCAGCTTCCTGAAGAGCTAAGAAAACATACAGCACAGTCACTTAATCTCTGGGTAGTGTTACTTATTTCGCTTTTTCCCCCTTTTAAGTTGGAGAAAATTCACGTTTTAGACAAAAATCTACGACATATATATGATTTCTATTTTCTAGTAAGTTATAGTCCCCAGAGTGTTCATATATGGCATTAAAATAAAACATAATCCATCATTAAACGGCACTATACAGACTACCAGTATCAGAGGAAAACTTAAAACAAAAAACAAAGCTAAATAATTTGAAAAAGCCCACATATAACATCTCCTAACAACAACTAGACTGCACCTGCTCAGCAAAGTCACTGCCTTTAAG
Source organism: Lipotes vexillifer (assembly GCF_000442215.2). Lineage (NCBI taxonomy): Eukaryota > Metazoa > Chordata > Mammalia > Artiodactyla > Lipotidae > Lipotes > Lipotes vexillifer. Next base: position 1,091,927 of record NW_006789975.1, on the reverse strand, counting down.
CCTTTTTCCTCAGTTCTGAGTTTTATGCTTCCACAAATAATGTGCCTCCTAGGTGTCCAGGTAACATGCTGTGTTCCTTTGGAAGAAATTAAAATTTGAAGTTTTCCTTTCCTTCTTCCCTATTGTCTGGAGCACCTATCCTACTCTTCTCCTAAAGCTCATTCTGTAAATATCAGTTATTAGCCTAATACAAAGATAGATCTTTGCAGCTAATCTGCATTCAAGTCCTGAACTTTCATATGTTTAAATGATTGTAGTGTCTGAAAAGTCTGAAAAAAATCTTAATCTCATTCTTCTCCACTTAAAACAAAATTTTAATTTATTATTCTTGACTCAGGTTAAAAACTCTTTAAAGAATTCCAAATTTTCCCACTTTCCTCTCTGTAGTTTTCCCCAAGCTCTGCCAGTTCTTTAAAGAAAATCTCCCCTCTAATCCACACCCCTTTCTCCATTTCCTTGTCACCATCTAGCAGACTTGATGTTGCCTGGAGTTGTTCCCTCCTTCATTCATCCTATTATTCAGCACGTCCTACCTAGTTTATCTACTTAATGTCTATCTAGTACCCATCATCCTCTCGACTCCATGCGCTATTCTCTGTGACAGTCTCATTATCTCTGCCTGAAACTACTAAAACAGCCATCTCGCTGACATTCCTGGCTACAACCTCTCACCTTCTATGGTCCTGACATTCTAGTCAGACTGAGATTTCTAAAATCTGCTCTGACCATGTAACTTAGCAACCTTTTCAATAAAACAGTCCAGTGTTCCCCCAACCCTGTGCTTAAACCACAGCAAACACTTGGAGGTCACTAACTCATCACGTTCGACTCAATGTGTGCTTTCACATAGGCTGTCTTTTTGTTACAACATTTAAGTTGTTAACTTCCTCACAGTCAGTGTAGGGGTTAAGAGTTTGGATTCTGGAGCCCAACTATACTAGAGTTTGAAACCTTCCTCTATCACTTACTGGCACTGGAACCTTGTGCAACAAATTTAACCTTTTTTTTTTTGGCCACGCCACGCAGCTTTTGGGATCTTAGTTTCCTGACTAGGGACTGAACCCGGGCCCCTGGCAGTGAAAGCATGGAGTCCTAACCACTGGACCACCAGGGAATTCCCCAAATTTAATTTTTATGTGCCTCAATTTCCTCATCTATAAGATAAAGATAATGGCATCTAACTTATAGGGTTGCTGCAAAGACTTAAAGCAGAAAACAAACTTTGAACGGGGCCTGGCAATCAACAAATGGTAACCGTTATTATAGTTCTTCTTCAAAGTATCACTTAAGAGAGAAGCCATCCATGACTTCCAAACTTTGATCCCCAGCACTGTTTTGCTTCCTCTTGGTCTGCTCCCACAGCATACCATGCACACTTCTGCCACAGCACTCTCAAAGAATGGCATTTTGACTACCTGTATCTGTGTCCAATTCCCCCACAAAACTGTGTGCTCCTTGAAGGCAGAGGCATCCAGCCAGCCTAAGGTCAAGGTACAGAAAGAGCAGAATCACAGAGCTTCAGCAGGCTCAGACTTGCGATATTGCCTACACTCCACTTTCGTCCCCAGCCTTGACAGTGGCCAGCTCTGTGCAAAGATGTTGGTCATTTGGTCCCTGACCATCTGAGACTATAAGACTCAAGACCCAAACTCCTGTAGTATTAGTACTGATAGTGCATATCTGCACAGAAAGCATACTGTCAACAGGTAAGTGAGGACCCCTGAAATAACATGAGGGCAACAAAACCTCTGTTGAACTTATTCCTTGTGGACATCATTCTCATTCCCCATCCAGGAAGTTTCACCTGCTTAGAATTTTATGGCATCTCACCAGGAAGTTTCACTTGCTTAAAATCCCCTCTTCACCTCACCATGCAAACAAAATCTTATACTTCAATGTCCAAATATATTCAAATAACAAGAGATACCTGTATTGCCTTTCAAAAGACAGCTAAAGGAAGAAGCTAATTATCATTGATGGGATACCAGCTATATGCCCTTCAGGATGATTTTTTGTATTATCTCATTGAATTCTCAAAGCAACCCTTACTCGTTATATAGGCAGAGAGAACGCTGTCAACCACTCCTGGCCTCAAATACCCCCTCTCCTTCACTGTTAGGCCAGCTTACAAAAACCTCTTTGATTAGAACATTTATGCGCCTTTACCATCTTATGTTGCTCTATAATTTGGGGTGAATTTTATTTCTTCTCAACAAACTAAACAAACAAACAAACACCTCCTTGGAACAAATGTGGCTCTGCTAGATATTCTAGCCCTTGCCTTGCAAACTGTAGTGTTTACTCTACAAAACAGTTCCAAAGTTCTGGTACCTACCTGATGAGACGCTGACAAAACAGAATTGGTAAGATAAGGAACTTCCTTTAAGGAAATTCTAGTTAAGTAAAGGTTAGGTTCAAAACTAATGAACTACATGGGTCAGCTTCTCTGTAAAATCCTGTAGCCACAGCCATATACTGCCCCGGAAGGCAGAACATAGCTGCTAATGAAGCATATATGAATTCTAAAACATACAATTCTAACAGAGAGCAGATACGCGGGCAACAGAGGTCTGTGTTGGCCTGAGAAACAAAAAGGATAGATAAAGTTACCTTTTTTATATGTACCATCCACTCCTTTGCCCATCTTATCCTTGCTGCTCACATCCCCCTCCATGTAGGG
>NW_006789975.1:1075021-1088819 GCF_000442215.2 Lipotes vexillifer | reverse complement strand
GAAAGACTCGGGCCTGGTGAGTCCACAGATAGTCATTAGACCCAAAGAAGAGCACAGGGAACTCGCCCACATCATGTCTCATCTTGTCAATATTGGAAGGTACAGCTCGAGGATGGCAGATCTCAGCTGGCCACCATCTGGGAAAGGTGAAAAGAAGGAAGGAAACCTATAGAAGGCTGCAAGGAACGAAAAAGAATCCTACTTTTGGGACAGGAATAAGGAAAAGCAATGTCTCTCTAACCCACATTAATGTCCGATCCAGAGCATTCTTACAATCTCACTAGAGAAGAAACAAGCAATATGGGTCGAAAGGCTGAAGATGCCCACCCTCACGCACATGCTCAAATATACACACACAAACTCCCTTAGACTGTTGTTCTACTTCAAGGAATCTATAAAAGGAAATAATTAGAGATATGAACAAAACTTTATGACTATAATGTCCACTGAAGTATTATCTGTAAGAATGAAAACCTGGAAAAATTTTAAATGTTCAACAGTAAGGGAACGACAGACGCTATACAATGAAATACAAATTGGCCTTTGAGAAGGAAACTACTACAACGATTTTTAGGAAGACAATTTGGCATTAGCTATTAAAGCTGGAAACCCTGAGCCTGCTACTCTATCCTGAGAATGGCCTAGAGAAGCTCCCATGCATGTACACCATGAAACATTGATAAAATATTGATAGTCCAAACGTGAACGTGAGAATGGATAAATAACTACACCACACTGTATGACTATATAAAGGAACACTGTAGAACAGTGAAGTACGAATGAGCTAGAGCACTGCACTAACCATAATAAATCTCATGAGCATTAACAGTGAATGAAAAAAGCAAGCTGCAGGAAAATACAGCAACAATTCCTTTATATAAAGATCTAAAACATACAGAACAAAACACACATGTGGTAAACCTATATAACCAGGCAAAGAAATAAAAAACATAAAATGCAGTACAAAGTGCCAGTAAAGTACTATTTTTTTTAACTGGGAGGTACATACACAAGTGTTTCTTTAAAATCAAGCATGTTATAATATTTTTTGTACATTCCATATCCAATAAAAATAATTTTAAAAAGAAAAAGCAAGAAACAAAACTGGGTACAAAGAACGATAAGGCTAATGAATTATGTTGAAGGTGCATGTATTGGTGTGTCTGCAAGTAAATATGCCAAAATGTTAGCGATGTCTCTTCCTTGTTTGTGAGATTATGGGTTTGTTTTCATTCATTAAGTTCCTACAAGAGGATATATATTATTCCTATAATTGCAAAACATAAAGCAAAGTTTTTTTCTTCTATAATGGGAAATTAATGGGGAAGGGGGTGAACCTTGTTTAATCAGACCATTTTTTAAAAAAAGTTAAGCACAAGAAACAGAGGCTGGTAAAAGAACTAAATGCCAGTCTCCTTCATGCTTACTTACCTGTATCGTCCAACTTTTACCCAGACAATTTCCCTGTAATGTGGCTTTTTGCCTGCCTTACAGTCATTGCAATACCAGTTTCCTTCAGGGATATCAATGTTCAGGCATTCACGATGAAAAGCAGCAGGGCAAGAATCACAGCACAGAAGGCTGCCTCCTGTGGGAATCAAAAAATCTGGCACTAGCATCACAAGGCTGCATATAAGGACCCAGCTGAAACAGCTCTTGCTCAGCTCCTAACCAATTATTTATCTCCCAGCCAAGGGCTCAGTAATTTAATTATTCAGAAAGACTTTTCTGCAAGAGTATTCCCTCTCCAATGTACCTGAACCACACCCCTGGGGGTTTGTCAGATTTTACCCTTATTGGCAAAATTAGGTTAGGGCAATGAGGGCAGAAGTAAACCTCTAAAAGTCATATATGTACACACACACACACCCCACACACACTTCTTCCTCTTCATTAAGAGACAACACACTATAAAGAGAATATCAATGATACACAATGCCAGAGTATAAAGAGCACAAGCTTTAACTAATGTCAGACTTGAGCTCTAAGATCATATGACTTTGGGGAATTCTCTTTCTTTGCTGAGTTTTAATTTCTTCAGTGGTAAGGTATTTTCTACAATGAACAATAAATAATCACACCTGTTTGAGAACTAAATAAGCTAAATAAATTGCCTAGTAGTGTCTGACACGTAAGTAGTCTCCACAAGGCCAGTTTCTTCCCTCTTTTTAAATTACATTTTAATCTTTGTTGTTTGGCACTCTCACAACACCCAAAGGCCCTCTGCAGAATAACATTTATAAATGCATAAACATAATACACAAAAGAACATAGATTATATTAAAATGATCAGAATGTTAGAACAAGAGATTAGAGTTATATATGTTTCCTTGTAACGCACAAATAAGAAGATGTAGCAGTAGTAATGATTGGAAACAAGACTTCAAGATATGTACAACAAAATTTACTGGTGACAAAAATCACAGGTACTCATGTTCTTTGTAGCCTAAACTTCAGTTAGGTATAAGATCTACCCTCTCCATCCAAGTTTTCGGATACCAGATTAATTACATATATTGCAGTGATGATGAATTTTTCACTTCTTAAAAGATTTTTACCCAAAGTGCCTAAATTTACATATCTGAATCTGAAATCCTCATGGTTGCAGATAATAAAAGAATTTCAGGTAAAGAGGTTTCACATTTAAGGAATACAATAAATGCCTTATTTATCTTATGCCAGAAATGAGCATGCTTCAAACATGCTAGACTCAAGCACATAATTCCAAGTTTCATCCTGAAGAGACAGTGAAGGATAAAGTCATAAGCAAGGTATATACTCATGTCCATCTTCTTGGTTTCACTGTGCTTCTCCTTCCTCATAAAAACCTACGAAAAACTTAATTTTCTGACACCCCATCCTTAAACGATTTCCACCGTGCCTTTTCTTTTTCTCAATAATCGAGAGCAGGCTCTTAAAACAAGCTTTGCAGTGTTTGTTTTGTTGGGGACAGGGATGTGCTTTTGAGACCCAACTCCTGCTTCAACTAAAGAAGCTCTCCTATTACCTGTATTGTACGCTGGAGATTGTACACCTCAGACTCAGAGTGAGGTTTCATTTGGGAAGAAGGTCTGTTGCTACAAGTTCCAAGAACTTGTTTACTCAATACATATAGCCTGTACTCTATGCTTTCAAAGTCATATTTTGCTATTCTTGTGCATTTTGTGGATGAGGTAAACAAATTTTGCATGGGACATAGAGTGACACAGAGTCACATAAGTGACGGCCCCAATAATGGGATACCTTCTACAACATTCCTCTCTATGCTTAGTTATCTGCTGAGTCAAAATTTGATTAATAACAATTTGCCAACTACATGGCCTTGGTAGAAAAATCTTCCTTTTACTAAGCTGGCATTCATGACAACTAGAAATATGTCATGTTCAATAAGGCATCTGAATTAGGCCTTCAAAGAAGGCATGAAAAGAAATCTGGACAGAAGAATAACCAGTGAAGAACGGTTAATGGTGGCAAGCACAACAGTTTTGGAGGGAAGGACATAATGGGATGAGCTAAGGGAGAATATGAAGAAAGAAATTGACAGGATTAGTCTGGGTGATGAGTGGGAGGCAGGCAGGAGGGTCTGTCTGGTGGGAGTAAAGGAAACATATAGGAGAAAGACAGGAAGACGAAAAGAGGGAAAACCACATGAACCATCATAAGAAACCAAAAGATGAAAAGGTGACATTTGGTAGAAGACAGTAAGAGAAAATAGAGTTTAAACATATTGTTGAATTCTAGGAAATGATTATTTTCAATTTAGCGATTTACCATACTACTACCATAACACTCTGATAACCACCTTCAGTTTTCTCCTATACGTGAACAAACAAATGTCCCAAGACTCTACTCTTTCCTTGTCTTCTAACAGCAAGATAATCCTAGATAGTGGGATCAACAGTTCTTAGGCTTTTTGGCCTCACGAACACTTTATAGTTTTGAAAAATAAGGAGATTGCCAGAGAGCTTTTGGGTTTTTTTGTTTTGTTTTGCAGTACGCGGGCCTCTCACTGCCTTGGCCTCTCCAGCTGTGGAGCACAGGCTCCGGACACGCAGGCTCAGTGGCCATGGCTCATGGGCCCAGCCGCTCTGCGGCACGTGGGATCCTCCCGGACCGGGGCACGAACCCTTGTCCCCTGCATCAGCAGGCGGACTCTCAATCACTGTGCCACCAGGGAAGCCCCGAGCTTATGTTTTTATGGGCTAAAAATACTGATTAATTCATTTAAAAGTAACAATAAATCTATTATGTTAACATAAATCACATTTTTATGAATATATTTTCCAAAATGAACATTTTTTAATAAGCTCAGTGTTTTACATTTTATTTTTGTTCTTTCTTTTAAATTGAAGTGTAGTTGATTTAGAGTATTTCAGGTGTACAGCAAAGTGATTCACTTATACATACACACACACACACACACATATGTATTCTTTTTCAGATTCTTTTCCATTACAGGTTATTACAAAATACTGAATATAGTTCCCTGTGATATACAGTAGGAGCCTGTTGTTTATCTATTTCATATATGTGTACCTGTTAATCCAAAAATCCCAATTTATCCCTTCCCTCCCTTTTCCCTTTGGTAACCATAAGATTGTTTTCTATGTCTATGAGTCTATTTCTGTTTTGTAAATAGGCTCATTTGTATCATTTTTTTAGACTCCCCATATTAGTGATATCATATGATATTTGTCTTTCTCTGACTGACTGACTTCACTTAGTATGATAATCTATCTCTAGGTCTATCCATGTTGCTGCAAATGGCATTATTCACTCTTTTTTATGGCTGAGTAATATTCCATTGTGTGTGTGCGTGTGTATATATGTGTGTGTGTATATATATATATATATATACACACACACACACATACATATATACACACGCACACACACATCTTCCTTCTCCATTCATCTGTCGATGGACACTTAAGTTGCTTCCATATCTTGGCTATTGTAAATAGTGCTATGAACACTGGGGTGCATGTATCTTTTTGAATTAGAATTTTCATCTTTTTTAGACATGTGCCCAAGAGTGGGATTGCTGGATCATATGGTAACTTTTAGTTTTTTTTTTTTTTTTAAAGCTACTAGCTTCTGCTGTATTGTGCACACTTCCATTTTAACAAACATCTTACTGTACTACAACAGTCTGTTTGAACATCCATCTCTATAATACCTCCAACTAGCTCTTCAATTTTGTGGGCAGTGACTACATCTTTTGCCTCACTTTCTGGTACCTGTCGGTTGTGTGAATAATAGGTTATTTTTTTTTTTTTTTTTTTTTTTTTTTGGCAGTACACAGGCCTCTCACTGCCTTGGCCTCTCCAGCTGTGGAGCACAGGCTCCGGACACGCAGGCTCAGCGGCCATGGCTCATGGGCCCAGCCGCTCCGCGGCACGTGGGATCCTCCTGGACCGGGGCACGAACCCGCGTCCCCTGCATCGGCAGGCAGACTCTCAACCACTGTGCCACCAGGGAAGCCCTATTTTTAGTTTTTTTAAGGAACCTCCATACTGTTCTCCATAGTGGCTGCACCAATTTACATTCCTACCAACAGTGTAGGAGGGTTCCCTTTTCTCCACACCCTCTTCAGCACTTATTTGCAGACTTTTCGATGATGGCCATTCTGACCAGTGTCAGTGACGATCATATTTTTTTGCAAACATATTTGCAAATATTTTTACTTAAATCTGTTGTAAAATGTTGTCTGGTTGATGTATATGAAGAAAATCTGGTCTCTCACAGATAAACAGGTGGAAAAAGGCGTATTTTAATAACCTGTTCAATAATTACATATTCTTTGATACTATACACTAAAACTTCACAGGGTAAACCTTAGTTGCAGTGTCTAATCTGAAACTGTATCAATATACTGTTGATATGTTACTAATAGCTACTAATGTAACTATTACATTAAAATTCTTTAATCTGTCTTGTACTTTGAATGGATCTTTTACATATGCATGGTTTTTAACATCATGCATTGTTCATGTGGAAAATACTGGTTTGCTGAGTCTGGTAATCTTCCAAATGTTGATCCATTTCATTATGTAATACTAAAATGTCACATTTATTAATATCCCCATGATTTCATCAGTAAATACTAGGAAGCAGTTAAGCTCAGGGTGGGTAGATGACAGTTTTCAAAAATTCTAATTTTCACTTAAGAACTCAAATTTTATCATTGGCAACAATTTGCCAGTTTTTTTTCCCTTGAATTGACAGGCTCCTTTTTATCCATTTTCAAGAAATGTCTGACAAATATCCAAGTATGAAGAGCCATAGTTTTTTAGTAATTTTTAAAATTAATTTATTTTTATTGGAGTATAGTTGATTTACATTTTTAGTAATGTTTAAGACTAAAAATGGTGTTCCATGAACAAGGCAGCCAGTTCAGATTGCAACTCAATTGCATGAGTGCTTTAACTTAAGATAACCACCAGTATGCAACAGAACTGCTTTATGTATACTTCCCATTTTATTACACTGAATATTAAAACAATGTTCACATGACAGTTGAGGTTTAATACATTTTACTTACTTTTTAAAATCGAGGACATTGTTATGTGAGACGTCCAAGTTTTTACTGCAAGTGTGTGGTGACACAGAATTCAATGACTGCTATTACTTGTACAGTTTAGAGCCATCACCCTGATTTGCACTAAGGTGCTAGCAGTTTTACTCACTATTGGCTTTGCACCATCTGTGCAAATGTCAACAAAGAAAAAAGCAAGTAACATCTTGGTATTATTATGAAAAGAGTTATGATCTCATGGAGGCTCCTGAAAGGGTCTCTGGATCTTCTCCACTCCCCAAAGATCACATTCTGAGAGCCACTGCTGCAGCTACTAAGTTTTCTTGGGGACTAAGTTTTCATTATGAGTATCCATTATTATGCCACAAATTAGGACTGCCAACACAAAGGAACCTCTACTCTGAAAACATCTCATTCCACTATGGAATGAAAAACAGTCTAATGCTGAAACTGTTTCATCTCCCCATCTTCACAAAACATGTAAAATTTTTAGAGCTACATTTCAGCCTCCCAGACATCTATTTTCATTCTAAGAGCAGAATTATAGAATGTTGTATTTAAATGCTATTAAATATCAAAATTGTCTTTAACTTTCTTCTAAACAAAAGACAGGTGGTATAATGATAAACAGGCAGCAGTGTTCACGACAGTTTTATAAGGAACAGATATTATAAAAGCAAAAAAGAATGTATGATACAGGAGAATCACAAAGCTAACATATCTAAAACCAAAAACAGCACAGTACTTTGTGCACTAAAACATCCCTAAACATCCCTAACTATATCAAAATTCCACCCACATGATTGCACTTAATACTCTATTTTATTTATTCTATATTAGAACTAGTTTGAGGATTACAACTATGTCCTGATGCAAACTCTAGTCATGTTACATAAATCTTAAGAGCAACAACAGCAACAACAACAAAAAAGTCCCTATTAACCATTTTCAATCATATAAAGGAGTCACAAAACTTCTTTTATGGCTTTAGCACTATTTAGTATATCCCAATTTCTCAAAAGGGATGCTAATTCAATTACACATGTTGACTCTTTTTAAAATTAGTCCTTCAGAATGTTCATAACCAGCCAAATTTTTGTGAAATTGCATCACCAATAAGTAGATCTTAAAAAACAGAAAAGTCAAGGAAATTGTTTCCCCCAAATTACTAATCAACAAAATTTAGTCAATTTGAAAAGGAAATGAAAAAACTGTATAAGAGAACTGGTGCCACCCTCAACACTAGAAAACAGGGGAGCAATGTCCACAAAAGTTTTGGGAAAAGAACAAGCAGTCTAAAATCTTATAGTAACCCAATGTGTGCTTCTAGAACAGAGGCAAATGAAGAACAGTCTCAAGCAGACAAATGTAGGACCTGTGGGTGTTTCTCAGAAGTTCAGCCAACCAAGAGAAAAATTTAAATAAGGAGTTCAGAACTACAAGCACCCCAGTAAATAGACTGGTGGAGTACTAAATCCTCCACTTAACAAAATAGCAAAAATCAGGCTGTGAGGAATGGAAAGGAAATGTTTAAGAAGGATAATACTGACTTTGCTCTAAATTAGAAGTATGTTTTAAGTAGGGGTTGGAGAGGGGGGAGATACAGATAAAGACATAAAATTTATTTGTCCTCCACTGAAGACCTTGTAGGAACTATTATCCCTTACAGTGAGAAAATATTTAACAGAAGTTCATAAATTCTTTTACTTTCACCTTGTTTATTCCCTTTAAACTAATATAAAATTGATTTTAGAAAAACCACACACAATTACCTGATAACAGCATCTTCTAGACTTGTCCCTATCCAGATATCTACCCCTTCTATCTGCTTATATGCACATATGTCTGGAGTATTATCACTTAATATTAAGCAATGGTTTTTTCTGATGTAGGACTTGGGGTTATTTAAGGTTTTAAAAATTTCTTTCTTATTTTATTTTTTTACCTCCAGTTTATTTATTTTTTTTTTGTGATACACGGGCCTCTCACTGTTGTGGCCTCTCCCGTTGCGGAGCACAGGCTCCGGACGCACAGGCTCAGCGGCCATGGCTCACGGGCCCAGCCGCTCCGCGGCATGTGGGATCTTCCTGGACCGGGGCACGAACCCATGTCCCCTGCATCGGCAGGCGGACTCTCAACCACTGCGCCACCAGGGAAGCCCTACCTCCAGTTTATTTTTTACTTTTACCCCCAGCTTTATTGAGATATAATTAACATATAATATTGTGTAAACTTAAAGTGTACAATATATATGTACTTGATATGTGTATATACTGTGAAGTGATCACCACAATAAGATTAGGTAACATATTCAACAACTCACATAGTTAAAATTTTAAGGGGTGTGTGTGTGTGTGTGTGTGTGTGTTGAGTGAGAGAGTGAGAGAGAGAACTTAGAAGATCTACTCTCACAGCAACTTTCAAATATACAATACAGTATTGTTAACGATAGTCACCATGCTGTGTATTACATCCCCCAAATTTATTCATCTTATAACTGGAAGTTTGTACCATCTGACCACATTCCCCCATTTTCTAAGAACAATTTTGTTTTCTTTCTCTTTTCTTTAAGTTGCTTCAATTGTTTATCATTTTGTTAAAATTAAGTCATTATTCAAAATAACAAAAATAAAACCCTCTTTATTGGGGAACAAAACCACTGTACTGTTATGTTATCAATAATTAAGGACATCACTTCCCAGTATTTCTCCTAATGGCAATGTGAAGAAAACTATACTTCTGTTTCAATTAAAATATTGCATTCATCTCTTTTTAGACTATTCATACATCAAGAAGTAATGTCTTACCTTCTGAGCATACAAAACACCAGCTAACATTAACATGCTCATGATTTCTGCAGCCACGTCTGGGGGTAAAGTGATTAGGGCAGATGATGCTGTTGGATGCAAGGATCTTTGACCCAGCAGCCAGGCAAAAGTCATTGGCATGGTATGCCACTGGGCAGCGGACACAGCGCATCAGTCGACCTAAAAATAAGAGAAAAACCAGGGAGAGACAAAAGAAAAAGGGATTAAACATAAAAACGATGTGAGTTATTCAAGTTTATTTACTAGCACTGGGAAAATGCCACAAACAAATGGAAGCACTACTAGATCAAGAGACCTTAAACACCCAATTCCCTAAGAAAAGCTCAGATGGGAACTATATGATAAATGGCCTTAAGGAGTCCGATCCCACAACAGTAAGTGAGTCTACCTCAACAAGAATAAGCCCTACTCAAACCACTGTCCTGACTGGAAAACAGAATCAGCTGCAGACGAAACGGTGGGGGTGGGGGTGGGGGTTGGTGTGTGTGTACAATCAGATTAAAAGACCAGATGGGAGAAACACTAATGTTTGCTTTCCTTGGCTGGTACTCTGTGATTCTTAAAGACTTTTAGGTGAATGAATGAACCTCTCTACCTCCACCCCACCATGAGATATATCCTCTAACATACTTTACAAACTAAAAACCACTACCAAACCACCCCAATGCTACCTACAATAGCAGCTGAAAAGGAGAAGGTAGCTGATGGTTAAGCTGCAATTTAATCAAGCATGTTACTGCACTTAAGACTGACAAGATCTATAGTGCCAGGAAATCATCTTACAGAAGATATCGCCAGTCTGATTAAAAGAAAAGTCAACACTGCCACATTTTCCCTGCCAAATCCCCTTTGGGAGAAGTGGGCTCTTTGGGCATACAAGCATTTAATAGTAGAGATACAATATTTGGCTTTCAGAGAAATCAGTAAGAGACCCACTAGTACTGAGCAGAAAGAAATGATTGGGGCTTCCCTAGTGGCGCAGTGGTTAAGAATCCGCCTGCCAATGCAAGGGACATGAGGTCAAGCCTTGGTCCGGGAAGAGCCCCCTTGCCGCAGAGCAACTAAGCCTGTGAGCCACAACTACTGAGCCTGCTCTCTAGAGCCCACGTGCCACAACTACTGAGCCTGCGTGCCACAACTACTGAAGCCTTGCGTGCGCCTAGAGCCTGTGCTCCACAGTGAGAGAAGTCACCGCAACGAGAAGCCCTCGCACCACAATGAAGAGCAGCGCCTGCTCGCCACAACTAGAGAAAGCCCACACGCAGCAACAAAGACCCAACGCAGAAATAGATAGATAGAATCCGCCTGCCAATGCAGGGGACACGGGTTCGAACTCTGGTCCGGAAAGATCCCACATGCTGCGGAGCAACTAAGCCCCTGCACACAACTACTGAGCCTGCACTCGAGAGCCCGTGAGCCACAACTACCTAGCCCACGCGCCTACACCCCGTGCTCCACAAGAGAAGCCACTGCAATGAGAAGCCTGCGCACCGCAAGGAAGAGTAGCCCCCGCTCGCAGCAACTAGAGAAAGCCTGCACGCAGCAACAAAGACCCAATGCATCCAAAAAAAAAAAAAAAAAAAAAAATCAATAAATTTATTTAAAAAACAAAAAAAGAAAGAAATGATTGTTTTCCCACTGGGAATGGATTTAGAAACTTGAGTTTATCTGCACCCACATAATAGTTTTGGAAACCTCAGCTCTCAAGCTAACCATGAAGCAGGAAAAAATTTTCTGGATAGGAATTTCCATTTTAAAAAATAAAGCAAATCAGCACAAAACAAAAACCTCAATTCTGCCCTATATGCATGTCTGAATGATATCACATCTGATAACCATACATATAAGGGCCCACAGAAGAAGAATACACTTTATTCTGATGAAGGAAGACATCCAGCAGAGGAAAGTTCCTGGCGGTCCAGTGGTTAGGATGCTGTGCTTTCACTGCAGAGGGCGCGGGTTCAATCCCTGTTTGGAGAACTAAGATCGCACAAACCACACGGCGTGGCACAGAACAGAACAAAACAAAACAAGATGTCCAGCAGAACACCTTTTCAAACTAAATGTCACATGAATTCCAAATATTTAAAACTACCACATAATGCTGGGAGTTCCATAAAGCACATGTAAAAATGTGGTGACTGCTAAATTTGTCCATTACTCTCTTATCTCTCACATAAAATGCTGGTACTCTGACAAAAGCTAGAGGCTATGAAGAGATATGCCAGATAGCATCTGAAACATCCATTGCCAATGAGACTGAGGTTCTATAATTAGATTGGTCTACACAAGAAACCCATACCTTTAGATGCAGAAACACTGGCTGGATTAGCAGCATGGCAGGTTATACATATGTGGAGGGAACACCGGAAGCCCTTGTTCTGCAAGACAGTGGGTGGATATTTCTGGACACATTCTTCATGGTAAAACTTTCCACATAAGGGCAGAAGGCACCTTTTAACATCTTCCCCACTCTGCTTGCATACAAAACAGGTATGTATTCCTAGGAAACAGGAAGAAACAAATTAATACTAACTCAAGAATTCACTCAATGCTAAACCATTAGGTGAAAAGTTAGTGAGTACACAATTCTGCACCAAATTCCAACATGGGGTGGGGGTGGAGGGTGCCCACACCACAAAGCAATTCTCTGATACCAGCTGGTATCCTACAATTCAACTCAATTCTGACACCATCTACTTGGAGATAATATCAGATCCCACAGATTAAGTAAGGGTTCAGTCCTACAAGACTGCCCCCCACCCCAACCCTTACCAGTTCTAAGTCAAGGCTGTCATCTGTACTTCTGACCAACTGGCTATAAATCAGAGGTTGGGTTCAATTAACTTGCAAGAGTGGGTCACAGAACTCAAAGAAACACTTTACTTACTAGATCATCAGTTTACTAAAAAATGATGTAGTTCAAGAACAGCTAGTTAAAAGAAATGCATAGAGTAAGGTATGCGGAAAGGGCTCAGAGCTTCCAGGGCCTCTCCAAGCACGCCACTCTCCCTAATCTCCATGTGTTCACCAACCCAGAAGCTCTCCAAACCCCAGTCTTTTGGGTTCTAATGGAGGCCACATTACATAGGCACGATTGATTAAATCACTGGCAATTGAGGACTAATCCAACCTCCAGCACTCTCCCCTCCAAAAAGGTCAGGGGGAGATGGAACCCTCTAATCACATGGTTGGTTCTCCTGGCAACCAGCTCCCATCCTTAGCTAGTTCCAAAAGTCATCTCTCATTAACATAAAAAAAGACATACATCTTTATAGCACTCATCACTTAGGAAATTTCAAGGGTTTCAGGAGCTCTGTGCCAGAAACTGGACAAAGACCAAATATATATTTACTAAAAATCACAATATCATAGTGAAGAACATTATAATAGACTGATCAGGATGACAACACAAACCTACTGAACAATCTTAATACCACTATTAAGGGGGAAATTTAATACATGTTTGCTGATGTGATGGTATAGGAAGTACACATCCCCCACAAAGTATTCTTGCCAAAGGAAAATTGACTTGACCTGATCCAGCCTCTAGAACTACAAGTTTCCAGGAAAAACGGAGGACAGAGGAACAAGTTAAAGGGACACCTCAAGGATGCAATCAGCCAAATTTAGAATGTAGAAAACTTGGCAGACAAATGACCATTGTTTCAAGAAATAAAGAACATTAAAAAATTGGGTGAGGAGTCCCTCAAATATGTGCAGTTATTGGGATCCAGCAATGAGGTTTGTCATGTAGGGGTGACAAGTAAGGTTTGATTTAGCACAGGCCCAGTAGGGAAACCACATTTGGATACTGAGCACTTAAAATGGCACTAGTCTAAATTGAGATGTGTAGTCAGTGTCAATACACGTTGGAGTTTGAAGACCTAGCACATAAAAAAGAATGTAAAAAATTTCAGTCATTTTCACATTAATTATATGCTGACATATTTTGAATATATTGGGTTAAATAAAACATATTTTTGTTGTTAAAAAAAAAATAATTGGGTGAGGGGAATAGTACTGTTGTAGATTAAGAGAAGTTTAAGAGATGAATTTTTTTATTAAAAAATACAATACAGGGACACTATTTGGATCTTGATTCAAAACACTATTAAACAATATATTTTGAGACAAAGTGGGAAAATTTGAAAGTGGGACTGGGTCGTTGATGACACATAGGAGTCACTGTATACAATGGATATATATATGTTTAAAGTGTTAAAAAAATATGCTAGTTACATATATTTTGAACTATATGAGTAAAATGAGGCAAGAAGTTGATAACTACTGAAGCTAAGTGATGAATATGTTGAGATTCTTTATACTGTTCTCTCTACTTCTGTATATGTCTGAGGATTTCTGTAATAAAAAGTTTAAGAGAAAAAAAAATTCTACCTCTCACTGGGAAGCAAAACAATGTAAGGGAAAG
>NW_006789975.1:1071537-1074949 GCF_000442215.2 Lipotes vexillifer | reverse complement strand
GAGCCCAGGCTTGAGAGACAGACAGACCTGAACACGAATCCTGCCTTTGGCAGCTGCTGGAAATAGGAACACAGTAAAATAATCCACCTCATCTTTATAAACAGTGAGATCACCAACTAATAAAAATTTTAGAAAAAAATTTTAAATAAGTATTTGAAAAGAAGTAATCTACTGCCTGATACTGAATAACTGGCAGCCAATACTTAACTGGAGTAGCCTAAATTATGGTGTGGTCATCCTACTATAGGAAAACAGGGTGATTCCTTTTATTCTTACTCTATACATCTTTACTAAAACTAGGGTAAAATTTTCTACCCTCAAAAATAATAACCTCTCTTTATCTCATATAACGTATAAAACTTAATTCAATATAGATCACAGACCTAAATGTGAAAGCTAAAATTAAAAAATTTTCAGCAGAAAACAAAATCTTCGTGACATTGGGTTAAGCAAGATTTCTTAACCAAAGTCCATTGAAAAAAATTTGATAAACTAGACTTCTTCAAAATTAAAAACTTCTGCTCTTCAAAAGATACCATTAAGAAAATTAGAAAACAAGCCACAGATTGGGAGAATAATTTGGAAAGTATATATCTGATAAAGGACTTGTAGCCAGAATACATATAAAGAACTCTTAAAGAAGGTGCCTGCCACTGCAGGGGACACGGGTTCGAGCGCTGGTCCAGGAAGATCCCACATGCCACGGAGCAACTAAGCCCATGCACCAAAACTACTGAGCCTGCACTCTAGAGCCCGTGAGCCACAACTACTGAAGCCCGCGCACCTAGAGCTTGTGCTCTGCAACAAGAGAAGCCCGCACACCGCAATGAAGAGTGAGTAGCCCCAGCTCGCCAACTGGAGAAAGCCCACGCACAGCAACGAAGATCCAACACAGCCATAAATAAATAAATTTATAGGGAGAAAAAAAACCCAAATTAAAAAAAAATTTTGAACACTCCTCCCCAAAGAAGACAGAAAAATAAGCACATAAAAAGATGTGCAACATCATTCATCATTAGTGAAATGCACATTAAAACCATAATAAAATACCACTACACATCTGTCAGAATGGCTAAAATTAAAAAGACTGACAATACCAAATGTTGATGAAGATGTGGCAGAATTAAAACTCTCACACACTACTGATGGGAATATAAAATGGTACAAACACTTTGGATGTTCCTTGAAAAGTTAAGCCTACCATATGCAGCCATTCTCCTGTTAGATATTTACACAACAGAAAAGAAAGTGTATCCATACAAAGGATACACAGTGCTTTATTTATAATAGCCAAACCTGAGAACTATCCAAATGTACATCAATAGATGAGTGGATAAACAAATTCTTATATCCATACAATGGAATACCACTTGGCAATAAAAAGAATGAATTCTCAATACCTGCAAAAATGTTGTTTAATCTCAAATTAACTATGCTGAGTGATGGTTTCAAAGGTGTATGTACACAGGGCTTCTCTGGTGGTGCAGTGGTTGAGAGTCCGCCTGCCGATGCAGGGGACACTGGTTCGTGACCCGGTCCGGGAAGATCCCACATGCCGCGGAGCGGCTAGGCCCGTGAGCCACGGCCTCTGAGCCTGCGCGTCCAGAGCCTGTGCTCCGCAACGGGAGAGGCCACAACAGTGAGAGGCCCACGTACCGCAAAAAAAAAAAAAAAAAGGTGTATGTACACAAACACACACCAAATGTCAAAGTGTACACTTTGTGTAGTTTACTGTACATCAATTACACCTCAATAAAGCTGTTTTAAGAAAGAAAATGAATTAATGATACACACATCAACACAGATGAGTCTCAAAAACATGATGCTGAGCCAGACACAAACTCTAAAAAAAAGGCAAATCTAATGTGCTCTGAACAGAAAGCAGATCACTGTTTAACCTGAAATTGCTGATGGGGGTGAAGGGGTGAGGTACAAAAAAGACTGACTGGGTCTGATCACAAAGGAACTTTCTGGTGTGGGTGTATACATTTTATCGAAACCTATCAAAACATACATTAAAAGGGGTACATTTATAGTAGGCAAACTACACTTCAATTAAGTTGATTTTTTTAAAAAGTAGTTCTGCCTTAGATTAGCCTGGTTCAGAGAATACCACATCATAATAAAGATGAGACTAGCAAAACTGGATCACTGGTACAAAAGGCAAAAAGATCTCTCTAAATGGTTATCATCAAAAAATCCACAAACAATAAATACTGGAAAGGGTGTGGAGAGAAGGGAACCCTCCTACTCTGTTGGTGGGGATGTAAATTGGTGCAGCCAGTATGGAGAACAGTACGAAGGTTCCTTAAAAACTAAAACTAGAACCACCATATCATCCTGCAATCCCACTCCTGGGCATGTGTCTGGAGAAAACATGGTCTGAAAGTATACATGCACCCCAATCCTCACTGCAGCACTAGCAGTGATAGCCAAGACATGGAAGCATCCTAAATGTCCATCAACAGAAGAGTGGATAAAGAAGATGTGGTACATATATACAATGGAATATTACTCAGCCATTAAAAAGAATGAAATAATGCCATTTTGCAGCAACATGGATGGACCTAGAAATTGTCATACTGAGTGAAGTCAGACAGAGAAAGACAAATATCATATGATATCGCTTATATGCAGAATCTAAAAAAAAATGATACAAATGAACTTATTTACAAAACAGAAACAGACTTAGAGAAGGAACTTATGGTTACCAGGAGGGAAGAGTTGGGGGGAGGGATAGTTAGGGAGCTTGGGATTGACACTGTACTCACTGCTATATTTAAAATTTGAAAAAGAATAGATACAGGTATATGTATAACTGAATCACTTTGCTGTACAACTGATATAACACAACATTGTTAATCAACTATACTCAAATATAAAATAAGAAGTTAAAAAAAATTAAAAAAAAAAGAAGAAGAAGATCTTTCTAAGAAAATTAGGGCAATAGAGATATGCACATATCTAAAATTTGTTTCTAAATTTTATTTACAGGGCTGGGACACCATATGGCACATAATGATCAAAAGCCCAACGTGTGTAGAAGGCAAAATAACCCCACAACTATCTTGTCTTCCAGCTTTTGTACCTACACTGCTGAAAGTGGTTAACAGAAAGATGAAATAACTCAATCTGACATGGCCATCTATTTACAGACACAAGTTAATTTCATCTCTTATTTCCCACAGGGGCTAGTCTAAGCCTACACTCTTCCCTTCAGGTTATAAACAATTTTTTTCCACCATTCTCACCAAGTCAAGGAAAAACTTCAGTGTTCATCTCCCTCACAATTACATGGTACATTCCCTTTTAATCTTTTTATCTCTTCGAGATTATCCTCTCCTGTCTCTGTGACTGTACTCCAATTATTCCCCCTCCTGTTACGGAAATTTATTTCCCTACACAATTCTTA
>NW_006789975.1:1065046-1071514 GCF_000442215.2 Lipotes vexillifer | reverse complement strand
TCCCTACACAATTCTTAACCTTCATCCTACTCAAGATTGTTCTTCCTCCTGACCCTCTAACATCCTTCCTTCGGCTACTGCTCCCTTTTCCACTGAAGTCAAGCTTCTGTAAGAAATAGTGCATACTGCTACCCATTCATCTTTCAGTTTGGATTAGTAAGGCACTCTCTCACTGCCAAATACAACAGATCCCCTTTTCACTCTAGAACCTCCTTGGTCTGTTTGCCCCATCTGTCTCTGCTGATGACACCCCATCCCCATGGCTTCACAGACATTCCTTCTTGAGTAGCTCCTCCTCACCCTCCAGTAGCCCCTTTTAAGTGGGTATCCCCCAGTAGTGTTATTAGCCCTCTTCTCACTCTACAGACGCTTTCTCTTTGGGCAGCATCATGCACACCTACGGTTTTAATGACTTACGAGCATAAAATCTTTACTGTCAACCCTAATTTCTTTACTACTTTCATACTCTAACATCCATTCATAATGCTGAAAAAAGAGCAATCTCCTTAGCACAGCTGTGAGGTGCTTTACAGGCTGGTCTCATCTGACCATTCCTAGTTTCTGACCCAATCCGTATGTTTTAACTCTCACAAAATAGCTCTCTTCTTTTTGCTAAGCAGTTTTACTGATGTATAATATACACAGAAAAGTGCACACCTTATAAGTTCACAAATAATCATGAAGTGAACACATTTCTTGATCACAACTCAGATCAAGAAACATAAAATATCATCAGTAACCCAGAAGTCCTCCTCGTCACTACCTATGCCTCACCTCTTCCCTAAAATATCTTAAACTCCAAACATACTGACCTATATGCTTCCTGTTCCCCAAATATTTCATACTTACTTTATTAGACCTTCTATCCTTCCCCTCCACACACCAATTTCTATTTCTCTCTTAAAACCAAACTCAGATATCTTCCTCTGTAGCACTGGTGCATCTTCATTCACACAGCACTTTAACATTCACAACAACACTTTTTGCACTGCATTATACTATACATTCATTATTCACTTGAGTTTTTTTGAAGGCAAAGACCACAGAGCACCTATCTCTATGTCTGTAGGAATTAGCCCAGTATTGCCACAAAAAAAAGTGCCTCCAATAAATGATTTTTTCCTAAAAAACTTGAAACTCAATCCTTCCTTGGAAGAAGACCTTTCTCTAACTACTTTACCTGTGCGACATTCATTGCAGATAAATTTTCCTCTGGGCATTTCAGTTAATCCAAGGCACTCCAGGTGGAAAGCCCCACAGCACTGAGCCTCACATAATAGCAGCTCACCCAGTTTCTCACAGTTCTGTTAAGAGAAAGAAAACAGATCTGTCTATAGAAAAAGATTTTTAAAAATCCCAAGCAGAAGGTCTTCATTAAAGCAAAAGTTAAGAAGCAGCTTTGCCAGAAACAAAAAATCCCACCATTCATTCAGCTAGTATTTAATGATTACCTCCTCTATGCCAGGTACCACAGGTCCCTGGCTCCCATCATTCTTATATTCTAAGGATACAAAGATATAAGTAAACAAACAAACAAAAGATATCAGAAAATATAAGTGTCTGGGTAGAGCCCTCAAACAACAACTTTGGATTGGGTGATTAGGAATGACTTCTTAGACTGGGCTCTGAATGACAAGTCAGCCACATGATCTGAAGAAGGGACCAAGAAGGAAGAAAGTACAGAAAGCCCACAGACAGGAAAAATCATGGCATTCCTATGAATCACAATGAAAGCCAGTGCCACTGGACAAAAGTGAACAAAAGTTAGAAGTGGTAGAAATGAAGTAAGAAAAAGGCAAGCAAGGGCCTGACTGTGTGGCCTTACCGATTACGGTACAGAGTTTCAGATTTTATTCTAATTGCAAAGGTGTGCCATTATAATGAGGGTTGTACCAAGGGAAGGCTGAAATCAGGTATTCATCTAAAAACAGATCCCTATGACTGCTACATGAAAAATTTCAAGAGTAAAAAGGTGAGAGGAGAAGCTGAGATAATCAAACAGGTTACTGCAACGGTTCAAGCAAGAGATACTGGCTAGCTGGGACTTGGGTCATAACAGTCCAGAAGGGCCCTGATTAAGATCTGAACAATCCCTGAGATACACCTAGAACCATATTAAAATCAGAGAGATCACCTTTCTGAGACAATCTCACTAAAACAGGGTGTCAATGATGATACAGCCTTAGGAAATAAAGATCGGGATCTGTTGCTTTTGAAAACGTTGTATGATTTATGAAAATTCTGCACATTCCCAACATTTGTTACTTTTCACCCCTCTAATATCCTGACTTGTTTCCCCATAGTGATTAGCAGAAAAATGATAAAAATGAAAAATCTCTTATACTTATTCTGTAAGACAAGAAAGGGGGAAAGATGGCCAGGCAAGTCTAATATCCTCAAGAACCCAAAGAAACGGAACAGGTCTTGGCCACTTAACATCAAAGCTTAAATAAGCAAATGAGTAGGAGAGCTTTGGTAATAAAAGGCCAGAGGCAGCCAGGGATTAAGAGGGGACCCCAAGGGATTCTGAGCTAGTCTTTCATGTTTGGCTCTCCCATGATCTACTATTCATGACCAAAAATTGACAAATGCCATAAATGTTACATGTTTTGTTTTGTATATTCAGAGTGCCAGCAACATCAGCTTTCCTGCACGATAAACAAATTCGCCTTCATCACTTAAACAGGAAAACTTCAATTACAGTATGTACTGAGGAATAAATTTTTCAAATTAACCAAATGTTACAGACTAACCCTTTAATTGGGATGACCATGTAGTTCATCCTTCAAACTAGGACACTTGAGCATGAAAGGAGGTGCTATTAATAAATTATACAAGCACAA
The DNA here is from genome assembly GCF_000442215.2 of Lipotes vexillifer. Lineage (NCBI taxonomy): Eukaryota > Metazoa > Chordata > Mammalia > Artiodactyla > Lipotidae > Lipotes > Lipotes vexillifer. Next base: position 1,068,671 of record NW_006789975.1, on the reverse strand, counting down.
CAGATTTAAACAAAGACTGATCCAAACAAACCAGGACCATGGGTTACAATACCTTCTTATATGACAATCTTTGTGGGCTTAACAGTCTCTGAGGAGTAACACTGTTTGGGAGCAGGTCTGAATATAATCAACCTTCTTCATATAGCAGTGAAATGAACAGACAAAGAAACAGCTGAAATTATACTGGCCATAATATTCTAGGCCTGGGGAAATTATTATTTTTTAGCACTTTCAATTAGAAAAAAAAAAAAACTAATATTTTCAACTTTTTATATGCCAGTTTTTAAGTATTTACAAGGTTAAATCAAGACCAGGAAAAGAGAATATAACTAATGCATCCATTTAACTGACTCTACTCCCAAGTAAGATAAAGGCATTTGACATTAAAGTGGAGGCACATCTCACAGAGAAGCAAGACAACATAGTGGTTAAGACTCAAAACCCAGATTGCCTGGGTTTGAATACCCAGGGTTCACTGAGTGACTACAAGCAAGCTATTTAACCTCCCTGTACCTCAATTTTCTTATCTATAAAACAAGGGTAATAATGATCCTCTATCTTATGAGATTGTTATGATAACTAAATGATGTAATATTTACAAAGTGATTGGAAAAACACTTGACACAGTAAAAAAAAATACTGTATAAATGTTTATTAAATAAATAGAAAAATACAGGTGGTAGGTTCTTTAAAGTCAGTACTTTAAAGCAGAAACACACACACACACACACACAAACCCAACAAACTATGTGAAAATTCTCCTTGAAAAATTCCTTAGAAACCCAAACATTCTCACACCATTAGAGGTGCAGGAAAATTATCTTTGGCTGAGCAACCACAGATTCACCCCTTCCATCTCAGACCTACTTCAGGGCATCTACCCAGGGGCAACACTAAATATTCCTCTTCTTTTTTTGTGGGAAGAGAGAAGAGTTAAATCCTTAAAGTAAGTGATTCCACTGGAATCATCCAAGAGAATTTTTACTCTAACCATGACTAGGTCATCAAGAGACAAGAGAGGACTTCTCTTAAAAGATAAGCATGCAATTCAAATGCAAGTGGGCAAACATTCTCTACCTGACAAACATTCTCCTTGAGTGCAGCTCCTCCTCCTCGTTCACCCTGCAGTTTTTTAGATACAGGCATTCCGTGGTCATTTTCTACACCCTCCTCAATGGTCTCCTTGGGGCTTGCAGCTGTCCTGTGTGTCATCAGTTCTCCCTTGCAGAGAAAAAATAACGCCCCACATCTATATTATTGATGTCTCCTCCATCTGACCCCCTCCCTCTGGGCTGCTATTTGTCTAACCATTAAGCACTTACAGATGTTCAGCCAATCACGTGGGCGGACTGCATGCAATGTTAGTTCTAACCCTGCTGTAACTGGGCGGGTAGTGGGCGCCTCATGCCCTGCCACTAACTGCTCTGAGGCTGTTCCACTGGAACTTTTTGAGCTGTTCCATTTTAAGGTTTCACTAAGGGAGAGAAAACATTCTTAAGTTTATTTGATTACTTATTTGTCCTTCCAAGATCAGTGTTTCCTAAATAATGCCCCCCTTGGGCATTCTATTCAAATTGTCCTGGAAAGAAACACTCTGCATCATAATATGTGATGCTGACCTGACTTGTTCTAATTCTCTTTTAACCTGAGTTGGAAAGCTAGGGATAGCATCAATGGCTGCACTGATGCCCTTCAAGAAAATGGCTTTAAATCTCTGTTTCCTAAAAGTCACTGTTTACAAACATTACTCTAAAAATAAGCAGTTGGTGGTCTCAATAAATAAGCAAATGAGTTTTTCCCCTAACTGCAGTCTCAGCTTTTAAAGGGCAATACCAAGTTCATCTGGATTATATAGTTACTTGATATTGTGCTCTCTGGTTTTAGAACAAGCTTACTTCATGATGAAACAGTTATGTATTTCATCTGACACCTAGAGCATGGGGTGTGATCTTTTAAAAAGGTCACACCCACAGCTGCCTTAGTGCTTTGACTTATTTCTACCAGAATCAGATTCATCTTTTTCTCCAGGATTCCTTATCACTACGAGCTGTTTCAACAGAATACTATTTTTAGGTAAACTCAAAGGGAAAAGGGATGTGGCCTCTACTGTGAAAAGCATCTGCGCTTTGGAAGGTCAAAAGATGAAGAACTGCTTAATACCTCGGAGCTTGGAGTTTCTTTTGATGAGTTGTCATTTTTCACTTTTTTACAATGCACCTTGGCTGTAGCATGTCTCTGTCGTTTTCGCTTCCTTGGTTTATCAAACAGCTTGGTGGTGCCTAGGACAGGAAAACAGGTGTTACCTGCTGGCTAATCACATGCATGTCCAAGAACTCCTATCCTCAACTAAAGGGACCTCACAGAATTATGGAATGTTAGAGTAAACACCAACCTTAATTTTAATTCTCCAACTTTGTAGATGAGGAAAACAAGGGCAGAGGAAAAAAAAAGACTTACCCATTAGTATATAACTAGTTGGGGAAATGGCTACATATATATAAATTCTGCCTCATATGGATTAAATAGTAAACATACAGGTTATTAAAGCAATTTCATTTTATATGATTGAAATGAAAGACTTTCTAGTTCCACAAAGGACTTTAATATCCTACAGATGGGGAGGAAATGCATTTAGTAGTCAGGAAAAGATACTAAAACCTGGCCTCCAAGATTAAAGACAATAAATTATATCACTCTATGATTTAAGGATTAAGACAAAAACATGAAATACATAAGATCTGACTTATAGGAGGAGAGAAAAATACCTCCCTCCCCCAACCAATACATTTTTGGCCAAAAGGATATTCATGCAGGGACTTCCCTGGTGGCGCAGTGTTTTAAGAATCCGCCTGCAGGACTTCCCTGGTGGCGCAGTGGTTGAGAGTCTGCCTGCCAATGCAGGGGACACGGGTTCGTGCCCCGGTCCGGGAAGATCCCACATGCCGTGGAGCAACTAAGCCCGTGCGCCACAACTACTGAGTCTGTGCTGTAGAGCCCATGAGCCACAACTACTGAGCCTGTGAGCCACAACTACTGAACCCATGCGCCTAGAGCCCACGCTCCGCAACAAGAGAAGCCACTGCGATGAGAAGCCTGCGCACCACAAGGAAGAACAGCCCCCGCTTACCACAACTAGAGAAAGCCCGCACGCAGCAACGAAGACCCAACACAGCCAAAAATAAATAAATAAACGAGTTTTTTTTAATTAAAAAAAAAGGATATTCATGCAGCGGTACTATAACCCTGAATATGAATGCCTAATCTTGACATATTTAGAAAATGGAATTTAGTCTCTCACTCATTTTTTATTATACATATTTCAACTCTTTGTTATAGAAACATTAAGAGGAATCTTTAAAGAGATATTTTGTAAAATGTTCCAGGATATTTAAGCTAGGTATCAAATACTTTGGAAGACTGCTTTAGGGCTCTCTTCTTGATCTGCCTGATCGAGATGGAGAAGCTCTGCTATCAAAGCTGCTGACAGCCTAAGACTAAAAGGGAAGAGTTAATATGATGGCAGAATAAAGCTTCAAAATTCTCACAAGCTGAAACATTTAGATGAAATTTACAGAGGATAAAGTGCAGGTTGTAGGTTTTACAGAAAACTAAAGTACAAATGTAT
>NW_006789975.1:1064451-1065036 GCF_000442215.2 Lipotes vexillifer | reverse complement strand
GGAAAGAGCTGATATTATTTTGAAAGCAGTTTTTTTTTTTTTAAATCAAGCAAACAAGTTGACCAACCTATATTATAATTGCATACAGGGTTAAAATAAGTTAACATATCGTTTAATTTACTTGCTAAAAAACTTAATAATCACAGATCACATTCAAAGAAGTGTACATTTAAGACCACATAAAATATAATCTCCCCTAATACCCTTTGCTGATAGATCATATCTGATGCAGCGTGCTCAAATCTAAGCTAATATTTCAGGAATGACACCAATCAATAAATGGCATAGGCAGACAAAATGATCAAAGGGATAGAAAGAATTGGTATGGAGAAACACAGGGTGGATAATGAGACAGTAGTGTGGCAATAAATTTGGTCACGTCTGGATATAGTTCCCCAACCCTTCCAACCTCTTCATCTTCATGCTTATTCTACAAGACAGGGATAATATGAATAATAACCTAATTCGTTGTAATGCTTTAGACTCATCAGAGGTTAACAGTCTTTACGCAAAGAAACTTGTAGAGTAGATACTTAAACTATGATTATTTTATCTGTTATTGAATGAAGGGCTGCCCATTCCTGC
>NW_006789975.1:1053641-1064441 GCF_000442215.2 Lipotes vexillifer | reverse complement strand
GGCAGAAATAAGATGACCAAGCAGAGGTTCCAGGAAACAGATTCCAATATAATCTAGAAGATTCCCAAGGCCTTTGAAAGCAACCATAATAGACTAGGCTCAAATGTAAGCTCTCTTTTTCAAGCATATGTTCATTGACCAAAGGTCACAGGTGTGATATAAGAAAGTAAGACTATGAAAGACTTGTTTAAGATGATTTGCAATTTCCCCCTCAACTCAAATTCTGTTATTTTCTGTCCTATAGGAATCAAAGCCAAGAAAGTAATGATGCAGTATGGAGAATTATCTAATAAGAAAATTAAGGAGCTGATTTTTCTTTATTGTTCCCAACATTTCCTTAACACTAATTCTAATTCCATTTAACTAACTTCAGTATAAAGTTGGAAATGAATCAATACAATTTTCTAGTGTCATACGCAGTTTTAGGAAGCATATATTGGGCAAACAAGTCTTAGAACTTGCAACCTTACTAGTCCTGCTTAGTAACTTTTCTCGTTAACTGACAGGGTACTTCACACTTATTTTTGCAATACAGTTCTTAAATCTCAAAAACACTCACCTCCACCAAACTCTTTAGAACGAGATGCAGCACATGATTCAGTAATGTCATTCTCCAAGTGACCAGCTTCATAACACTACAAATAAGTAAAATGCATCATGTTTTACAAAGGAATAGAAAACAAACCCTTTATACTATATGCCAAAAGCTGAACTGTCTATTGCCAAAGATACAGAATCTTGGCTGTTTTTAACAATTAAAGGAACAGTATAATAGTAAAGGGTTGAACAGAAACTTTGTGGGGAAAAGCATCAGATTTGGGTTTTTTTCATGCTCTAAAACTCAAAACCACCAACCACATACTCCGGTGGGGGGACTACAGACAACGACTGGCTTACTCAGAGACTCCCAATATATAAAGCAGATACAGAACACTGCTCTGATTAAATTGGGAGAGAAAAAGAAAAAGTATGTGCTTATAGACCCACCAGCTCAATTCTGTTCCACACCACCGTGTATTTAAAATCTTCCTTCTTAATGTTATACTTACAGCCACTGGATTTTACACAGACTTATTTACTTGATGAATTCTAAATATTAAAAAGCTCTGAATCATGGAAAGTCTTTCTAATTTAAGTTGCTGCAGATTAATATAAATGAAAGCAACACTGAAACTAAAAACAGAACACTTAACATTGGGGATTCCCTGGTGGTCCAGCGGTTGGGACGCCGCGCTTTCACTGCCAAGGGCCCTTGGTCAGGGAACTAATTAGGATTCCACAAGTCACGTGGCATGGCCAAAAACAGAAACAAAACAACAACAAGAAAAACCTTAAACATCAAGAGTAACTCACTACGCATTTTATTCCCCTACTACTAATGCTTGTATGAATTAGTTCTATTCCAAGAAAATGTCTTCTCCTACAAGAATAATATTCTTCATCATGACTGTAAAACAAAATTTAGTGGCCACGAAAGTCAATATAATGGATGCTATTCTTGCTATGAAGTTCCCAAAGTCTGAGGTTAAAATGCAGCTGTGAATTTCTGAACACTTATTATACACACTAATAAATCATACGAATGTTCCTCATGTTCAGTGTAGATCAGAGTCTTATGAAGTCAAATAAAATGCAGAAGCAAATGTTAGGTACCTAGTTAAATGGAACAAAACACTAGTAGACAAACCCACAAAATAGACTGCATAATTTAAAGAAAACTACCATCTATATTACTTAGATAACCAATTTATACTTCACTGTTTAACATTCACCCAAAAGCTGTGATGCAAAAACAATCAGAATGTTCCCAAAACTACAGTCAGAGAGTGATACAGAAAAAATTTTCATTTCTGATGTAAACAATTTTATAAGTTAAAATAGAAATAACAGCATGCACACACACGCACGCACGCACGCGCACACACACCCCCCACACTACACTACATGAATAAAATTCCCTGCTCTGCTCGCACACACACCCCCCACACTACACTACATGAATAAAATTCCATCTGCTCTGCTTAGAATAAAAAAAGGGACCTCCCTGGTGGTCCAGTGATTAAGACTGTGCTTTTATTAAGATCCCGTGTGCCGCGACGCGCGGCTGAAAAATAATAATAATAGTAATAAAATATATTTTTAAAAAAACCCACAGAACTCTGTAAGTGCCTTGGAGGACATGTCAAAGATGCCAGTAACTTACTTTATGCATAATCTGGTAGGATATGCATTAAGTCTGCGCACTCTTAAGTTACCACTACCTCAACAGACAATCCCTCTTTCTCTAACCCACTGATTGATCCAGCCAAAGACAAGGTGTGGCCTGCCTGGTAACCCATGGTGTAGTCCCAAGATGGAGCTGAATCACGGTTTCAACCTGATGGCAAAATATACCTCACAGTAAGCAGGACCTTAACTGTGAAGTTAACTAGGTCAGATAGCAGAACTCACTTCTAAAACAGAAAAGAGGTCACTTTTCTCCAGGGTCCAGGTCTAGCCATCACCAATAATTCTGGTTTTCTCTTGTTCTAGCACCAAATATGATGCCTATCTCCCTACCAAAAAAAGCTGAAATTCAACAGTGACAGTTATTAATTATATCTAATGCTTAAAGAGACCAAAAATATGAGAGACAGAGAACTGGATAGCTAACAGAGATTTTTAACTAATGGTGCTAAAACAATTGGACATCCACTTCAAAACTCCATCTCAAAAAATGAAGAACTGTATATAAATCAAAACCATAAAACTCCTAAAAGAAAACACAGAAAGTACATCTCTGTGCTGATGTGGTAGGCAAAGATTTCTTGAAATAGACACAAAATATAAATAAAAGAAAAAACAAACTTTTAAAAATTCTTTCTCATGAAAGACTAAGGAAATGAATAGGCAAGCATCAGACTGGGAAAAAATACTTAAAGCACAAATATCTGACAAAAGACTTGTATCCCAAATATAAAGGCAGCCCTAGAAAAGCAACCATAAAAACAATGAACAGCCCAATCAAAAATATAAGTGTGCTTGAACAGCCATTTGATAAGATATAGGAATGGCCAGTAAGCACATACTAAGGGGCTCAAAATCAATAATCATTAGGGAATACAAATTAAAAACATGATTAGATATCATTTCATATCCACTAGAATGGCTAAACTTAAAATGACTGACAATCCAAATGCTATTAAAGATGTGGAGCAACTGGAACTCTGATATACCACTGGTGGGAACGTGAAGTTGTACAACCACTTTGGAGAAGTGTTTGGCAATTTCTTTAAAAGGGATATATTCATGAGCCAGCAATCCCACCCCTAAGTATTTACACCACCAAGAAAAATGAAAATATATGTACACAAGCAGACTCAGAATTTTCATACCAGCCTTATGATTAATAGCCCTCAAATGAAAAAATGCAAATGTGCATCAACAGGAGAAAGGACAAGCAAATTGTACTTGAACTACTACTGAAATAGCATCCTTGTGGATGTATCTCAAATACATGTGTTGAATAAAAGAAGCCAGTTAACAAAAACAAAACAACACATAGGACATTCATGAACAAGCAAAACTAATCTATGGTAACGGAAGTTAGAAAATTTTGCCTCTTGAAGAGATGAGAATGGGGAGTTGAGTGAAAAGGGGAACAAGAAAACTTCCAGGGGTGATAGATATAGAGCATACTTAGTTTGGGTGGTACTTAACATGGTATATACAACTGTCTAGAGCCATCAAACAGAACAATTAAGATCTGTGCATTTTATTAGTGTAAATTAAATCTCAAAGAGTTCTGGGACACGTTCGCCTATATAAATTAAAATTATCAACTAAATCATGCTTTTTATCCCCTTACGGAAAAAATTAACCCACAAACACGACAAGTTAAATTTCAGATTAGAAAACTGCACTTGGCAGAGCAAGGTCATACAAATTATACAATTTTAAAGGTTATACTCCATTTACAGTTATTAAAAAACAAATTAACACTATATTTTAAGTAACCCAGTCTCAAAAACATTGAGGATTCAAAATTCATCTTATTCCTTCAAATCATTAACTTATATATGCCAATTATAGCTCCATAAAGGGGGGGGGGGTCATTCACTTAATTCGCCTGAATTCTTACTTTCAATGACATTTGCAGCACCTCACCTCTAGACAACCGCCTCCCATGACTCACCCTGTACAATACCGTTAAATTTATCACCTGATTGCAAATGTCACCTCCACGCTCAAAACGTGCAACTGAATCCCAGTTTCCCTGGCCCTTCCCATCTACCTCTGCCCACAATCTTGCGCAGTGGCTAAGATTTGAATAATATAAATCCAGGAGAGAAAGCACTGCAGAAGATGACCACAGCCTTACTAGAGTGTGGGGTACAATGAGAGGATAGTGAGTTAGAGACACATTGTCACTGAAGGTTGCACAAACTGCAGAGAGAGTGAGAGTTCGGAGGGCAGGAGATGAGTCTAAGAACCACCAAAAAGTCCATGTCATAAAACCGCTTTGAGAAGAACAAAGGAACTAAAGTACATAATGTGACTCTTTAAATAAGGTATAAAAACACAAATAAATTAAATTTTACATTTACAGATGTGTGACTAACAAAAACTAGGGGCCTTAATATAGGATTAAAGGATAGAAGTTTGCTACAGCTAAGGGAAGAATTCCAAAAACTCTATTTATGATTTGATTACAATCTGCATTTTTTCTTTAAAGAAAAAGAATTTTTTTAAATAGGAAATCTGTGCAACCTACAACTGAATTTGTAACATATACACTGAGTTACTCCTCAAATACAAAGAGAGCAGGATATATCCTAAGGAATCAATATCCAGTTATCATCCATTATAGAATTAGAAAATCATTTTCTATTTCCAACTACAATTTAATGATGCCTTCTTGGCTAATGGAAACCAAGTTTGCAAAACTGAAGATCAAGTGTTTCTGCCTGGATTATAGCTGAGCTAGGTCTTTTCTGAGGTATTACGCAGACAGGGCAATGGCATAAGAGTAGGTTAGTGGCTTGTAGAGACAGAAGTGAAGTAGAAATCAGGTAAGAGGTTTTGAGCCCAGAAAAGAAATTACAACAAACACAAACTTTACTCAACTGTAAAAGCTTTTTTCATTTTCACTTGAAAAGAAAATCTAAAATCAAGTGATACACATTTTCCGTACAAATGCAAAACAGCATCTTAATGTAGGATCTCTCAGATCACCAAGTGTGCTCTGACATTCTATAATTTCTATGTATATGTGCACTGATGTCATAAGTATTACTAAAAGATTTGTTTTTAAAATCCCCTATTTCCTGGATTCAACCCTATTTTAGAATTGACTAAAATAACATACCTTTTTAGTAAGGCCAAGTTCCCCTTTCTTGGGCATAAATCCAGGGTCTAAATCATTGGATTCAAGAAGTTTCTTAGTTGGTTTTCTCTGACGCTTACTTTCATAATTTCCTGAAATGCATGTATCTTTTCATTAGATGACTTAGAAACTGGGCACAAGCTAATTTTTTAAAAACATATATATATATATATATATATATATATATATATATATATATATATATATATAATTAGTCATTTTAATATTTTTCTCAAAATATAAAAAATTAGTCATTTTTAAATATTGTTCTCATCATCTTGTGGGGAGGGACAAGGTAAACATTTATTCTAAAATACTAGTTAACACAAAACAAGAAAATATTTCTCAATACAGACACAAACTAATGTGAGGATGTTCTTATGTCAGAGTGTGTGTGTGTGTGTGTGTGTGTGTGTGTGTATACACACTTACTAAAAACCATATATGTTGATACATTTTTAAAAAATCACAAATGAACTAAGGGAGAAATCAAAAGGGCAAAACTCCCCTTAGAGCAATCAACTGGTGATAAGAACAAAAGGAGAAGTGAGGTAAAGTAGAGCCTGAATTCTGGGCATAAATAGACCAGGATTAGAATTCTTGTTCTATTCCTAAATAAGTAAAAGACACTTGTTTACTTTGTAGGACTGCTCTTAGGAATTATATAAAAGAGTCTAATAACAGAGTTTGGCACATAATGGGCAATGAGGTGGTAACTATCTTTATTATTCTTTTTGATTCCACCTTATTTGATTATACACAATTGGGATCCCTTTTTAAAGAATAACATCACAAGCTACTGTTGGGAATGTAAAAAAGTTACATCCAAAATTTTCCTTGGCTGACTACAACACTCAAGTCAGAAGGTTACTCCAATATAAAAAAAAAGAAAAAGAAAAATGTCAGAAGGTGAATTAGAGACAGTATGTTGTTTAGATCCAATTCTCACCAGGTGACATGTTTATACTGATAAAGTGAAAAGAAATTGGTAATTAACTTCAAGGGAGTATTCACACTCAGCTGCTTGCTATGTGTCAGGTAAATTTCTTTATACATTGCATCACAGTCTCCACTTTATACATCGAGGAAACAAGTTCAGAGGTTAAACAACTTCCCAAGTAACACAAAGATTGGTAAAGTCAGTATCTGAAGTATAATTTTTATGTGTTTACTCCACTAGTATGCAGTGCCCCTACCCAAAACCCTGTTATCCTGGGTGTTGATTCACACTGTGGTTGATCAATAATCATGAAGAGCAATAACACTGAAAGAAAGTAGTTTTTTAAAAATATGTCTTCCTGACAGTACACCAATTAATGGTCATTAACTATATCCAATTAGCCAGTATTAGGGATTTCCCAGAATCAAAGTGGGTAGTTTGCTGTACAGAAATACACTACTGGCTTTCCATCAAAACATACTAAAATCTCCTGCTTCCTCTAATTATACCCACTTACATACTGAGACCCATCCCCATCTTACCTGGTGTTTTAACTAGCAATTCCTCAGACTCAAGGGCAGGCCGTGGAGAGACTTCCGGAGCCACAGGCACAGACAAGGTCAGCTGTGGCAACTCAGCATGTCCACCTCCAAGTTCTGACTGAGCCAAGGGCCCTTCCAAAAACGGAGCCTCCCTTTCAAGAATTGGAGGCTCTTCTTTGGTTGATATCAAAGAATTCTCATCCACCTGTTTGTTCTGAGCACTAGATCGACACCGGGCTAAAAGGCTTTCCTCTTCACGGCGGGAACTTACCTATGGGCAAAAGATAAACGTGGAATCCATAGGCCAAAGTCATTATAATTTAAGTGTCAAAAAGAATAATGTACTTATAAAGGAATGAAATTCTGACACGTGCTACAAATGGATGAAACTTGAAGACAACATTACACTAACTGAAATAAGCCAGACAAAAAAGGACAAATATTGTATTGATTCCACTTATATGAGTTACCTAGAATAGTAAAATTCATAGAGACAGAAAACAGAATGGTGGTTGTCAGGGGCTAAAGGTATGGGGAAGTGAGAAGTTATTTTTTAATAGACACAGAGTTTCAGTTTGGGGCCATGAAAAATTTCTGAAGATAATGGGTAGTGGTGATAATGGTAGTGGTTGCATAACGATGTGGGTGTACTGAATGCCACAGAACTGTACACTAAAAAATGGTTAAAGTTGTAAATTTTATGTTATATATATTTTACTATAATTTTTTTAAAGGGTAAAAATGGGGGCTTCCCTGGTGGCGCAGTGGTTGAGAGTCCACCTGCCGATGCAGGGGACACGGGTTCGTGCCTCGGTCGAGGAAGATCCCACATGCCACGGAGCGGCTGGGCCCGTGAGCCATGGCCACTGAGCCTGCGCGCCTGGAGCCTGTGCTCCGCAACGGGAGAGGCCACAACAGTGAGAGGCCCACGTACCGCAAAAAAAAAATAAAAATAGAAGAAAAAAAAGATTCCCTAATATATCATCGATAAAAGCAGCTAATAATAAACTTCCAAAGTTGAGCTGGTAAATTAATGGGAAAGCAATACATGCCTTTCATGTATTTCAGTACTATAAAATGACAGACTGACAGAAAATATAAGTAGAAGAAATAATAAAATCTGAAAATCTTCATTTTGCAACCCCAAATGAAATTATTCATATAGAAAAGGATCTACAATTGATATTTTTTAAAAAACATCAGGGAAATGGCTGATGGGGAACAAGACATTCTCTTGGAGCCAAAGTAATTATACATATACTGCTGCTTGATCAAAAGAGGTAAAACATAACTGAAAAGAGAGAAATCAGTTAGTCACCACGGTGAACTATTGGAGGTTAAATACTTTCCAATGTCATACAACATACGACACCTACCACGTAATCTAGCCAAAAATGCTTAACTTGAATCTATCAAATTGTTACTTATTAACTACAACCTAAAAGGGAACATAGACGCAATCACACAAATCAAGAAGGCAGATACTCTAAATGTGTTGCTCTCATTGCTTACATACGGTCATGAAAAGGGGGGACTGTCCTGGATTTAAGGTGATTTAAGAAATGTAACAACCAGATATAATGTATAATCCTAGACTGGATCTTGGTTTGGATAAATTAAATGTAAAGGTTATGAAATAACTGGGGAAATCTGAACATGGATTTATTATTAGATAAACTGACCTTAACAGATATGACCATGATAAATTGGTTGTGAAGAAAAATGTTGTTTCTTAGAGGTGCATGTTATTTAGGGACGTGGGGTCAAAATATCTCTAACTTACTTTAAAATACTTTCAGTTTAAAGAAATTGAATTTAAAAATAAAGCATAGGGCTTCCCTGGTGGCGCAGTGGTTGAGAGTCCGCCTGCCGGTGCAGGGGACACGGGTTTGTGCCCTGGTCTGGGAAGATCCCACGTGCCTCAGAGCGGCTAGGCCCGTGGGCCGTGGCCACTGAGCCTGCGCGTCTGGAGCCTGTGCTCCGCAGCGGGAGGGGCCACACAGTGAGAGGCCCGCATACCATATAAAAAAAAAAAAAGAATGAAAAATAAAGCATATAAGGTATTATAACATTTGTTTATAGAATTAGGACCATACTATTCTTTTTAATACCCTGTATTTTTTACTGAACGTTTTATCATAACAATATTCCTAAATCATTAAATACATTTTGAAAGCAAAGGGGGAAAATATACTATATATACACACACTATACACACATAGTACAGACTCATTTATACATTTCCTGTATAACTAGGACAGGCTAAGTACTGTGCCAGAAGCTGGAAAAAAACCCCTGAAAAACAAGATCCCAGTTAAGGAAATTATTGTCCCATGAAGATAAAATATGATATTGAAGGGAAAATTGCAGTATCCTAAAAGAACTGATGAAAGGTTGTTGAAATGGTGGAATGTACCTTGTGCACCTGTTCCTGTACCTTCTTTTGTTTTTTCTTAGGGGCAAATATCTGATCATATTCTTCTGTATATTCCAGAAGCCACTTGCTTGGCTTCCTAAGGCGTTTCTTCTCTGACCGCACAGCTAAAAGAGGAGAAACAAGTTCAGTATTAACCAAAAAGTTTGAGGGAAACCCAACGTTTTCATGCAACTATCTCTGTGCTTCCAAAGGTACAGAAATAGGAAACTCACAAAAACACTATGGCTATTTGCTATGGTTTATCCTATGCAAAATTTGGGAGAAAGGAGACTTTTGTTGCTCTATCCACACACACACAGCCTATCCAATGTTAACGAAATTAAACTGAAACTAGTGTCCTACAGTGACAAAGCTAACATTAAAATATGGATTCTAAATCAGGTAAATTCATAAAAAACACAATGAATTAATATTTTAAATAACATCTCTCTGGACTATGCAGAATATTGGATGAATAGATGATAGAATATTTACCTAAAAACCACTACCACATGAATTTCAAAAGCATTTTACATATATACTTTATATCATGGTTATAGTGAGTTTCACATTAGAAACATCAAAAATATATAATTAATAATATGTATACCATTATCTCAATAACATTAAAAAAATATATGCCATGTATGCCAAAGACAGAAAAGATAAAATAGAATATAGAATTTTGGATACTTTCTTAAAGCAACAAAAAACAAACAAAAAAACAACTCTTGTCATGTTTTATGATCAAAATATCAAAGTATCATGCCATTTTTCCTTGAATTAATGGTGAAACAAATATCTATTATTAATTTCCCTGTAAAACTTCATCCCAGTTTTAACGTACTTAACATGCTATAATCATTTTACTATACTGTAAACTCTTTGGGAATAGAGCCTAATGCCTACAGAACGCAGGATACAATCTACTCAAGAGGGCAGGAGTATTTCATCATATGATGACCTCAGAGAAAGCTATTCCTGCCTCATTTGAATGTGGCAATACTGGTGTCCTCACAATAAAAGAAACACAAAAGTAGAGACCAAAAAGGAAAGGTCACAGGCTCAGCAAGCTTGGCAAAGGCTCTTACTCCCTAGCACATATGGAAACAAGCCATAAAACCTTCATTAGGACAAGAGGTGGAAAAGAATTTACTAATTCTAACTGCTGTAATTTCACATTAGTAAACAGTAGTAACACATCATTTAGTTTATTTCAAGTTAATGTAAAAGGAGGTGAAAACTTAGAACCACATAAAAACCCGAACATAGATTTTTACAGCAGCTTTATTCAAAACTTGGAAGCAACCAAGATGTAGGTGAATGGATAAACACACTCTGGTACATTCAGACAATAGATTATATTCAGCACTGAAAAGAAATGAGCTATCATGTCATGAAAAGACATGGAGGGACCTTAAATGCATATAACCAAGTGTAAAAAGCCAATCTAGGGCTTCCCTGGTGGCGCAGTGTTGAGAGTCCCGCCTGCCGATGCAGGAGACGCGGGTTCGTGCCCCGTTTCGGGAGGATCCCA
>NW_006789975.1:1045881-1053418 GCF_000442215.2 Lipotes vexillifer | reverse complement strand
AGGCCTCTCACAGTTGTGGCCTCTCCCGTTGCGGAGCACAGGCTCCGGACGCCCAGGCTCAGCGGCCATGGCTCACAGGCCCAGCCGCTCCACGGCATGTGGGATCTTCCCAGACTGGGGCACAAACCCATGTCCCCCGCACCGACAGGAGGACTCTCAACCACTGCGTCACCAGGGAAGCCCTAGGAGGCAGAAGTTTAACGGAGATTAAACTGGCCTCAAAGGGCTCTATCCTCAGAGTTACGGTGAAACATAAGTAAACCACGTCGCAACCCCCAGGAGACCACAAGGAAAGGTGCCTCAGCACAAAGTAAAAGGGGAGCAGGAGAGAACAAGTCCTTGAGAAATTGTGACTGGTCCTCCTGTGGATATGCAGTCTGATGGGCCAGGAAAATTTAAGCTCCCAAAAGAAAACTGTAAATTAATATATTCATGTTAACAGAATAAACAGGAATAATCATCTCAATAGGCATAGAAAACAAACAAACTAGGTACAGAAGGGAACTTTCTCAACCTGAAAGGCCACCTATCAAAATCACAGTTAATATCATAGTTAAATGATTAAAAACCAGCTGCTTTCCCCCTAAGATCAGGAGTAACACAAGGATGTCTGTTCACTCTACTTATCCTCAACAATGCACTGAAGTATCTAGCTAGGGCAATCAGGCAAGAAAAAGAAATAAAAGGCATCCAGATTAGAAAGGATGAAGTAAAACTATCTCTTTTGGCTGATGGCGTGATCATGCACATAGAAAATCCTAAGTAATTCACAATAAAATGATTAGAGCTAAAATATGAGTTCAGCAAGGTTGCAACACGTAAGATCAATATATAAAAATCAACTGTATTTCCATATACTAGCAATGGGAAATCCAAAAATGAAATTAAGAGACCAATTTTATTTATAATAGCATCGAAAAAGGTTAAAATACTTAGGAATAAAATGAACAAAAGAAGTGCAAGACTTCTACACTGAAAACTACAAAACGTTGAAAGAGATCAAAGACAGCCTAAATTAATGAAGAGCCATCCCTTGTTCATAGTTTGGAAAATTTAACATTGTTACAGTGACAACACTGCCCTAACTGACCTACAGATTCAGCACAACCCCTATCTAAATTCCAGCTCGCTTTTTGGCAGAAAAGATAAGAAACTCCTAAAATAAATACAGAAATGCAAAGCTGAAACAATCTTGAGCCGAAACAATCTTGAAAAAAGATAAAGTTGGAGGACTTGCACTTTCTGATTTCAAAGCTACAATAATTAATTTACTATAAAGATTAAGACTCTGTGGTACTGGCATAAAGACACAAATACATATCAATAAAAAATAACTGACAGCCCAGAAATAAACCATCACATTTATGGTCAACAGATTTTCAAATAGGGTGCCATGACCATTCAATGGTGAAAGAATACCCTTTTCTACAAATGGTGCTTAGACAACTGGATTAGGCAAGGGGTACTTAGGTATGACACCAAAAGCACAAGGAACCAAAGAAAAAAGACAAACCAGACTTCATCAAAATTAAGAACTTTTGTGCTTCAAAATATATAATCAAGAATATAAAAAGGGCTTCCCTGGTGGCGCAGTGGTTGAGAGTCCGCCTGCCGATGCAGGGGACACGGGTTCATGCCCCGATCCGGGAAGATCCCACATGCCGCAGAGCGGCTGGGCCCGTGAGCCATGGCCGCTGAGCCTGCGCGTCTGGAGCCTGTGCTCTGCAGCGGGAGAGGCCACAATAGTGAGAGGCCTGCATACCGCAAAAAAAAAAAAAAAAAAGAATATAAAAGGTAAACCCACAAAACAGGAGATAGTATATGCAAATCATATCTAATAATGGACTTATATCTAGACCATGTAAAGAATTCTTACAATTCAATAATAAAAAGACAAATAGCCCAATTAAAAAACAAGCAGGGCTTCCCTGGTGGCGCAGTGGTTGAGAGTCTGCCTGCCGATGCAAGGGACGCGGGTTCGTGCCCCGGTCCGGGAAGATCCCACATGCCGCGGAACAGCTGGGCCCGTGAGCCATGGCTGCTGAGCCTGCGCGTCCAGAGCCTGTGCTCCACAACAGCAGAGACCACAACAGTGAGAGGCCCACGTACCGCAAAAAAACAAAACAAAAACAAAAAACAAACAAGCAAAAAAACAAAACAAAAACAAGCAAAGGGGACTACCCTGGTGGCGCGGTGATTAAGAATCCGCCTGCCAATGCATGGGGCACAGGTTTGATCCCTGGTCTGGGAATACCACATGCCGTGGAGCAACTAAGCACGAGCACCACAACTACTGAGCCCACGTGCCACAACTACTGAACATTCTGGCAGTTCCTCAAAACTTATACATATAATTACCAAGTGACCCAGGAATTCCACTCCTAGGTATACAGTAAAAATAAAAACACATCCACACAAAACAATGCACACGAATGTTCATAACAGCATTATTCATAAAGGCCAAAAAGTAAAAACAATCCAAATGTTGATCAGTTGATGAAAGAATAAATAAAACATGGTTTATTTGTACACTGGAATATTATTTGGCATTAAAAAGGCATGAAGCAAGAGCAGACAACAGCAAGCTGGCAGAATAGAAAGTCCCCACATTATTTTCCTCACAGAGATACCAAACTAACAATATATGCATCAAAATACCTTTATGAGTACTCTAGAAATCAGTTAAGAAGTTACAATACCCCAGGGCAAGTGCAAAGCCAATAACAATAGCACTGAAATGGATTACAAGAGCCAATTCACTTTATCTGAGATTGCCACTCAGAAAGCAAGCACAGCTGAGCTCCCCCTCAAAGCTGGGGAGTGGAGGTGGGGATGTTCAAAATTCCAGCTTTTCATAGGGCTGCCCAAGGGGCCAGTTTCTGTCTAACTTGACTGGGAGCACAAACAGAAGCCACACAGTTTGGACTCCTGGGGGCACTGAAAACAAATGAAAGACTAGGCAGCATGTTGTGGAACCAGAGGGCCTGTAGTGACACAGATGGAGGCCAGCAGGGCTTGGTAAGATTGGGAGAAGGCACTCAACTCTTGGCTTCTCTCTACAAAGGGAGGGAAAGAAGGGAGCATTTGACAATCCAGATTTTTAGAAAACTGCCCAAGGGACTAGTATCTGTTTTGCCTGCTTCTGGGAGCTGACAGCCAACATGCTTCAGATACTTAGGCACCACTGAGAATTAAAGAGAGTGAGAAAGCTTGTTGCAGTAGCAATGGCTAACCTTCAGTACTGCAGAAAAACACTAGAAGCAGCAAGAGATTAGGAGCTCCTGAAAAAGAAATGGACAAACCTCTCTAATTAGGAAATTATACACACAAGCCCAGAGAAGCCCATCCTCCAAAAAAGGTTCCAGAGGTCCCCAGAATCTCTAGCCAAGCTGATTGGTGAGTCTTCCCCTGTATGAAGCCAGTGTCAAACTCATAAAACTCAGGGGAAGGGGACTTCCCTGGTGGTCCAGTGGTTGAGACTGTGAGCTTCCACTACAGGGGGCACGAGTTCAATCCCTGGTTGAACTAAGATTCCTACATGCTGCGCGGCACAGCCAAAAACAAAGACAAAACCCAAAAAACTCAGGGGAAAAAACTCATGAAGTACGTGAAGAAACTAGGAAACATGGCCCAAAGGATCAAAATAAATCTCCAGAAACTAACAGAGATCTATGAATTATCGGAAAGAATTCAAAATAATTGTATTAAGGAAGCTCAATGATCTACAAGAAAACACGGATAACTAAAAGAAACCATGAAAACAGTAACATGAACAACTGAGAGTATCATCAAGACAGAAACTATAAAAAGGAACCAAACAAATTCTGGAGTTAAGGACATAATAACTGAATTGAAAAATTCAATAGAGAGATTAAACAACAGACTTAAGCATAGGACAGAATCAGCAAACTCAAACACAAGTCATTTGAAATTATCAAGTCAGAGAAGAAAAAAGAATGAAGCAAACCAATACACACATTATGAGAATTCCAAAAGGAGGAGAGAATTTGAATAAATTATGGTCAAAATTTTCCCAAATCTGAAAAAGGAAATGGGCCATCCCATATCAGAAGCTGAAGATCTCCAGCCAGAATGAACTCAAAGAGGCCCACAGTGAGACACATTATAATCAAACTATCAAAAGACAAAGACACAGAATCTTGAAAGAAGTGAGAAAAGCAACTAGTCAAGGACAAGGGAACTCACATTAGATCATCAATGGAAACCTTACAGGCCAGAAGAGAGTGGCATGATATATTCAAAGTGCTAAAATTTAAAAACTTCCAACCAAGATTACTATAATCTGGAAAACTGTCCTTCAAAAATGAAGATGAACGAAATTTTCTAAAACAAAAGCTGGAACTTCCCTGGTGGTCCAGTGGTAAAGAATCCACCTTCCAATGCAAGGGACACAGGTTCAATCCCTGGTCAGGGAACTAGGATCCCACATACTGCAGGGCAACTAAGCCCACGCATAACAACTGCTGAGCTCGAGCTCCTCAACAAGAGAGCCCGTGTGCCGCAACTACAGAGCCCACACACCACAACTAGAGAGAGAAAACCCACACACCACAACTAGAGAGAAGTCCGGTGCCACAACGAAGAGCCTGCATGCACAACTAAAGATCTCACACGCCTCAACGAAGACCTTGCATGGCACAACTAAGACCTGACATGAACTTCCCTGGTGGCGCAGTGGTTAAGAATCCACCTGCCAATGCAGGACATGGGTTTGAGCCCTGGTGCAGAAGATCCCACATGCCATGGAGCAACTAAGCCCGTGTGCCACAACTACTGAGCCTCCATTCTAGAGCCTGCGAGCCACAACTACTGAGCCCACGTGCCACAACTACTGAAGCCCGCGTACCTAGAGCCCGTGCTCTGCAACGAGAAGCCACTGCAATAAGTCCGCGCACCGCAACAAAGAGTAGCCCCCGCTCGCCGCAACTAGAGAAAGCCCGCGCGCAGCAACAAAGACCCAGAGCAGCCAAAAATAAAATAAATATATTTTTTTTTTAAAAAAAAGGACTTGAGGCTTCCCTGGTGGCACAGTGGTTGAGAGTCCGCCTGCCGGTGCAGGGGATGCGGGATCGTGCCCCGGTCCGGGAAGATCCCACATGCCGTGGAGTGGCTGGGCCCATGAGCCATGGCCGCTGAGCCTGCGCGTCCAGAGCCTGTGCTCCACAGTGGGAGAGGCCACAACAGTGAGAGGCCCGCGTACCGCAAAGAAAAAAAAAAAAGGACTTGACACAGCCAAAACTATAAATTAAATAAATATTTTTTTAAAATGTAAAACAAAAGCTGAGTTCATAACCACTAGATCTGCTTTACAAAACAATGCTAAAGGGAGCCCTAAAAGTTGAAACAAAAGGCCATTAGAGGGGCTTCCCTGGTGGTGCAGTGGTTGAGGGGTCCACCTGCCGATGCAGGGGACACGGGTTCGTGCCCTGATCCGGGAGGATCCCACATGCCGCAGAGTGGCTAGGCCCGTGGGCCATAGCCACTATAATTATAAAACTATATTGAATACACGTAATTTGTGACATCAATAACAAAGTGGGAATGGGGAGATGTAAAAGACTTTTTTTAGGCAAAGAAAATGCCTACAGAAGATAAAATCAGAAAGAAATCAAAGTATATCAATATAAAAAAATCAAAGAAATACAAAGGAGGGCTGCAAGAGAGACAGAGGGACAAATTAGCTGCAAAACAGAAAACAATTAAAATGGCAATAAGTCCTTCCCTGTCAATAATTTGAATGTAAATGGGTTAAACTGCTCAATCAAAAGACATAGCGTGGCTAAATGGACTGAAAAAAACAAGATGCAACTATATTCGTTCTACAAGATAACATCACCTTAGATGTAAAGACATGTAGACTGAAACCAAAAGGATGAAGGATATTACATGCAAACGAGAGCAGAGGTAGCCATAAATGGAAAAAATAGACTTGAGCCAATACTATCTCTAGAGGCAAATAAGGACATTATATAATGATAAAAGAATCAATTTACCAGGAAAATAAACAATTATAAACATATTTTAAAAGATAACTATCATAAACAATCAAAAATAAATATGTATGTAACATCAGAACACACAAATATATGAAGCAAACAGTAACAGAAATGACAGAAGAAACAGACAGTAAAACAATAACAGTAGAGTTTAGGGACTTCTCTGGTGAAACAGTGGCTAAGACTCCATGCTCCCAACACAGGGGGCCCAGGTTCGATCCCTGGTCAGGGAACTAGATCCCATATGCATGCTGCAACTAAGAGTTCCCATGCCACACCTAAGAGTTCCCATGCCACAAATGAGGAGCCCGTGAGCCACAACTAAGACCTGGCATAACCAAAATAAATAAATAAATAAATATTTTTTAAAGAGAGTTTAATACTCTGCTTTCAATAATGAAGAGAACAACCAGACAGAAGATCAATATGAAAAACAGAGAACTTGAACATCACTGTAGACCAACCTCACCTAACAGGCAAATACAGAACACTCAACCTTATAGCAGCAGAATACACATTCTTCTCAAACACACAGGGAACATTTTCCAAGATAGATCACATAATAGATCACAAAACAAGTCTTAACAAATTTAAAAATACTGAAATCATACCAAGAATCTTTTCCAATCACAATGGAATGAAATTAAAAATGAAGAGCAGTTGGGAAATAAAAAATTCACAAATATGTGGAAATTAACACTCTTGAACAACAAACTGGTCAGAGAAGAAATCTCCTCCCTCAAATTAGAACATACTCTGAGACAAACGGAAACAATAACACGATATACTAAAACTTATGGGATGTAGCAAAAAGTACTAAAAGGGAAGTTTACAGCACGAAGTGCATACATAAAGAAAAAAGACCTCAAATCAACAACCTAACTTTACATTCAAGGAATAAGAAAAAGAATAAGCAAAGTTTATTTGCAAAGGGAAGGAAATAATAAATATTAGAGCAGAAATAAACAAAATAGAGAATTTTTTAAAAATACAAACAAAACTAAGAGTTTTTTAAAAATCAACAAAATTGACAAGCCTTTAGCTAGATGGAGAGAGCGAAGGAGACACAATGCAAACCAGAAATTAGAGAAGACATTTCAATGGAAGCCACAGAAACAGAATTTTAAGCGACTACTACGAACAATTATACACTAATTGGATAACCTACAAGAGTTGGATAAATTTCTAGAAACATGCAATCCACCCAGACTCAATCATGAAGAAATAGAAAACCTGTAGTAAGGAGATTAAATCAGTCATCAAAAACTTCCCAAGAAAGAAGAGCCCCAGGATCAGCTGCCTCCACTAGAGAATTCTACCAAGCATTTAAATAAGAATTAATGCTGAGGGCTTCCCTGGGGGCGCAGTGGTTGAGAGTCTGCCTGCCGATGCAAGGGACAAGGGTTCGTGCCCCGGTCTGGGAAGATCCCACATACCGCGGAGCAGCTAGGCCCGTGAGCCTAGCTGAGCTAGGCTGAGCCCGCGCGTCCGGAGCCTGTGCTCTGCAACGGGAGAGGCCA
>NW_006789975.1:1035854-1045703 GCF_000442215.2 Lipotes vexillifer | reverse complement strand
AAGAAAGAAAAAAAAAAATCACCTGTGGGACTTCCACAGTGGTTAAAAATCTGCCTGCCAATGCAGGGGACACAGGTTTGAGCCCTGGTCTGGAAAGATTCCACATGCCACGGAGCAACTAAGCCCATCCACCCCAACTACTGAGCATGTACTCTAGAGCCCATGAGCCACAACTACTGAGCCCACATGTCACAACTACTGAAGCCCATGCACCTAGAGCCCATGCTCCACAACAAGAGAAACCAGCACAATGAGAAGCCCGCGTACCTCAACGAAGAGTGGCCCCTGCTCACCACAACTAGAGACAGCCCACGCACAGCAATGGAGACCCAACACAGCCATAAATAAATAAATAAATAAATAAATAAATTTTAAAAATCAGTTGTTTCTACACACTAATAATGAACAATTCAAAAAGGAAATTAAGAAAACAATCCCACTTATAATAGCATAAAAAAGAATAAAAACACTTAGGAATAAACTTAACCAAGGAAGTGAAAGAGTTGGGCACTTAAACTATAAAACATTGCTGAAAGAAATTAAAAACACAAATAAATGGAAAGACATCCTGTGTTCATAGATTCAAAGACTTAACATTAACAAAATGTCCATACTACTCAAGCAATCTTCAGATTCACTGCTCTATCAAAATCCCAATGGCATTTTTTGCAGAAACAGAAAAAAGACATCCTAAAATTCACATGAAATCTCAAAGGACCCCAAATAGTCAAAATAATCTTGACAAAGAACAAAGATGGAGGACTCACACACTGTGTTTTCAAAACATGTTACAAAGCTACAGTAATCAAAACAATATGATAGGACTTCCCTGGTGGCGCAGTGGTTAAGAATCCACCTGCCAATGCAGGGGACACAGGTTCGAGCCCTGGTCTGGGAAGATCCCACATGCCGTGGAGCAACTAAGCCCGTGCGCCACAACTACTGAGCCTGCGCTCTAGAGCCTGCGAGCCACAACTACTGAGCCCAAGTGCCACAACTACTGAAGCCTACATGCCTAGAGCCCGTGCTCTGCAACAAGAGAAGCCACCCAATGAGAAGGCCATGCACTGCAACGAAGAGTAGCCCCTGCTCGCCACAACTAGAGAAAAGCCTACGTGCAGCAACAAAGACCCAACAGCCAAAAATATTAAATAAATAAATAAATAAGTGTAATTAAAAACAAAAAATATATATATTACCATGAAGACAAACATATAGATAATGGAACAAAACAGAGGGCCCAGAAACAAACCCTTACATGTATGGTCAAATTATCTTTGACAAGGGTGCTAAGAGTATACAATGTGGAAAAGACAGTCTCTTCAATAAACGGTGTTATACAACAATGTGCATACAGTTAATACTGTAATATACACTTTAAACTTGTTCAGAGGGTGAATTCATGTGTTTTTTAACACAATAAAAATAAAGCATTGATACACATGCTAAGTAAAAAAAACAAAGTACCACATATTGTATGATTCCATTTACATGAAATGTACAGAACAGGCAAATCTACAGATTGGGGAGAAATGAAGGGAAATTGATAAAGGGTACAAGGTTTCTTTCTGGGGTGATGCAAATGTCCCAAAATTAATCATGTTTATGGATGTACAAGTCTCTGAGTATACTAAAAAACCACTGAAGTATAAACTTTCAATGGTGAATTTTATGGTCAGTGAATTATGTTTCAATAAAGCTGTTAGAATCTACTATGGTAAACAACATTGAAAACTTATGTTTAAGGAAAGGCAGTTTTATCCTCAATAACAATATTGTATAATATTATATTTTGAAAGACTCCTGCTGTTTTCCCTCTGCTGCTAAGGAAGGATACCCTGGTACTTCAGATTTTAAAAAATTTATTCTCAAACCTCATTCCAGAAGGGATGCAAGACATCTAAGGCCTTCAAATAAGTACTACAGAACACTTAAATTTTTTCAAAAGCACGTCCCCTTTGTCTACGTAACAGGAGGACCTTCCTTAAGTTGTAGTCCAAGACAGCCTGACGTTCAATAAAATCTATTTGCTTTCTGTAAACTAACTAGATTTTAGTCTTAGGCTCAGAGCCTCTCAAATACTTACAATACCAAATTGAGTCCCCAAAAGTTCACAGATTTAAAAAGGTAGGAAATGGGGAGCAGGAACAAAATGTTCTTGAGGCTTACTAAAAGCAAAAGAAAAAAGAGCTTCTTGGTAAAACAATTTCTGAAAGTATATGGAAACCTGGTCCTCAAAATTCAGATCCTTCAACATAAAGTCCTTTCTTCACTTCAAGTGATAATCCTTCCCTCCCAACTTACACTTAGGCCTTCCATGAAAACAGACCAACTTCAGAAGGGTATCATTATCATCGCTTCCTCTAGTCCCTTTCTTTCACAGTCAGGAGTCCTTACCTGGTTCAGGGAGCTCAGGCTGAGGGGTCAAACTGGGAATTCCTGGCTCCTTTTCCACCTCTTCATTGCTGGCACTGGATTTATCACAAACTTTCAACCGTGGCCCAGCTGAATCTAAGCAGTCGGCATGATTTGGATCTGTCAGTGCATCCTCTAGTATGTTCGTCGAAGGAGGAGGTCTCTGTTCTGGGAACTCATCTCCCTTCTTTACAGGGTCGGCAGGAAGCAAGACCCCAAAGGCACCCTCAGAGTTTTCTTTCTCCCTAAATCTGTTAGTGCGCTTACGAGGTTTAGTGCGCCTTTGGTTTAAACGCTGCCACCGCTTTTTAGGCACCACTTGATTTACACTAGTGGGTTCATCATTCTCACTAATCATTTCAGACTCCAGCTCTGTCCCTTTTCTGTTTTCAAAAGAGGGGTCTTTTTCAGGAACTTTATCAGGGTCAGACTGGTTGACTTTATTATCAAAATTAACACTGGAAAAATGGGTACCATCTTCACTTGTTAAATGGCCCATTAATTGAAGGGGTTCTTCTTTACCAGGGTCTTCTGCCTCACCTCTGGAGGAGCTATTCTCTGAACCCCTACTCTCTCTGTCTCCCTGCAGTGCAGCCTCAAGAGTCACAGCTGGAAGCTGGTTCAGTTTTCTTTTGCGCTCTGTCTTTAAGGCTTTACGGTTCACTGTGTTCTTTCCCATCTGGGTTGAAAAACCATCTCGTAATTTGGATGGCTTTGATCGACCACAGTTGCGCCTAGTAATACAGTTTGAACGATTTTTGCCAGAAGCAGGGAGGTCTCTTTTATCGGACACCAAGCCAGGTAGGGAGGTAGATAGCTCCCCAGGCAGTGCAGAGTCACCCACACTAGGGCTAGGACGGACTGGATCCTGAGTGCCATCTCCATTTTTTTCTGAATTGTGAGTGGAACCTCCTGAAACCAAGACCTTAGAAGCCCCCACAGGACTACTGGTAGAACAGTCCCCAAGACCAGGACTCCGATAAGAGACCAAGTTCTGAGCAGTCATTAACCGTTGCTCCTTGGTCTTACTATCATGCATATCTTTCAACATCATTAGTAATGTACTGAATTTGTAGTCTGGTTCAATAGGTATATGATTCTGACCAGAGGCAGAAGAAAAAAGTAATGGTTTTGATGGCTTTGACATTCCGGAGTCACTGACATCTTCACTTAAGGATCTATAAGAGAGTTCTTTCAACTCTGACAGAACGTGTTTCACCACTGCTGTTTCTATGTCACTCGAATCCCTGGTTTTCTCATGCATGTTGCTCAGTAGTTTTAGCCCATCCACTTTCCCACTTTTGGAAATGCTGGCCAAAGGAGAGCCTTTGGTATCAGAAGAGCAGCATTTCAAACTGCAGTCCTCATCTGCAACAGGCGGTTCTACTACAACTGGGTTTTCTTTATGTTTGCACTTGATACTTCGGATCTTGGGCTGTTTGCTTTTTGAATGTAAGAGAGCTTGATTTGTAGCCCCACCTTTTATTATTGAGTTCTCACTGGAAATGCTTGATGGTGTGTTAAATTTTGGAGAAAGACCATCATTTCTAAAATCTGATTGGGGTTTTCGGACAAGAGTTGATACTTTAAGATCAGAGAGATTAACCTGAGACGTCTCAGTTCCAGGCTCTACTGTCTTGGTACAATCCATCAAGTGGTCTGTGTGTGAGTTAGTAATGAGGGTCTTCTGCTTTGCTTTTATCTTAGTGTTTGTGGCAGGATACCTAGAATACTTTACTTTTTCATTTTTCTGCACAGGTAACATGTTCTCTGTTCTATCGAAAGCATCTGCAATTTCAAGGACACTGTTATCAGACTCTGAACTATGATCTATGGGATCCAGATCACTGCTTCCATCATCATCAGAAGTGGTACAGATACTAATGGAATCACTTCGCTTTTCTTCATCACCTGCTCCAATATAGCAGAGCTGCACTTTTGAACTACACACCAGACCTCGCTGGAGTTTCTTCTTCTCCCCAGAACGTTTAGAGAGCAAGGCACCCTCAGACAAGCCCAGTAAAGAGTCACAATTTGAAGTCTCAAATTCTTTCTTTGCAGTGTTTTTTGCACAAGAAGAAAATAGGAAACTTCCTGGGGCAGAGCTGGGCCCTGTGAGGCTGTTTGCTATCCGGGAAAGTTCATTAGAGGCCTGCTTATCAGATACATCCCCAGAAATAAAGTTTAGGCCAAGGTTCTCTGGAATCTTTCCCCTCCGTTCTTCCTTATGTGCTTCAAATTGCATGTGGCCCTTTTTCACACTAGTCCTTTTTGGATTATCAGAGCTCTTTCTGGCTAGAGACTTAGCACAAGGTTTTTCCTTCTCATCTGCAGAATGTTCAGAGTCAAAAGCCAGAGATTTCAAGCAGCCATTAAGCAACAGGTCATGTTCTGATTCAGGGTCATTTGTACAGTCCTCAAACGGCATATCCTCCTCACTGTCCAACTTGAGTGAACTGGTGACACATTTTCGGTTCTTCGACCCTTTGGGAACATCATACTGCTCAGCAAGACCAACACTGGCTTCCCATTTACTCAAAATTTTCTGAGGAACCTTAAATTTAAAGAGAAAAAGATTATCACTAGTCTAAGAAATAGAAGGGGAAACAGGCAGATGATCAGTGAACATCTCTCAAATCAGAAGCTTTTCCAAGCCTTGTTGTGCTTCTTCGAGGCTCTTTTATGGGACTGCCAGGTGGTTAACACCCACAGTTCACCCAGAACTTAGCTAATGGGGATTCCTCAACACTACTTCTACCACTAAGATCTATCACTGGAGAAAGATTGATCCCATAAACCCTCCACTCCCCTTACCATTAAAAGCACAAAAGAGTGCACCATAAATTAGACTACAACATTACATTACTAATCAACATTGTACTACTAAATCAAGGAATAACCAGACCACTCCTACTTACCCCTCTAACCTTAGAATAAAGATTTCCTTCCTGACTTGTGAAGGCCAAGCACTTGCTCAGTTACATAAAAGAGAAAGCAAAAGGCTAAAGAAAGGAGATGCATGTGGAAAAACTAGGACTGGAGAAATGAGTAAGGCAGACCTGCCCTAGAAGGAATGAAATTTGGAACTCTGGTTATCACCAGGCCCTTGGCTAATCAAGATTCTTCTATACATGTTACATACAATCTGGGTTATAGGGACTTCCCTGGTGGTGCAGTGGTTAAGAATCTGCCTGCCAATGCAGGGGACAGGGGTTCGATCCCTGGTCCTGGAAGACCCCCCATGCCGCGGAGCAACTAAGCCCATGCGCCACAACTAAGCCTGCACGCCACAACTACTGAAGCCCGTGGACCTAGAGCCTGTGCTCTGCAACAAAAGAAGCCACCACAATGAGAAGCCCACACACCGCAACAAAGAGGAGCCCCTGCTCGCCGCAACTAGAGAAAGCCCGCGCACAGCAACAAAGACCCAACGCAGCAAAAAAAATTAATTAATTTTCTTTTAAATCTGGATTATAACCAAGCAGTGTCCTGGGCTTAAACATGTAGTCCAGAGACATCAATACACCCTGGATGTATGACAAGTTACATATGCTCTTTTCTTGATTCCTCACAGCATAAGGACATTGAGGCTCTGTGAAATACACCTAATTTTCAAGACTCTTATTTCCCTCCCTGGCTTCATACAATAAATGTCAGTCAAGGTTCTATCAGTTAGTGTTCACAAACACTTTAATACTTGTGAAAGGTCATGTTCTGCTGACCATGTAAAAATTAAGGCCACTAGACAGGAAGCCTCCTCTTCTAAAGCAATAAACTGATCATCTGGTTTACTTTACACACAAACACACACCCATTGACTTTCTAACTATGACCATAGTAAATCAATTTTCCAGAACCTGAAAGCCCTAGAGAACTCCTCTGAAAAGGGGGTTGGTTAATCTACATATTTAAAGGCTTGACACAAACACTCTGACACCCCCCCACCACCAACCACCCAAAGTATTAGAAAGGATGAAGTTATCCTCTTCTATTCTATCCTAACAATAGCACACACTAGTTGTTTCAGAGCATCAGACGTATGACATATATAATATTTATTTCTAATCCTCACAACAGTTTGACAAGGTACATATTATTACATTAGTTTTACAGAGGAAGGAACTCCAGTTGGAAATAGCAGGGACTGCATACTGACTAAAAATTATCCTAACTGTGATTCTTATAAAATAGCCTAAAAGTCTGAAACACAAATCTAAGAGGAACCATTTCCTCTTCTAGAATAGACTATAAAGGAGTATCAAAAGAAACAGCAAAAACTTTAACACATCAAGCAAATGAAACAAAAACATCACGTTCTTTATTAAAACATAACCAGGTTTGAAACTGCTTAAGCCTTAACAACCGCACACAAAAACCAAAACAACAAACAAAACAAAAATGTTTAAAGTCTTATCTTTCTCATTTTTAAGAGAAATAATTAATCCAGAGAGTGAAAAGTAGAATATTTCATTTTGATGATCATTTTCTTCTTACATCAGATATAACCAAAGATGACTGGTCATGACTTTTTTTACTATCACATCTAAGTGACATGGCAGAAGTTAACTGAAATCATTTCTCAAAAAATTGAGTATGAATATTTGGAAGGCTAGCCTCATCTCATCCCTGCAAAAAAACTTGCTTTCTGCCAATTTTCTCACCAACATCCTACTACCAAAGGAAATAACTTACATTCCAAAAACATAATACTTCTTCCTTTGATCGATCCTGTAAACCCTCCCTACCTACCCCCAAGAAGATAATTTGAGAGACTTTTTGTTTTTTAAATACCTTATGCCTATATCCTTTTTCTTTCTGCTTCCCTCTTCTCCTAAGGACAGGTAGCTCTTCAAATTGATGTCTGCCTTCAAACATGACGATTGCTTTTCCAGCCACCCAGGCTCTCTCAGAAGGATCTCCAAAAGCCTCCACGTAGTACTGTCGATAGGGCCTACGGTTAGAAACTAGATAAAAATAAAAACCACAGTGTCATTGCTTTAAAAAATTGATATTCATCATCAAGAGAACAGCCACATAGCAGTGGCCAAAGAAGCCTCTTTTCACTTAAAACTAAAATAAAATAAAAACTCAACAAGCTAAAAAATCTACAGAACAAGAAACTCTGAGTAGGTCAGATAGGTCAATTTTGAATTTTCAATTTATGTGACAAGAAAATGGTTAAGAGTGTAATGAAAGAATTTAATGGTTTGGTCTGATGATATGCTATATATTCCAAACCAGTTGGAGGTTGATTAGCTAATCATATAACAAATTAATATAACAACTAAGTTTTTTCTACCATCAATCTATAAAATTTTACACCCTCATTACCAGAAATCACAAAAGGCATATGATAAGCCACAGCATCACAAATATAATAATCAACAAGAACTAACCACCAAATAAACTCTTAAAACATTATGCTAAAATACAAGGAGGAAGAAATGTTTCAACACCATGCCACATATGATGTGCTAACATTTATGACATAGCTACTATGTCATAAATGGCAAGGTACTCTACTAGGTGCTTTGCATGTATTCTTCACAACAATGAACTCTAAAAAATAAGTAGTATAATCTCCATTTTATAGACAGAATAATAAATCCAACGACTTCAGACAGGGAAAATTCAGAGTGAAACACTGGTTTTGCAGAGAAAGTGTAAATTGATATTTCAAACTACAGAATTTTTTTTTAAAAAGGAAATCTCAACAGCCCCCTCCCCCCAAAAAAATCCACTTATTCTATAGTTTCTTGGCTGTCCAAAGTTCTATGCATACAATTTCCAAAAATAAAAATACAAATCTCATCCAGAAAAGATTATAATCAAATTTACCTAGTATATGTTATCTTCTACACACTTACCATCTTTGCATTTTTCATACCAGTAAAAAATGTCACAAAAGAAATATAGTCAGGGCTACACAGGTGTAATGATTTGTCTCTATTTAGAAAAGGAAATCATTTTATATAAAAATTCACTTTAACTCACACTGAATTACAACCTGGTAAAATTTTGTTTTATTGTACATTTTAAAAACAAGTTCTGTAAAAAAACCAAACAAAAAACCCTGAACTCCTTAGTCTCTACCTACTAAATTAAACACTTCAATAGAAACCACTTATAAAGGGGGATTAAATGTGTGTATGTGTATACACACACACACACACACACACACACACAGAGGTTCTTAAAGTCAGTCTGAAAAGTAAATCATTCTCCCATACATAAGTAAATTCAACTAACACAGACTGAACATTTATGACGTCCCAGCACTATACAGAGGACGGAAAAGAACTCATTGCCTGGTGGGTAAGAGATGTACAGTATTAAAGAGATTATGGTAAAACAGCATGCTAATTGCAATAACATGAACATTTTTTTTTTAATTTTTCAAGTACACTACATTTTACCATTTGGTAGTATCTATTGGTGGTGGCATTTTTTAAAATTGAGATATAACTGACGGATAACATTAGTTTCAGGTATACAACATAATGATTCGGTATTTATATATATTGCAAAATGACCCCCACAATGTCTAGTCAACATCTGTCACCACACGTAGTTATAAAAAGACTTCTTCTTGTGATGAGATCTTTTAAGATCTACTCTCTTACCAACTTTCAAATATACAATACAGTATTAACTATAGTTGCCATGCTGTACATTACATACATGTGACTAATTTCTTTTATAAATGAAAGTTTATAACTTTTGACCCCCTTCACCCATTTTGCTCCTCCAGTCTGTTCTCAGTATCTATGAACTTGGTTTTGTTTTTTCACTTTTGGTTTTTTTAGATTGCACATATAAGTAAGATCATACAGTATTTATATTTTCTCTGTCTGATTTATTTCACTTAGTAAAATGCCCAACAGGTACATCCATGTTGTCACAAATAGCAAGGTTTCATTCTTTTGTATGGCTGAATAATATTCAATTGTGTATATATACCACATTTTCATTACCTATTCATCTATCGATGGACACTTAGTTGTTAACATTCACTTTTTTCAAAGTGAAAAATCATTAACTGGAGGACAAATGGGACACCTGAGCAGAAAATTTAAAGGTAAACAGTTTCTTGAGGGGAGAATTCCTATATAAGGGCCTAGAACCCTCAAAGACATGAATGAATAAAACTAATGAAATAGCTAGGAACTGCAAGTAGTTCAGAACACTAAATCATAAGGTGGAAGGAAAGGGAAACTAAGCAGGTAAGCAGTGGCCAGACCTGAACAGCTTGGATACCATGTTAAGAGTCTGACCACTGGGACTTCGCTGGTGGTCAGTGGTTAAGACTCTGCGCTTCTAGACACAAGAGGGAAGAGATATGGGAACATATGTATATGTATAACCGATTCACTTTGTTATAAAGCAGAAACTAGCACACCATTGTAAAGCAATTATACTCCAATAAAGATGTAA
>NW_006789975.1:1009598-1035831 GCF_000442215.2 Lipotes vexillifer | reverse complement strand
AAAAAAAAAAAAAAAAAAAAAAAAAAAAAAAAAAAGACTGAGCTTCCAACACAGGGGGCACAGGTTCAATCCCTGGTCGGGGAACTGAGATCCCACATGCCACACTAAGACCCTCCATGTTAAGAGTTTGACCATTATCCTGTTGGCCCTGAACCTCATTTAAACTGTGGAACCACAGGCTCAGTTTTCCATCTTAGAAAGATAAAGCTCCTTGACCTCTGAATAACACATTTAACAGGAAACAGAGAGGAAACTCAGGAGACCAGAGATTACCAAAATAGTATATACTCAAGATGACTAAAAACCTAAATAAAGTGGTAGCAGTGGGAATTAAAAGAACACAATATGAAAGATTTTTTTTAAGAAGACAAATCAAAAGGACTAGATATTAATTAAAAGTCAGACAGAAAAGTGGTAGCAGTGGGAATTAAAAGAACACAATATGAAAGATTTTTTTTAAGAAGACAAATCAAAAGGACTAGATATTAATTAAAAGTCAGACAGAATGTGACCACCTAGAGGGGTGGGATAGGGAGGGTGGGAGATGCAAGAGGGAAGAGATATGGGAACATATGTATATGTGTAGCTGATTCACTTTGTGATAAAGCAGAAACCAGCACACCATTGTAGAGCAATTATATTCCAATAAAGATGTTAAAAAAAATAATTAAATTAAATTAAATTAAATGTAAAAAAAAAAAAGTCAGATAGAAAAGATACTTGAACACCAATGTTTACAGCAGCATTATTCACAATAGCCAAAAGGTGAAAGCAACCCAAATGTCCACTGAAGGATGAAAGGATGAACAAAATGGAACATTATTGAACATTATACATCAATGGAACATTATTGAGCCTTACAAATGAATGATACACGTAATACAACATTTATCAGGGACTGAAGGTTATTCTTAAATTGTTAACAGAGTTTCAGTTTAGGAATATGAAAAAGTTCTGGAGATGGATAGTGGTAATAATTGCACAAAAATGTTAATTTACTTAATGCCACTAAACTATAAACTTAAAAATGGATGAAATAATAAAATTATGTTACATATATTTTTTACCACAAAAAAATGTCAGATAACAATTGGTAGTAAGGATATAGAGAGATTAAAACCCTCATCCAGTGCTGATGAGAATGTAAAATGGTACAGTAGCTTTTCAAAACAGTCTGGCAGACCTAGCTCTTCCACTCCCAGGTATTTATCTGAAGAACACAAAAACCCTAATTCAAAAAGATATATGCCAGCTTCCCTGGTGGTGCAGTGGTTAAGAATCCATGTAAGCTATATCCTAGGAAGCTCTATTGCCTAGAGTCACAGGGCTGCCGTGGTAAGTTACAGGCTCAGTGGGTGCCAGCAATACTTTTCTTACAAAAATGCCTCAGAGGAACTAGCCTGGGGAAACACCCAGCTCCTTTCTGAGCCAAGATTCCTTCTATGTTAGCATACTGTGTACTACCTGACATTGGAGGGTAGCTCTGGCTTTTCCAGATATGTAAGGACCACTCAACACAGATCATATGGCTTTACTGCCACTTTCTAATCCTGCCCTAGGTCAAGGAAGAAGCCCAATTTTCAACTCAGCCTTGAACTCTAGGATCGTCCTTTCTTTTAATCCCAGATCCATCTCATCACCTATCATCAGCTGGGGTACCAGACATAGTAGTAACCAGGATGTGTATCTGGGGAGCAGCAAAGTGTGATCTCCCTCCTGCAAACTCATCATCACCCACAACACAGCTTCCGACCCACCTCCCCAAACAGAAATACACTCTGTCAAATATATTGGAGGCCAGAATAGGTAGACCCTTGAATTTTTGTTAAAAAAAAAAAAAAAGACTGAGCTTCCAACACAGGGGGCACAGGTTCAATCCCTGGTCGGGGAACTGAGATCCCACATGCCACACTAAGACCCTCCATGTTAAGAGTTTGACCATTATCCTGTTGGCCCTGAACCTCATTTAAACTGTGGAACCACAGGCTCAGTTTTCCATCTTAGAAAGATAAAGCTCCTTGACCTCTGAATAACACATTTAACAGGAAACAGAGAGGAAACTCAGGAGACCAGAGATTACCAAAATAGTATATACTCAAGATGACTAAAAACCTAAATAAAGTGGTAGCAGTGGGAATTAAAAGAACACAATATGAAAGATTTTTTTTAAGAAGACAAATCAAAAGGACTAGATATTAATTAAAAGTCAGACAGAATGTGACCACCTAGAGGGGTGGGATAGGGAGGGTGGGAGATGCAAGAGGGAAGAGATATGGGAACATATGTATATGTATAACCGATTCACTTTGTTATAAAGCAGAAACTAGCACACCATTGTAAAGCAATTATACTCCAATAAAGATGTAAAAAAAAAAAAAAAAAAAAAAAAGACTGAGCTTCCAACACAGGGGGCACAGGTTCAATCCCTGGTCGGGGAACTGAGATCCCACATGCCACACTAAGACCCTCCATGTTAAGAGTTTGACCATTATCCTGTTGGCCCTGAACCTCATTTAAACTGTGGAACCACAGGCTCAGTTTTCCATCTTAGAAAGATAAAGCTCCTTGACCTCTGAATAACACATTTAACAGGAAACAGAGAGGAAACTCAGGAGACCAGAGATTACCAAAATAGTATATACTCAAGATGACTAAAAACCTAAATAAAGTGGTAGCAGTGGGAATTAAAAGAACACAATATGAAAGATTTTTTTTAAGAAGACAAATCAAAAGGACTAGATATTAATTAAAAGTCAGACAGAATGTGACCACCTAGAGGGGTGGGATAGGGAGGGTGGGAGATGCAAGAGGGAAGAGATATGGGAACATATGTATATGTGTAGCTGATTCACTTTGTGATAAAGCAGAAACCAGCACACCATTGTAGAGCAATTATATTCCAATAAAGATGTTAAAAAAAATAATTAAATTAAATTAAATTAAATGTAAAAAAAAAAAAGTCAGATAGAAAAGATACTTGAACACCAATGTTTACAGCAGCATTATTCACAATAGCCAAAAGGTGAAAGCAACCCAAATGTCCACTGAAGGATGAAAGGATGAACAAAATGGAACATTATTGAACATTATACATCAATGGAACATTATTGAGCCTTACAAATGAATGATACACGTAATACAACATTTATCAGGGACTGAAGGTTATTCTTAAATTGTTAACAGAGTTTCAGTTTAGGAATATGAAAAAGTTCTGGAGATGGATAGTGGTAATAATTGCACAAAAATGTTAATTTACTTAATGCCACTAAACTATAAACTTAAAAATGGATGAAATAATAAAATTATGTTACATATATTTTTTACCACAAAAAAATGTCAGATAACAATTGGTAGTAAGGATATAGAGAGATTAAAACCCTCATCCAGTGCTGATGAGAATGTAAAATGGTACAGTAGCTTTTCAAAACAGTCTGGCAGACCTAGCTCTTCCACTCCCAGGTATTTATCTGAAGAACACAAAAACCCTAATTCAAAAAGATATATGCCAGCTTCCCTGGTGGTGCAGTGGTTAAGAATCCACCTGCCAATGAAGGGGAAACAGGTTTCGAGCCCTGGTCCAGGAAGATCCCACATGCCGTGGAACAACTAAGCCCATGCACCACAACTACTGAGCCTACACTCTAGAGCCCACATGCCACAACTACTGAGCCCATGCACCACAACTGCTGAAGCCCATGTGCCTAGAGCCCGTGCTCTGCAACAAAAGAAGCCACTGCAATGAGAAGCCCGTGCACCACAACTAGAGAAAGCCCATGT
This sequence comes from Lipotes vexillifer, assembly GCF_000442215.2. Classification (NCBI taxonomy): domain Eukaryota; kingdom Metazoa; phylum Chordata; class Mammalia; order Artiodactyla; family Lipotidae; genus Lipotes; species Lipotes vexillifer. Next base: position 1,032,054 of record NW_006789975.1, on the reverse strand, counting down.
GCAGCAACAAAGACCCAACACAGCCAAAAATTAATTAATTAATTAATTAAAAATATACATATATATGCACCCCTATGTTCACTGAAGTGTATTTATAACAGCCAAGATATGGAAACAACCTAAGTATCCGCTGACGGATGAACGGATAAAGAAGATATGGTATATATACACAATGGAGTATTACTCAGCCACAAAAGAATGAAATCCTGCCATTTGCGATACTGATGGACCTTGAAGGTATATTGCCAAGTGAAATAAATCAGACAGAGAAAAGATAAATACCATATGTTTTCACTCATATGTAGTATCTAAAAAACATAAGTGAACAAACAAAATAAAACAAAAACTCATATATACAGAGATCAGATTAATGATTATCAGAGGGGAAGGGGGATGGGCAAAATGGGTGAACGGGGGAGACTGTATGGTGATGAATGGTAATTAGACTTGTGGTGCTGTACACCTGAAATTTATATAAAAAATTTAAATTAAAAAAAAAGTCAGGAGGCTTCCCTGGTGTTGCAGTGGTTAACAATCCACCTGCCAATGCAGTGGACACGGGTTTGAGCCCTGGTCCGGGAAGATCTCACATGCCGCGGAGCAACTAAGGCCGTGCACCACAACTACTGAGCCTGCGCTCTAGAGCCCGTGAGCCACAACTACTGTGCCCATGTGCTACAACTACTGAGCCTGCGCTCTAGAGCCTGTGTGCCTAGAGCCCGTGCTCTGCAACAAGAGAAACCATGGCAATGAGAAACCCGTGTACCGCAAGGAAGAGTAGTCCCCACTCACCACAACTAGAGAAAGCCTGTGTGCAGCAATGAAGACCCAACACAGCCAAAAATAAATAAATAAAAATTTAAATAAAAGGAAGTCAGGGAATTCCCTGGTGGCCCAGTGGTGAGAACTCGGCACTCTCACTGCCAGGGTCCGAATTCCACCCCTGGTTGGGGAACTAAGTAAGATCCCACAAGCTGGTGCAGCCAGGGCGGAAGTGTGAGTGTGAGTGTGAGTGTGAGTGTGTGTGTGTGTGTGTGTGTACCTCAAAAAGTCAAGCAGAGTTACCATTAGAGCCAGGAAGTCCACTCCTGGGTATAAACCCAAAAGATAGGAAATATATGTCCACATAAACACTTATACATGAATACTCACAGCAGCACTGTTCATAATAGCTAAAAGGTGGAAACAGTCCAAATGCCCATAAAGTGATAAATTTATAAATAAAACATGTATAATATTTCATACAATGGAGAGCTCACGTGCTCTGTACCCTGCGCACCACAGCTACGGAGCCCATGCACCCTGGAGCCCGCGCACCACAACTAGAGAGAGAAAAACCCGCAGGCCACAACTAGAGAGAAGCCCTCACGCTGCTGCAACAACAGATCCCGTGTGCCTCAAGGAAGATCCCCTGTGCCGCAACTAAGACCCAACGCAGCCAAAAAAAAAAAGGAATGCAGCACTGATACATGGATAGATCTTAAAAACATTATGTTGAGTAAAAAAAGTAGTCACTAAGGACATATTATATGATTCCATTTATATTAACTATCTAGAATAGACAAATCTATAGAGACAGAAAGTCGACTACTGGTCGCTTAGGGCAAAGGGGTACGGGAGGTAAAAAAGATTAGGGGGAAGGAAGGTAAAGGACATGGGTTTTCTTTTCCTCTTCCTCTTTTTTTTTTTTTTTTTAAATATTTATTTATTTATCTGGCTGCGCCGGGTCTTAGTTGCGGCACTCAGGATCTTTGTTGTGGTATGCAGCTCACAATTGTGGCACGCGGGATATTTTAGTGTGGCATGCGGACTTCTTAGTTTTGGCATGCATGCGGGATCTAGTTCCCCCACCAGGGATCAATCCTGGCCCCCTGCATTGGGAGTGTGGAGTCTTACCCACTGGACCACCAGGGAAGTCCCCATGGGGTTCTTTTTGGGGTGATGAAAATGTTCTAAAAGTTACTGGTTACACAACTCTGTGACTTACCAAAACCACTTAACTGTATACTTTAAAGGGGTGAATTGTATGCTATATGAATTACATCTCAATAAAGCTGTTTTAAAAAAAGGAAAAAGGGGCTTCCCTGGTGGCGCAGTGGTTGAGAGTCCGCCTGCCGATGCAGGGGACGCAGGTTCGTGCCCTGGTCCGGGAGGATCCCACATGCCGTGGAGCGGCTGGGCCCGTGAGCCATGGCTGCTGAGCCTGCGCGTCCGGAGCCTGTGCTCCTCAACGGGAGAGGCTACAACAATGAGAGGCCCGCGTACCACAAAAAACAAAAACAAAAACAAAAAAAAAAGAAAAAGACTTAATGGTATAGGACACAAGAAGGAAGAAAGGGTACCTACTTGGTATTTGGTTTAAGTGGCTAAGTGGCAGTAATTTATTCACTAAGTCAGGAAATGAAAGAGAAAGTACTGGTTTGAGGAGGAAAATAATTAGGTCAGTTTTAAACAAGCTGACCTGAACTGCCTAAAGGACCTCCTGGTGAAAGCTTCAAGTATAGAGCTGGGATGCAGATTTGAAGCCTGGGGAAACACTAGCACTGTGGATATGAATTCAGTTTACTGATGACAGTTAAAACTCAAGAGTTAATAAGGATGGAAAGAAGGAGAAGGAGAAGGAGGAGAAGAGAACATGAAAGCCAAGAACAAGATAGATAGTTACTACGAGGAAGCATTTTCCTGCACCAGACAACCAAAAAATTAAAAACTAGTATCCACTGTATTACCAGGTCACTAATGACTCTGCTTAGAACAAGGTTAGTGGAATAAAAGGAGAGAATGAGAAATTTCAGCGCGTTCAGAAACGAGTGGCCATCTGGAAGTGGAGAAAGTTGATGATTCCTCCAAGAGTGGTTATGAACAGAAGGTGTCAGGAAGACAGAGTCATGGGTAGGAATTTTAGGACAATAGGTTTATTCAAATATCAGTTCCCTTCAGTACTATAAAGAGCCACACTAATTCTATGCTCTAATAAACCAAGTTAAGAAGAATCTTTTTAAAAACTATTATTAGGGAATTCCCTGGTGGTCCAGTGGTTAAAACTCCACACTGCCACTGCAGTGGGCGTGGGCTCCATCCCTGGTCAGGGAACTAAGATCCCACATGCCTCACGCAGCGGCAAACAACAACAACAACAACAAAACTCTAGTCACCATCAATACCATATTCTCCTGGTATTTCTCTTCCATCTCTGATTTTCTCCCATCTCTTTTGCACACTCAAGTCTCCTCCTTACAGACCTCAAATGTTAGCTTCCTCGGAGCCACCTTTTATCTCACCGTATATTTTATCCCAAGGCCATCTCATCCATGCCCTACCCATGGCTTTGACTAATATCAAGAAGCAGATGTCACCTCCAAGTTATAGATGTTCCAGTGCTCTCAGTAAATGAGAACACTATGTATGTACTGGTAAAACTAAAAACTTGGGAACCAGCCTGAGATATAGAAACCTTAGGCTTCATTCTCCCTCACTCCCCATTATCTGTCCATTAGCAAATCATATAGATTTTATCTCCTAAATAGTTCTTCATTCCCTATTCACAACTATAATCTCACCATAATCCCTGCAATGACCCTTTTGATTATCTCCTCTGATTTGTGTCCCTCTCCAAATCATTTTCCACACTGCACTCAGAGTGAACTTTAAAAAACACAAATCAGATCACATCTCCCTCTGCTCATAGCTCTTTAATGGTATCCTATTATTCTTAGGAAAAAATACAAAATTGTTAATGAAGTCTACAAAATGCTGCATGATTTGACCCATATCTATTTCTCCAGCCTCATACTGTACCACCTTCCATCAGTCCATGGGCGGCAGCCCTTTCAGGGATTGAACATATACTACTTTCTGTGCTTGGAACCATCTTTTTTCCCTGGTTAATTCCTACTTGTCCTATCAGGTCTCAGATCAAAGATAATTTTACTAGCAAAATTGGCCCTGACTACCCCTGAACCAAAAGTCCAGGTTAGGTACCCCCACTAATATCAGTGACTGTACATCAATATTTTGCCTTGAACACACCTCTCAGTTAACTATCTGTTTGTCTGATTACTTGCTGGTGCCTTCACCCTTTAACTGGACTCTAATTATACACAAAGGGAAGCAAAATGTTTTGCCAATTACTGGATCCCAATACCTAGCATAGTACCTATAGAATGTACTTATTACTTGTTGAACAAATGGCACAGACCCAACTAGTGCATATAAAGAATATCACAATGAGTAAGAAACCATCAGTCTCACAGGCATAGGAAGGGTAGAGGGGGAGGACTATAAGAATTTTCTACTAGTAGAATTTAAATGTCCAAACAGGTCACAAAGTTTGATATCATTTTCTTTAAACAGTGAGCTATAAAGGTCTTTGGGCACTTCACTATTAATATTCAAAATATAAAATAAAATCCAACATACTACTTTAGGCAAGTTATCCTACAGATAAATAAACATGAATACATGAAACACAGTTATTACTTATAGCACTGTTTTGTACGCACACAAACACACGTGTGTATGTATATATGTATGTATTTTATGTGTAATCTTTCTAAAACAAGATTAGAAACAACCTAAATATCCATCAACAGGGTAATGGTTATATAAAGTACACCATATTCAAAAAGAGGAAAATTATGGACCTGCTTAAAAAAAAAAAAAAAGTTTTCAATGGAAAACTCTCCAAAAAGTGAAAGAAGTGAAAAAACTGCAGAACAGGGGCTTCCCTGGTTGCACAGTGGTTAAGAATCCGCCTGCCAATGCAGGGGACACGGGTTCGAGCCCTGGTCCGGGAAGATCCCATATGCCGCAGAGCAACTAAGCCCGTGTGCCACAACTACTGAGCCTGCGCTCTAGAGCCCGTCAGCCACCACTACTTAAGCCCATGCACCTAGAGCCCATGCTCCGCAACAACAGAAGCCACCGCAATGAGAAGCCCGCACACTGCAACAAAGAATAGTCCCCACCCACCACAACTAGAGAAAGCCTGTGCACAGCAACAAAGAGCCAACACAGCCAAAAATAAAAATTAATTAAATAAATAAAAATTTTAACCCCCCCCCAAAAAACCCTGTAGAACATACATACAATATGTTATGTTTACGTTAAATTAAATCAAAGGGGGTAGGGAGATGAAACTATATAGTTGGATTTACATAAAGGAAGTCTAGAAAGAAACATTAATAACAACTGGTTACTTTTTGAAAGGAGAGGTAAAGAGTGGGGCAGACCAAAGACTTTTTTAATCTTGTGCATATATAACAAATTTAAAACCTAAAACACATATATTAAAACTACAATAAAATCACAAACTATCTTAACAGAAAAAAGGGAGCTCAAAATGAAGTCTGAGCCCTTATCTTATACCATTTTAAAGTTAAGACACGTAAGATTCATACAGAACAACCAAATAAGTAACAAACTTTAGTAACTATAGAGAATAGTCTAAATCAAGACTTTAAAATTCAAAATGACTTATAAGCAATCTTTATAACTGTTTCAGCTTTAAAACTAACAAAAATGATACAAACCTCAAGACTGAAGTAGAAAAACATAAATATACTGAAAAGTGATTCTGGACAATGAAGACTTTAGCTAATAAGCCTAACAGTTTCTGGCATCTACAGATAGAATAATTAAGAATTTTTAAATCATAGAGTAAAATAAAACAAACCTTAAAAAAAAATGCAGAAAAGATAAAATACATAATAACAATTCATTAACAAAATGCTCAAAGGTAAGAATGAATTATTACTAACGGAAACTGCAAGTTGATAATTCCATACTGTATTTTATCATGTAATCAACTGCAAGTATTACCTTTCATTTTTGAGTGTGTGTTAATCAATGGATCAGAACAAATCCTGCAGGGCCACCAAGGACGTCTCTTGAATTTTGCCCAGATGAGATCTCCAACTTCATACTTCAGTGGCGTAGCCTTTTTCTTGGGCTGACACTTGAGACAGACAAAACATGGGGCATCAATAAAAATCAGAACCTTTTGAAACAACATATCATCTTTCCACTAGCCTTCTGAGAAAGCATTACCAATGAATACTAGATGAAAACACTCCAGCTTTACCACAATTACAAAATAAGTACAATTAAAAATTACTGTCTTAACTATTTATAACACAGCCCTTTATAAAGTCAGTAGTAGCTCTCAATTTACATTTGCTTTACATAAGTAAACTACCTACATTCGAGGAAAATAAATAAGCTATTTCACATTTTTAAAGAGCTAAAAACTGAAATAATAGATAAACAGAATCATCCCAAGGAAAAGATATCTTTGCCCAAGTCCTTGGATCACAACACAACAGGGGTGGGGGGTGGGGGTGGGGAGGGGAAGAAATTTAACAATGTCAAGAGACTCTGATACCACTACAGTGTTATATGCCAACTTTATCTCAATAAACTGGGGGAGGGGGAGACTGTGGTACCTTCTGCAGGTGATACTCTACATCCTTCTCAAACACAGACATTCTTATTAATTAATTAACAATAATGGCCTACTGAAATAATCCTGAAAGCTACAGGCTAGATTCTGGCAGTGTCAGCACAACTGACATATTTTTCCCAGGACATGCAAGAGAGGCTGCATCCAGAACAGTACACTGCCCAACTCCAAGGGATACCATTCAAGCACAACACAATATGAATCAAGCTCCCTGGACATATCCAATGCAGAGACCCTGGCTGCATCTTTTCTCCAAAAATAATACCTAATTAATCTGCAATCCAAATGCTTCCATCTCAGCTCTAAACCCATACCCATGCCTTTAACACCCCATCAACAGTACAGAGGTCTCCTGCCCTGAGAGGAAGATGGCTTTGTGTTTAGTAGGACTGAGCTCCCCTCCAGCCATAAACCACACAAAGGAGTTCACATGTGCTGAGCTGTTTCTGGGTAGCTAAAAGCAGCACCTAAGGTACTTGGACAAAGGACAACCTACTCCATTTACTCCAAGGGGGCATACAAATATTATGATTTTCTATAAATGCTATGTCCTAAAAAAGGCTTAGTGAGTTCCTCCCTCAGACTCAGTCGTCCCTCCTTAATGCCTAAAACAGTACCCACCTAGTACATACTAAGTGTCCAATAAAGAAAATGCTGAATGAATTGACTGCAATCATTCAAATAAAAATGATGAGTAATACCTGGGGCTCAAGGATATCAAAGTATTGGACTCAATTCTATGATTTGTAAGTTACCATTCAACTTTAAGACTGTGCATTCAGAGAGAAGTAAATCTCACAGAATACCCTTATTGAAAATAGTGTCATTAGTTCTTCATGTATATAGAGCTACTCGGAAATGAGACAGAAACTACAGCTTTTAAAACATTTTTTTTGAAAAGCAAGCCCCAAGGGGCCATTTTTGCCTGTTATCATTCTGTAAGTTATCAGAAAAAAAAATTACTTCAGAGCTAGTTGGCTTTGAAACTTTAAAACCATGATACCAAGATGGGATAGAAAACTCTTTTACATGCCCCTGTACTGAAAACTACAATTTGAGTAGGTTCCCATAAATTTCTGATATAATCTGATTTGTAATCATTTATTTGGCAATCATTGATAAATATGGACTTGCTTATTTATCTGAGTCCTAAACGACTTTAAATGTACTACCATTTACTTGATGTCTGCTATATACCAGGCACTGTTCCTCCTTCAATCCTCTTAAGGTAGATACTATATTATTACTCCTATGTTACTATAAGCCTATAGTCATATAGTTATGTAGTAGGTGGCAGAGACAGGATTCAAACCTGGGCAGTCCAACTCAGGATCCCAAACTCTCAACTACTATCCAATAACAATAAAACCCCATGATTATTACATGCTTTATGACAAATTCAGCCATAATCAATCTATGACATGATACTGGTTCTGTCTTTGCCATATATTACTACTACAAAGTGATTGTAGTAGTAATGTATCAGGAATATATCAGTGATCAGGAATTAAAGCCATAAAACACAAGCCTTCAATAACAGATGGATAAGAAAGACCATGAGTGGTACTGCTTAAAGTCAGAAGCCAGAATCACACAAAGCAGTAATGAGCTGTCTTCTGACTCTATCACAAATTGTGTCACCTTAAACAAGTCAGTTAATTCAGCATCAGCACCCTAAGACATAATAAAACCAGGAAATAAACACTTGCTCTACCACGAACCATGAAAATGAAAATAACTATTAATTCTACTCCTAATATTTTAACCCAAAGGAAATAATCCAAAAAAGTAAAAGAACTGTACAAAGATATCTAAAGCAGTTATTTATGACAACAAAAAGTTAACATCCTAGACAATCTATGGAATGAGAGAAAATATTTGCAAACAATGTGACTCTATATTACAAAATATACAAACAGCTCCTACAACTCAATGACAAAAAACAATCCAATCAAAAAATGGGCAGAAGATCTAAATAGACATTTCTCCAAAGACATACAGATGGCCAACAGGCACATGAAAAAATGCCCACCATCACTAATTATTAGAGAAATGCAAATCAAAACTACAATGACGTACCATCTCACACCACTCAGAATGGCCATCATTAAAAAGTCTACAGGGACTTCCCTGGTGGCGCAGTGGGTAACAATCCGCCTGCCAATGCAGGGGACAAGGGTTCGATCCCTGGTCCGGGAAGATCCCACAGGCCACAGAGCAACTAAGCCCGTGCGCCACAACTACTGAGCCTGCACTCTAGAGCCTGCGAGCCACAACCACTGAGCTCGCGTGCCACAACTACTGAAGCCCACATGCCTAGAGCCCATGCTCTGCACCTCCACAACAAGAATAGCCACCGCAATGAGAAGCCTACGTACCACAAGGAAGAGCAGCTCCTGCTTGCCACAAGTAGAGAAAGCCCACACACAGCAATGAAGACCCAATGCAACCAAAAATAAATAAAAATAAAAATAAAAATTGGAAGAAAAAAAAAAAGAATGGATCAGATTCTACATTAAAAAAATAATAATAATAATAATCCGCCTGCCAATGCAGGGGATACAGGTTCGAGCCCTGGTCCAGGAAGATCCCACATGCCGCGGAGCAACTAAGCCCATGTGCCACAACTACTGAGCCTGCGCTATAGAGCCCAGGAGCCACAACTACTAAAGCTCACATACCTAGAGCCTGTGCTCCACAACAAAGAGAAGCCACCACAATGAGAAGCCCATGCACTGCAACGAAGAGTAGCCACCATTCACTGCAACTAGAGAAAGCCTGCGTGCAGCACCAAAGACCCAATGTAGCCATAAATGAATGAATGAATGAATGAATGAATGAATAAATAGTCTACAAATAATAAATGCTGGAGAGGTGTGGAGAAAAGGGAACAACCCTCCTACACTGTTGGTGGAAATGTAAATTGGTGCAGCCACTATGGAAAACACTATGAAGGTTTCTCAAAAAACTAAAAATAGAGTTGCCATATGATCCAGCAATCCCACTCCTGGGCAAATATCCAGAAAAAAACTCCAATTTCAAAAGATATATGCACCTCAGTGTTCACTGCAGCACTATTTACAACAGCCAAGACATGGAAGCAACCTAAATGTCCGTCGACAGATGAATGGATAAAGATGCGGTATACATATAAAATGGAATTCCATTCAGCCATAAAAAAGAATGAAGTAATGCCATTTGCAGCAACCTGGATGGACCTAGAGAAAGACAAATATCATATGATATCACTTATATGTGGAATCTAAAAAATGATACAAATGAACTTATTTACAAAACAGAAACAGACTCACAGACATAGAAAACAAACTTACAGTTACCAAAGGGGAAAGAGGGGGTGGATAAATTAGGAGTTCGGGATTAGCAGATACAAACTACTGTACATAACATAGATAAACAAGGTCATACTGTATAGCACAGGGAACTATATTCAATACCTTGTAATAAACTAAATTAGAAAAGAATAAGAAAAGGAATGTGTTTGTGTATAACTGTATCACTGCGCTGTACACCAGAAACACAACATTGTAAATCACCTATACTTCAATTTTTAAAAAAAAAGTTAACATCCAACAAGGGACCTGTTAAACAAATTATGCTGAAAACTCCATGAAATATGCAAAGTGCAGATGAAGTTATGGAATACTGAAAATGTAATACACAGCCACACATATGATATACCATTTAGAAACTATGCCAAAACTATGATTAAAAAAAGTCACTAAGAAACACAAATAAAAAATAGTTTCATTAAATTAAAGGTATCATGGGTAAAGATTTTCACAAACCTGAGACATTAATTTCCTCCTATTTAATTCATTTACCAGGATGACCAAATAAAACAATATATACAAACTTACTGGGGAAAAATGTCTATACAAATACATATTATTAATGAACAGCAACATCCAAATCCAAGTGACCTTAGTATATAAAAAATTGGAAACAGGCAAGAAGTACAGACCAAAGTGAGGCTTCCAAACATGAAAATAGAGAAAATAACAACAAAGGAAAATTAAAGGTGGGAAAAAAAGGAATATGACTCTTCTCTTCAGAAGAGCTTAAAAATCTCACCTGGGAAAGAAAGACTCCAAAATAACTCCTTGTAAAGCCCATAATTCAACTAAACACCTGCATACAAAGCTCAACAAGAAACACAAAGATGAATTCCTGATCTTAAGGCACTTGGAGAATATCAGGGAAGACTAGAGTGAACAAATGTCACCTGAGCTTAGACTGGCCAGATAGGCACATTTCAGAACAGCTTTCCCTAATATCTCTGTATGTCCAGTTGGATGAAACGTATTGGTGCTAATTCCCTGGTCACGGAACTAAGATCCTGTACGTCTGCGGGGCGTAGCCAAAAACCAAATTTTAAAAAAATAAAAAATTAAAAAAAAAATGTTACACTAGAAAATGTTTAACACAAAAGAAGGCAGTAACAAAGGATTAGAGGAACAAAAATACAAGACATAAAAAACAAAGAGCAAAATGACAGATATCAATCCTACCTTATCACTATTTACATAAAATGTATATGGATTTAAAATTCAAAGGCAGAAATTGACAGAAGAGATTAAAAAATATTATACAACTACACTGTCTAGAAGACACACTTCAGATCAAATTCAAAAAAGGGACTGAAAGAGGATGAAAAAGAAATAACATGCCAACAGTAACACACGGAAGGAAGTAACAAAAGTGGGGACATAAGTACTGATCCTGTAGAAATAAAAAGGATTATGAGAGCAGTAGCAACAGTTGTACACCAACAAATAGGATAACTCGGGTGAAACAGACGAAGTCCTAAAAACACAAAACCTACCAAGACTAAATGACATAGAAACAGAATATGTGAATAGACCTATAACTAGTAAGGAAACTGAATCAGTTGTGAGTAATCAAAAAATCTCCCCACAAAGAAAAGCCCTGTAGGGACTTCCCTGGAGGTCCAGTGGTTAAGGTTCTGCGCTTCTAATGCAGGGGGTGCGGGTCAAATCCCTGGTCTGGAAACTATGGTCCCACATGCCATGAGGCGTGGCCAAAAAAAAAAAAGCCCAGGACCCAGTGGCTTCCCTGGTAAATTGTACCAAACATTTAAAGAAGAACTAACACCACTCCTTCTCAAACTTTTCGAAAAAAACTAAAGAGGAATAAACTCTCGAACTTACTCTTTGAGGACAGCATTACTGATACCAAAGTCAGACAAAGAAAAAGCTACAGACCAATATCCTTTTTTATGTTATTTTAATTTATTTATTTATGTTTGGCTATGTTGGGTCTTCACTGCTGCGCGCAGGCTTTCTCTAGTTGCAGTGAGTAGGGGCTATTGCTCGTTGCAGTGCACAGGCTTCTCATTGTGGTGGCCTTTGCTGCAGAGCACAGGCTCCAGGCATTCAGGCTTCAGTAGTTGCAGCTTGCAGGCTCCGGAGGGCAGGCTCAGTAGTTGAGGCACACTGGCTTAGCTGCTCCTCGGCATGTGGCATCATCCCGGACCAGGGCTTGAGCCTGTGTCCCCTGCACTGGCAGGCGGATTCTTAACCACTGGGCCACCAAGGAAGTCCTAGACCAATATCCTTTATAAAGACTGATGCAAAAATCCTCAACAAAATTCAGCAAAACAAGTTGAGTATCATATTAAAAAACCATAATATAAATATCAATCATTATTTTGAACAGCTGAAACTAATATAATGCTATTATGTCATTATATCTTAATTAATAAAAAACAACCAAAACAAACTACCATGACCAAGTGGGATTTATTACTGTAACACAGGACTGTTCAGTACAAATGAACATATGAAAATAGATAAATTTAATATACCACATTCACAGAATGAAGGATAAAAATCACATGATCATCACCACTGATGCAGAAAAGGCATTTAATAAAATTCAATGCTCATTCATGATAAAAAAAAAATACTCAACAAACTAGGATTAGAAGAAAACTACCTGGGACTTCTCTGGTGGCTCAGTGGTTAAGAATCTGCCTGCCAATGCAGGGGACACGGGTTTGAGCCCCGGTCCAGGAAGATCCCATGTGCCTCGGAGCAGTTAAGCCCGTGCGCCACAACTACTGAGCCTGCGCTCTAGAGCCCACGAGCCGCAATTACTGAGCCCGCCTGCCCCAACTACTGATACCCGTGTGCCTGGAGCCCATGCTCCGCAACAAGAGAAGCCACCGCAATGAGAAGCCTGTGCAGCGCAAGAAAGAGTAGCCCCCGCTCGCCGCAGCTAGAGAAAACCCGTGCACAGCAACAAAGACCCAACTCAGCCAATAATTAATTAACTAATTTAAAAAAGAAAAGAAAAGAAAAGAAAATCAATGTGACCTACAAAATAGGAAGAAATAAAGTCAAAGAAATGATTCAGGGAGAGGAAGACATGTCTTTTTTTTTTTTTTTTAAATAGTAATCTTTTATTTATTTATATTTTTATTTTTGGCTGTGCTGGGTCTTCATTTCTGTGCGAGGGCTTTCTCTAGTTGCGGCAAGCGGGGGCCACTCTTCATCGCGGTGCACGGGCCTCTTCATTATCGCGGCCTCTCTTGTTGTGGAGCACAGGCTCCAGACACGCAGGCTCAGTAGTTGTGGCTCAGGGGCCTAGCTGCTCCGTGGCATGTGGGATCTTCCCAGACCCGGGCTCAAACCCATGTCTCCTGCATTAGCAGGCAGATTCTCAACCACTGCGCCAGGGAAGCCCAAGACTTGTCCTATTATGCCCTTTTACTGTGAGTTAGAAGTCTTTGAAGGGCTGATATTTTAAAAGGATCACTCTGACTGCCATGGTAAAAACAGCCTTAGGGTGCTAGGGTGAAAAGCAGAGAGACCACTCCAGACGAGATGTAATAGTTATGTGAACCTAGCTGGGATTGGGGGAGGGGGGGCACAAAGCAGGAAGAGCCAGTGAAATTTGCTGATACACTGGATGTGTATGCTACAGAAACAGAGAAATCAAGGATGATTCCTTTATGACTTAAATACTGCAATGATGGAGTTCCCATTTATTAAAATGGAGAAGACTACAGGAAAAGCAGATTTTGGGAAGTACATCCGGAATCTGGTTTTGAACAAGTATAACACTCCAATTTCACAACCTAATGAAAAAGTCAAGAAAACCAATGTATATATGATTCTGGAGTTCTGAAGATTTAGACTAGAGAGAGAACTTTGAAGAGTCTTGACGACAAAAGATCATCAAGAAAGTGAGTACAGGGACGTCCCTGGTGGCGCAGTGGTTAAGAATCCACCTGCCAATGCAGGGGACACGGGTTCTATCCCTGGTCTGTGAAGATCCCACATGCCGCGGAGCAACTAAGCCTGTGCGCCACAACTACTGAGCCCGCGCTCCACAACTACTGACGCCTGTGCGCCTAGAGCCCGTGCTCCAGAACAAGGGAAGCCACTGCAACGAGAAGCCTGTGCGCTGCAACAGAGGAGCCCCGGCTCACCACAACTAGAGAAAGCCTGTGCACAGCAACAAAGACCTAACGCAGCCAAAAATATTAATTAATTAATTAATTAATTTTTTTAAAGGGAGTATAGTAGAGAAAGGTGCCTGAGGACTAAGTCCTGAGGGGTAGAAACAAGTAAGGACTCTTTTTAAGCTCTGCTCGAATTGCTTGGCCAACAGATTCCCCAAAACTCCCTGGCTTGGGAATGGGCACTAAATTTGGGACAAGGATAGCATATCAGAATTTAGTCACAGAGTATTATATTTCAAAGCTATAGTTCTCTAAGCAACTTTCAGATTACCAGTTAATCTCCCACATATCCAGATTTTGGAAAGGGGGCACACTTTGGCTATTCGAAACAAATATTCTGGTACAATGGAAGTGTCTCTTTCCCCAACATTTATCCGTCATGGTGTCATAAACTGCTGTTAGTCTATTCAGAAACTGGGTACGCTAACAAATTTGGTTTCATGAAAGCTATGGAGTTAACCCTAGGTTCTAGGGAAGGGTCACAAACCAACCTTCCTCTCTGCCTCCCTTGGCTCTGCCTTCAACCTTTCTAAGCACAAGTGAAAATGGAACCCACTTTTAATGTTTTATTAGTGTGTTAGAAACATCCCCAGCTATTTTCTTTTTATTTTTTTTAATTTTTGTTTGTTTGTTTGTTTTTATTTTTGGCTGTGTTGGGTCTTCGTTGCTGCGCGCGGGCTTTCTCTAGTTGTGGCGAGCCCGGGCTACTCTTCGTTGCAGTGCGCGGGCTTCTCATTGTCGTGGCTTCTCCTGTTGCGGAGCACGGGCTCTAGGCACACAGGCTTCAGTAGTTGTGGCACGTGGGCTCAGTAGTTGTGACTTGAGGGCTCTTGAGCACAGGCTCAGTAGTTGTGGTACACAGGCTTAGTTGCTCCGCAGCACGTGGGATCTTCCCGGGCCAGGGCTTGAACCCGTGTCCCTTGCACTGGCAGGCAGATTCTTAACCACTGCACCACCAGGGAAGCCCCCTCAGCTATTTTCAATTATTTTCAATTGAAGCATTCATAGTGTGAGTGCTCAAAATCATTCTAGGGTCCCCAGCCCTCTTCAAAGATAGTTTAAATAAATAAATAAATAAATAACTCTCCAACTCAGTCTCACAACAGTATTTCATTCAAGTCAGAATTGAAGAGGGTTAAAAGTGCATCTCAACCACATCACACACTGAGTAACTGCTACGTAAAATAACTGTACTAAGTATAGTGATCTAGCCAGCTACATTTGGTCACAATAAAACTCAGGCACTCTGCTGAACACTTAATACTGAATTATCTCTGATGTCACAGTAGCTTCTAAGAATAGAGTAGGAGTGTGTTTTTCTCCATATCATGCATGCAAAAACTGAGGCAGAAATTAAGTCATTTGCCCAGGTTCACAAAACTAGTACTAAAATATCAATGCAGGGATTCAAACCTGACTCCAATAAAAATGCTTTTAGGGCTTCCCTGGTGGCACAGTGGTTGAGAATCTGCCTGCCAATGCAGGGGACATGGGTTCGAGCCCTGGTCCAGGAAGATCCCACATGCCACGGAGCAACTAGGCCCGTGAGCCACAACTACTGACTCTGCACGTCTGGAGCCTGTGCTCCACAACAAGAGAGGCCGCGATAGTGAGAGGCCCACGCACCGCGATGAAGAGTGGACCTCGTTTGCTGCAACTAGAGAAAGCCCTCGCACAGAAATGGAGACCCAACACAGCCAAAAATAAAATAAATAAATAAAAATTAAAATTAAAAAAAAAATGCTTTTAACATTGCACCAGTCTACTCCCAGAAGATAAACCAGAATTTTCTTTACACAGGATTCTACATTTTACATATGAATTTCCAGAATATTTAAATATAACTCACATCCCCCCAAATATCTTGGAAATCCAATATTCCCCTATCAAGAACAACTAACTTAAGAGAATTCCCCGGCGGTTCAGTGGTTAGGACTTGGGGCTGTCACTGCCAGGGCCCAGGTTCAATCCCTAGTCGGGGAACTAGTAAGATTCCACAAGCTGCACAGCGGGGCCAAGAAAAAACACACACACACACACATTAACTAACTTTAAAAAGTCTATTCACACAAGCAAAGCCACTGAAGCTGTTCTGCAGCTGTCAACACATTTTCTGGTTTGCCAAGAGCCTTTTCTTCAGCCACGGAGGGCAGTGACCAAAATCTCAGAAACAAGCAACTATACTTCAATTTAAAAAAAAGAAGAGAAAAAACACCTCAGAAATGATTTGAGAGAACATGGCATACTTTAGAAAAACAGTACTTTAAATGTAACTTAATCCCTTCACTTTTTAAATGATGGAAGAAACGAAAATAATCTAGATGTTGGACACAGACTTGGCTAATTACAGAACACCTATACATTTGAATGCTATACAGAAATGTTATACATATATACTAAGGGAAAAGGCATGTAATACAATGATCTCAAATCTTACAGAGGTACATTTTCATACACAAACATACACAAAAAATGTCTGGAAGGATAGAGGTCGGAATGATAAATGTATCTATGGATACCGTCAAGTGATTTCTGGCTTATCTACATTTTCTAATTTTTGTACACTGAACATGTATTATGTGCATAGTTTTTTTAAAATGAGATAAAACTCACATATCACAAAACCACCTTTTTAACCACTTTAAAGTATCCAATTTCATGGTTTTTAGTATATCTTGCATAATATTTTAAAGTAAACTTTAACACACATTTCCTTTGAAGGGAAAAATAAAAATGTATAGAAATGCAGCAAGACAGAATTTCCTACCACAGTGAGAAAAGTGCACCAAAGAAATAAGCTTTTTTTTTTTTTTTTTTTGCAGTACGCGGGCCTCTCACTGTTGTGGCCTCTCCCATTGCGGAACACAGGCTCCGGACGCGCAGGCTCAGTGGCCATGGCTCACGGGCCCAGCCGCTCTGCGGCATGTGGGATCTTCCCGGACCGGGGCACAAACCCGTGTCCCCTGCACCGGCAGGCAGACTCTCAACCACTGCGCCACCAGGGAAGTCCAAGAAATAAGCATTATAATCCTCTGAACTGCCTGCCTTGAAAAATATCTGAAAGTGCTTTGTCTCTGTGCCTCATTTGTATCATCTGTAAAATGGGGACAATTAATAATGCCTACTTCACAGGGCTACTGGAAGTACTGAATAAGCTAATACGTAAACATTATTTTAATTAATTAATTTATTTATTTTTGGCTGCGTTGGGTCTTCGTTGTTGCGCATGGGCTTTCTCTAGTTGCGGCGAGCAGGGGCCATTCCTCGCTGTGCCGCGCAAGCCTCTCATTGCAGTGGCTTCTGTTGCTGCAGAGCACAGGCTCTAGGCACACGGGCTTCAGCAGTTGTTGCGCACGGGCTTAGTTGCTCCGTGGCATGTCGGATCCTCCCCGATCAGGGCTCGAACCCGTGTCCCCTGCATTGGCAGGCAGACTCTCAACCTCTGTACCACCAGGGAAGCCTCCTATGTAAACATTATTAATATGTTAAGTACCAGTAGCTGGTAATGTGTTAGCACTATAGGTGTTAACTTACATTATTTCAAAACCCTGATATCAGCAACTTGTTCTTCCTCCTCTATTCAAACCTGATTCTACCCTAAGTTGCAACATTTAAGGGCTCTATTTATTTTTTATGTTAATTAGTATAAAGGTATCATTTTAAGAGCACAGTGTAATGGTTAAAAACCTAGGCTCTCTGAAATCATACTTCATAAAGTTATAAAGTGCCTAACACATAGTTACAACTCAAAAAGCAGCTGCTGTAATATTATTCACTGTATTTCTTTGAAAAGGTACATTTAAACTACTTTAAGGATTAATATGGCAGTATAAGCACTTAACCTCCATTTAACACTATGTTTACAAAAATATTTCAATTTCCAAATAACTGACCTAAAAATGTTTAAATAGTAACACAATTCCAATGCTGTTACATGATCTACATGGTATTATAACAGTAAAAATGAATGTCCTCTCTGAGGGATAAACTATTCCCAAACAGAATGTGAAAGACAGAGGGACCAAATGACTTGTCTAAGACTATGAGATAAAGCAGGGTAAGAAGATAAATATCTGGGCTTCCCTGGTGGCTCAGTGGTTGAGTCCGCCTGCCAATGCAGGGGACGTGGGTTTGTGCCCCGGTCCGGGAAGATCCCACATGCCATGGACTGGCTGGGCCCGTGAGCCATGGCCGCTGAGCCTGCGCGTCCGGAGCCTGTGCTCCGCAACGGGAGAGGCCATAGCAGTGAGAGGCCCGCGTACCGCAAAAAAAAAAAAAAAAGAAGATAAATATCTATACTATTCTGTGCATTTGTAATTCACTAAGTCTTTAAAGTCTTAATCCCTTATATACATTACATTTGCTTACAATTAAATGAGGAATTATACACACTGCCAGAATAGAGAAATGCATGGGCTTAATTTCTGCTATGCTCTTAAACCACCTGTGAGACTCTGGACAGTTACTTTACCTCTCTGAGCTTGTTTCTTTGCCTGTGAAAGTAGTATAATAATGCCTCCAATTTTGTAGCAGGCTGTTTCAACTGAACAACTCTATTTTTAATTGAGTACAAGTTACCAAAAATAAATGATAGCTATGGTGGTTCAGTGGCTAAGAATCTGCCTTCCAATGCAGGGGACACGGGTTCAACCCCTGGTTGGGGAACTAAGACCCCACATGCCACAGAGCAACCAAGCTCACGTGCCACAGCTACATAGTCCGTGTACCTCAACTAGAGAGGAGCCTGCGTGCCACAACGAAAGATCCCGAGTGCCGCAACTAAGACCTGACACAGCCATAAATAAATAAATATTTTAAGTAAATAAATGACAGCTATTTTTAGTCAGTGATTACAATTCTTCTACCTTACAAGAATTGTGATTTCCTTTCCCAGTTTCAAACCAAAACTGCAAAGGAAATATTCAACTCCAGAATAGTATAAAAAGTAAAATACTATGTTAAGCACCTGCATTACTCCCACCTCACTCACAGCCACATAGCCTAATAAATGCATGTGTGTATTCTAGTTGTCAAAGATCTTTTAACATCCATTATATCATATGAATCTCAAAAACAACCAAGTAGGTAGGCAGCACAGATTTTATTATCCCATATTTACGGCAGACAAGGAAACAGAGGCTCAGAGTGACCCTGTCAGAAGTCTAGAAGCCTTCAAGAAAAGGCAGGGATTAGAGGCCAGCATCTTCTGATCCCTACTCCACCACACCAACCACAGAACAAAAGAGTGAACTAGAGTACTTGAAGTCTCCTCCCACCAATCCTCTCTACCTGGTAGATGGGAGTCAGAGCTAGGTCTATTAACCTGCACTGAGAAGAAAGGGGGATCTGAGACTGACGTAAGAAAATCTAGCAACAAGTAGTTAGATAAATGGTTTCTGGCAGCATTACAATTTTAGCCTGCAGCAGGCTAAGGCAAAAGACTAAAGACTATTGTGTAAAACTTAATTGTTACTTAGTAAGAAATGACCCTTGCTTATTGGCTAGATCCAGGAACAATATATCAAAGAGAAAGCATGGACAATAGATCAAAGGGAATCACTGAAGTCTTGGAAAAGGACAGCGTAAAAGCAGGGAATTGGTCCAATGAAAGCTGGAAAGCAGAGCAGCTGCTAGGTTAGTCATGGAAACTGGTGTGGTCCTCAGTAGGACCACACGGTAAGGTTGAGGCTAAGGAGACTATTAGCGAAAGCCCAGCCTGTTATGTAGCATGAAGCTGCTCACAGAGGGCAGCCTGCTCAAGAGGTAGAACAGAAACATGCAGGCCAAGGCTTTCCTGCTAGTCCAGGCCTTTGGCTTTATTCCATAAGAATTTTCAGACCCACAATAAAACAGGGTTGGTGACAGTGCAGAACACAGGCCTGAAATGGTGCAGCCCTCTACAACCCTAGAAGGCTTAAATTAAAGCAGGGAGGAGAGCTATACTCTCCAGCCTGACACAACAAAAGAAACTGTTGTATGCAGTTATGCCTGTATGTTATACTAGAACTGAATAATTTAAACATTAGTATGGGGCTATCCTTGGGCTCTTAATCTGGAGAATTTCAAAACAATGACCATAGGCATTTCCCCTACAATAGAAAATCTCCAACAAAAATCAATTTTACTCTGCATAGTCTTTCTGGCCATAAATTTTTCTTTCAATGTTTGAGAATCTACTATGCACCCAGCAATTCTCATTTATCATTACATCATATAACTGTTGGGTATGACCTGAGGCTTATTTTTCCTCTGACTTCTGCTTTAGTCTGAGCCTTTCAGGGATTTGTTTCTGAGCGCTAGAGGAAGCAGATCAATGGTTCTCAACCCCGGCCATACATCAGAATCACCTGAGGAGTTATAAAAATACAGACCCTCCTACTCACCCACAGGCCTGGAGATTCTGATTCAGTATGTATGGGGGGAGGCTCTTGGCATCTAATTGTTTTAAAAAGCTCCACAGGTGATTCTGATGAGCAGCCAGGGTTGAAAACAACTGCATCATATAGCTAGTTAGTATTTTATTGTAATTACAGGTCTGAGTGAGTTTGTTTTTGGGGGGAGAAGAGGTAAGACAGGATAATAAAAAAAGAGGTATCCTGAAACAAGCAAGAGGTAACTGACTATATAATTTCAATAGTCACACAGGAAAAAGGAAGCATTTATCTGATACCCCAAGTACCAGAAACTGCTAAGAATATTTATATATTTTGTTTTTCTTTTAAACCTCATACTGACAATGAGGCAGGTATTAATTACTATCTCCTTGTTACAGGTGTAGAATCTGAGGCTCAGAAATGGGAAGTGAGCTGGCCAAATGCCAAACGGAGCCAAGTCTGTGCTCTGTTCAATCGCCTGTGCTCTTTACACTAGGTCACAACACAGAAAAATAAATAAAAACATCGGCCTAAACTGTACTTAACCTCAACACAATTAGTGACCTTACTCTCTTCATTCAATAAGGGAATTCTGCTCATAAACTCTCAGGAGGCAAATGTTCCTCACAACACCTTTACCACATAATTCAATTAAGAGAAGATGCCTCAGTCTCTTCAAAAAAACCAGACACATCACATACATCTACGCTCCTTAATGTACTTCTTTACCTGGGTCAAAGCTAATCAATGCTGTTAAAAGGCAAGTCACCAACGGATAATACTAAACTTAAGTCTAGAGTTAGCTCATGTAGAAAACACAGATACCTTCAGAAAACACAGTAAAACAATTTGTATATAGTCTTTTGCAATTAAAAAAAGAGCAATTTTTACTCTAAACTTAACATGTACCTTACAAAAAACAAAACAAAACAGCTCTTTGCCACACCTAAGTAATTTTCTCAAGAGAACAAAAAGACTGGAACATCTGGCCTTCTATTCTAGTGTCTTTTCCCTAAAGCCATGCTGTCTTTCCAGTCTTAGTATCATAACAACCCCATCCCTCTCATACAATGGAGAGGCCCAGGATGCAAGAATTTTGGTACAGGCTGTGGTGACCTACAGACCTCATACCTGGATTATTTTGAAGCAAATCCCCAGATACCATTCATAATATTTCAGTATGTATCTCCAGAGAAACTTTTAATTAACATTAATTATCTACTACTAGACTATTCTAAGGAACAGAAATAATTTCAGGACGCCCAAACAGAGGTAAGTGCCTTCCTTCCCCCTTGCCTCCTCCACACGTGACACCAACTTTTCTCCCCCTCTAACAATGTATTTTACATTTATTGGTTTAGGTGATCTCTCCCTGGACTTCTCAAAATCCTTCTCTTCAAACTCCATCCCGGGAATTCCCTGGTGGTCGAGGGGTTAAGAATCTGCCTTCCAATGCAGGGGATGCAGGTTCGATCCTTGGTATGGGAAATAAGATCCCACATGCCGCGGGGGCAACTAAGCCCTTACACCACATCTAGAGAGCCCTCATGCCGCAACTACTGAGCCCATGCACTCTGCCACAACTAGAGAGAAGCCTGCACGCTGCAACGAAGACCCCATGTGCTGCAATTAAGTCTGGACACCGCCAAATAAATAAATAAATAAATATTTTAAAAAGAAAAAAAAGAAGAAAGAAACTCCATGCCAAAGGTAGTTTCCATTGTGTTCCTCAGAAAGAGTGCCCTGGAGAGTCCCGTCAGGGGCTGCCCAAGAGAGTGAGAAGAAAACCTGCCTGCTCTCTATCCCAAATTAAAGCAGCTCCATCTTTTTTCTATCCTATACTGGTGTTCTGTATGAGATTCCATTTGAAGCTTAAAAGTAAAAAACACAAAACCAAGTCCAAGGGACTTCCCTGGTGGTCCAGTGGTAAAGAATCTGCCTTCCGGACTTCCCTGGTGGCGCAGTGGTTGAGAGTCCACCTGCCGATGCAGGGGACACGGGTTCGTGCCCCAGTCCGGGAAGATCCCACATGCCGCGGAGCAGCTGGGCCTGTAAGCCATGGCCGCTGAGCCTGCGCATCCAGAGCCTGTGCTCTGCAACGGGAGAGGCCACAAC
>NW_006789975.1:1002062-1009588 GCF_000442215.2 Lipotes vexillifer | reverse complement strand
GGCCCCCGCAAAAAAAAAAAAAAAAAAAAAAAAAAAAAAAAGAATCTGCCTTCCAATGCAGGGGACGTGGGTTGGAGCCCTGGTCGGGGAACTAAGATTCCACATGCCGCAGGGCAACTAAGCCTGGGTGCTGCAACTACTGAGCCCACACACCTCAACGAGAGAGCCCACGTGCTGCAACTAAGACCCAGTGCAGCCGAATAAATAAATAAATATTTTTTAAAAAATAAAATAAAATAGATAGGGAATTCCCTGGCAGTCCAGTGGTTAGAACTCTGATCTCACTGCTGAGGGCCCTGGTTCAATCCATGGTCTGGGAACTAAGATACCATAAGCCATGCAGTACAGCAAAAAAAAGAAAGAAGAAAAAAAAAAGAAATAGATCACCAACAAGTACCTACTATATAGCACAGGGAACTCTGCTCAGTGCTCTGTAATAAACTAAACGGGAAAAGAATTTGAAAAAGAATGGATACATGTATATGTATAACTGACTCACAACATTGTTTATCAACTCCACTCCAATATAAAATAAAATTTTTTTTAAATCCAGTTATTAAAATCTTTTTATATTAAAAAATGGCAGGGGGACAAGCAGGGGGATAGCCTCATCCATCAGAGGGCAGACAGCAGAAGAAAGAAGAACTACAGTCCTGCAGCCTGTGGAACAAAAACCACATACACAGAAAGACACACAAGATGAAAAGGCAGAGGGCTATGTACCAGATGAAGGAACAAGATAAAACCCCAGAAAACAACTAAATGAAGGGGAGATAGGAAACCTTCCACTAAAAGAATTCAGAATAATGATAGTGAAGATGATCCAGGACCTGGGAAAAAGAATGGAGGCAAAGACCAACAAGGTGCAAGAAATGTTTAACAAAGACCTAGAAGAATTAAAGAACAAACAAACAGAGATGAACAATACAATAACTGAAATGAAAAATACACTAGAAGGAATCAATAACAGAGTATCTGAGGCAGAAGAAAGGATAAGTGACCTGGAAGACATAATGGTGGAATTCTCTGCCATGGAACAGAATAAAGAAAAAAGAATGAAAAGAAATGAAGACAGCCTAAGAGACCTCTGGGACAACATTAAACGCAACAACATTCACATTATAGGGGTCCCTGAAGGAGAAGAGAGAGAGAAAGGACCTGAGAAAATATTTGAAGAGACTAGAGTCGAAAACTTCCCTAACATGGGAAAGGAAAGCACAGAGAGTCCGAGGCAGGATAAATACAAGGAGAAACACGCCAAGACACATAGTAATCAAATTGACAAAAATCAAAGACAAAGAAAAATTATTGAAAGAAACAACGGAAAAACAACAAATAACATACAAGGGAACTCCCATAAGGTTAACAGCTGATTTCTCAGCAGAAACTCTACAAGCCAGAAGGTAGTGGCATGATTTATTTAAAGTGATGAAAGGGAAGAACCTACAACCGAGATTACTCTACCCAGCAAGGATCTCATTCAGATTTGACGGAGAAATCAAAAGCTTTACAGACAAGCAAAAGCTAAGAGAATTCAGCACCACCGAACCAGCTCTACAACAAATGCTAAAGGAACTTCTCTAAGTGGGAAACACAAGAGAAGAAAAGGACCTACAAAAACAAACCCATAACAATTAAGAAAATGGTAATAGGAACATACTTATTGATAATTATCTTAAATGTAAAAGGATTAAATGCTCCAACCAAAAGACACAGGCTTAAAAAAAAAAAAAGGCACAGGCTTGCTATATAATGGATACAAAAACAAGACCCATATATATGCTGTCTACAAGAGACCCACTTCAGATGTAGGGACACACAGACTGAAAGTGAGAGGATGGAAAAAGATATTTCATGCAAATGGCAATCAAAAGAAAGCTGGAGTAGCAATATTCATATCAAATAAAATAGAGTTTAAAATAAAGAATGCTACAAGAGACAGGAAGGACACTACATAATGATCAAGGGATCGATCCAAGAAGATATAACAATTACAAATATACATGCACCTAACATAGGAGCACCTCAGTACATAAGGCAACTGCTAACAGCTATAAAACAGGAAATCGACAGTAACATAATAATAGTGGGGGACTTTAACTCCTCACTTACACCAATGGACAGATCACCCAAACAAAATTAATAAGGGAACACAAGCTTTAAATGACACAATGGACCAGATAGATTTAATTGATATTTATAGGACATTCCATCCAAAAACAGCAGATTACACTTTCTTCTCAAGCGCACATGGAACATTCTCCAGGATAGATCACATCTTGGGTCACAAATGAAGCCTCAGTAAATTTGAGAAAATTGAAATCATATCAAGCATCTTTTCGGACCACAACGCTATGAGATGTCAATTAAAAGGAAAAAAACAAAACAAAAAAACACACAAACACATGGAGGCTAAACAATACGTTACTAAATAACCAAGAGATCACTGAAGAAATCAAAGAGGAAATCAAAAAATACCTAGACAAATGACAACAAAGACACGATGATGCAAAACCTATGGGATGCAGCAAAAGCAGTTCTAAGAGGGAAGAAGTTTATAGCAATACAAGCTTACCTCAAGAAACAAGAAAAATCTGAAATAAACAATCTAACGTTACACCTAAAGGAACTACAGAAAGAAGAACAAACAAAACCCAAAGTTAGTAGAAGGAAAGAAATCATAAAGATCAGAGCAGAAATAAATGAAATAGAAGCAAAGAAAACAAGAGCAAAAATCAATAAAAAGAAATGCTGGTTCTTTGAGAATCGATAAACCATTAGCCAGAATCATCAAGAAAAAGAGGGAGAGGATTCAAATCAAAAAAATTAGAAATGAAAAAGAAGTTACAGGATTCCCTGGTGGTGCAGTGGTTAAGAATCTGCCTGCCAATGAAGGGGACACAGGTTCAAGCTCTGGTCCGGGAAGATCCCACATGCCGTGGAGCAACTAAGCCTGTGTGCCACAACTACTGAGCCTGTGCTCTAGAACCCGCGAGCCACAACTACTGAAGCCCGTGCACTTAGAGCCCATGCTCCACAACAAGAGAAGCTACCACAACCAGAAGCCCCCACTCGCCACAACCAGAGAAAAGCCTGCACATGGCAACGAAGACCCGATGCAGCCAGAAACAATAAATTAATAAAATAATAAAATAAATTTTTTAAAAAAAGAAGTTACAACAGACACTGCAGAAATACGAAGCATCCTAAGAGGCTACTACAAGCAACTCTATGCCAATAAAATGGACAACCTGGAAGAAATGGACAAGTTCTTAGAAAGGTATAACCTTCCAGACTGAACCACAAAGAAATAGAAAATATGAACAGACCAATCACAAGTACTGAAATTGAAACTGTGATTAAAGATCTTCCAGCAAACAAAAGTCCAGGACCAGATGGCTTCACAGGTGAATTCTATCAAACATTTAGAGAAGAGCTAACACCCATCCTTCTCAAACTCTTCCAAACAAATGCAGAGGAAGGAACACTCCCAAACTCATTCTGAGACCACCATCACCTTGATACCAAAAAAAAGAAAATTACAGACCAATATCACTGATGAATATAGATGCAAAAATCCTCAACAAAATACTAGCAAACAGAATCCAACAGCACATCCCACAGGATCAAGTGGGATTTATCCCAGGGATGCAAGGATTCTTCAATATATGCAAATAAATCAATGTGATATACCATATTAACAAACTGAAGGATAAAACCCATATGATCATCTAAATAGATGCAGAAAAAGCTTTTGACAGAATTCACACCCATTTATGATAAAAACTCTCCAGAAACTGAGCAAAGAGGGAACCTACCTCAACATAATAAAGGCCATATATGACAAACTCATGGCAAACATCATTCTCAATGGTGAAAAACTGAAAGCATTTCCACTAAGATCAGGAACAAGACAAGGATGTCCCCTCTCGTCACTATTATTCAACATAGTTTTGGAAGTCCTAGCCACGGCACTCAGAGAAGAAAAGGAAATAAAAGAAATACAAATTGGAAAAGAAGAAGTAAAACTGTCACTGTTTGCAGATGACATGATACCATACATAGAGAATCCTAAAGATGCCACCAGAAAACTTCTAGAGCTAATCTATGAATGTGGTAAAGTTGCAGGATACAAAATTAAGGCACAGCAATCTCTTGCATTCCTATACACTAATGATGAAAAATCTGAAAGAGAAATTAAGGCAACACTGCCATTTACCACTACAACAAAAAGAATAAAATACCTAGGAATAAACCTACCTAGAGAGACAAAAGACCTGTATGCAGAAAACTATAAGACACTGATGAGGGCTTCCCTGGTGGCGCAGTGGTTACGAATCCGCTTGCCAATGCAGGGGACATGGGTTCGAGCCCTGCTCTGGGAAGATCCCACATGCCGTGGAGCAACTAAGCCCGTGCGCCACAACTACTGAGCCCAAGTGCCACAACTACTGAAGCCCACGCACCTCAACTACTGAAGCCCATGCGCCTAGAGCCCATGCTCCGCAACGAGAAAGCCACCGCAATGAGAAGTCCGCACACTGCAACGAAAAGTAGCCCCCACTCACCTCAACTAGAGAAAGCCCGCGCGCAGCAACAAAAGACCCAAGTCAGCCAAAAATAAAAATAAATAAATAAACAAAATTAAAAAAAAAAAAGACACTGATGAAAGAAATGAAAGATGATACCAACAGATGGAGAGATATACCATGTTCTTGGATTGAAGAATCAATATTGTGAAAATGACTGTACTACCCAAAGCAATCTACAGATTCAATGCAATCCCTATCAAATTACCAATGGCATTTTATACACAACTAGAACAAAAAAGCTTAAAATTTGTATGAAGACACAAGAGACCCCCAAATAGCCAAAGCAGTCTTGAGGGAAAAAAACAGAGCTGGAGGAATCAGACTCCCTGACTTCAGAGTATACTACAAAGCTACAGTAATCAAAACAATATGGTACTGGCAAAAAACAGAAATATAAACCAATGGAACAGGACAGAAAGCCTAGAGATAAACCCATGCACCTATGGTCAACTAATCTATGACAAAGGAGGCAAGGATATACAAAGGAGAAAAGACAGTCTCTTCAATAAGTGGTGCTGGGAAAACTGGACAGCTACATGTAAAAGAATGAAATTAGAACACTCCCTAACACCATACACAAAAATAAACTCAAAATGGATTAGAGACCTAAATGTAAAACCAGACACTATAAAACTGTTAGAGGAAAACATAGAAAAACTCTCTTTGACGGAAATCACAGCAAGTTCTTTTTTGATCCACCTCCTAGAGTAATGGAAATAAAAACAAAAATAAACAAATGGGACCTAATGAAACTTAAAAGCTTTTGCAAAGCAAAGTTAACTACAAACAAGAAGAAATGACAACCCTCAGAATGGGAGAAAATATTTGCAAATGAATCAACAGACAAAGGATTAATCTCCAAAATATAAAATCAGCTCATGCAGCTCAATATTAAAAAAACAAACAACCCAATCCAAAATGGGCAGAAGACCTAAACAGACATTTATCCAAAGACATACAGATGGCCAAGAAGCACATGAAAAGCTGCTCAACATCACTAATTATTAGAGAAATGCAAATCAAAACTACAATGAGGTATCACCTCACACCAGTTAGAATAGGCATCATCAGAAAATCTACAAACAACAAATGCTGAAGAGGGTGTGGAGAAAAGGGAACCCTCTTGCAGTACTGGTGGGAATGTAAATTGATACAGCCAACTAAGGAGAACAGTATGGAGGTCCCTTAAAAAACTAAAAATAGAATTACCATATGACCCAGCAATCCCACTACTGGGCATATACCCAGAGAAAACCATAATTCAAAAAGACACATGAAAAAAAAAAAAAAAAGACACATGAACCCAAATGTTCACTGCAGCACTATTTACAACAGCCACTACATGGAAGCAACCTAAAATGCCCAACAACAGACAAATGGATAAAGAAGCCTGCATACCGCAACGAAGAGTAGCCCCCACTCGCCGCAGCTAGAGAAAGCCTGCGTGCAGCAACAAAGACTCAATGCAGCCAAAAATAAATATATAGAAATAAATTTATAGGGCTTCCCTGGTGGCACAGTGGTTGAGAGTCTGCCTGATGATGCAGGCGACACGGGTTCATGCCCTGGTCCGAGAAGATCCCACATGCCACGGAGCGGCTGGGCCTGTGAGCCATGGCCGCTGAGTCTGCGCGTCCGGAGCCTGTGCTCCGCAACGGGAGAGGCCACAACAGTGAGAGGCCCGCGTACCGCAAAAAAATAAATAAATAAATAAATTTATAAAAATGGTCCACATGGAAAAAAAAAAATCTTTAGGGACTTCTCTGGTGGTCCAGTGGCTAAGACTCCACACTCCCAAAGCAGGGGGCCTGAGTTCGACCCCTGGTCAGGGAACTAGATCCCACATGCCGCAACTAAGAGTTCACGTTGCAACTAAAGATCCCACGTGCCGCCACAAAGACCCAGAGCAGACAAAATAAAGTTTTAAAAATCTTTTAAAAAATAAACAAAACATGTAAGTGTTACAAATGTAATAAGTAATGCCATTTTCAAGCAGGAAACAAAAGAGAATGGCTCTAAAATCTTAACTGAAATAAATATTTCTTTGGAAGGCATCTTGAGAGAGAGTATAATTAGAGCAGAGAGGAAAATCTGGGCATTCGTATAAAGAGTTTCCTCTCACCCCAGTCAGTGTGAATGCACAGTCTAATACTGAATTTAAATAAAGACGAGGAAGGAAAAAAAAAGAAAGGAAACCTGAATGGCAGACCCTCAGGATGTCCAGTCATAAGCTCACAGACTTCGCACAATTACTAAAACTACTGTAGCCTTTACTCAAGCTGGTTCCTCTGCCTAACATGCTCTTTCAATTCCTTTCTCCCCTATAAAAAAGAATGAAGTAATGCCATTTGCAGCAACATGGATGGACCTAGAGATTATTATACTAGTGAAGTCAGGCAGAGAAAGACAATCATATGATGTCCTGTATATGTGGAATCTTAAAAAAAAAAAAAAAAAAGGATACAAATGAACTTATTTACAAAACAGAAACAGACTCAGACATAGAAATCAAACTTATGGTTACTAAAGGGGAAAGGGACGTGGGGATAAATTAGGAGTTTGGAATTAAAATACATACACTACTACATATAAAATAGATAACCAACAAGCACAGGGAGCTATCTTGTAATAATCTATAATGGAAAAGAATCTAAAAAAAAGAATACATGTATAACTGAATCACTTTGCTGTGCATCTGAAACACATTATAAATCAACTATATTTCAAAAATATAGTTTATTTTTATTTAAAAAATAAAAATAAAAAGATATTAGCACATGCCGAAAAAAAAAATTCCTCTCTCCTACTCTCATCACCACACTCCCAGCCCCTTTTATGTCCCAGTTAACTTTGGATTCCCAGTCTCCACATCGCTTTCTTAAGGAAGACTCCCTGAGCACCAAACTAGATCAAGTCTCCCCAGGACGCTACAAG
>NW_006789975.1:995990-1002040 GCF_000442215.2 Lipotes vexillifer | reverse complement strand
TCCTCTCCCCCGCCCCCGTGGTGCGGCTTGAGGGATCTTAGCTCCCCAACCAGGGATCGAACCAGGGCCCCTGGGAGTGAAAACTCAGAGTCCTAACCACTGGAGCACCAGGGAATTCCCTACTTCTCTTCTTCCTAATCCTCAGTTTAACTGCTGTTACATAAGTATTGTGGAATATCTTGTTAATTGTTTGTCTTCCCCACAGGACTGGAAGATCCATGAGGGTCACTTGATTCCCAGTGCTTAAAATACTGTCTGGCACACTGTTAATGCTCAATATTTGTTGAATAATGAACGAATAAATGAAAGATTAAAAAAATAATGAGATACTGTAAAAGTTTTTATCTTCCACTTCAGTCCTTGCAACATAAAGCAACTTTAAGTCGTAATTCTATGTAGGTGGGAAAACAGAGCATGCAATGCAAAGGGAAAGTCTGAATGCACAAAGGTGCAAAGCATCTGCTGAAGTGTCACACACATTTAAAAACCATAGCCAGTGCGCACTTTCTCCTCCAGTTGCCAGTAGTCTACTAGGAATATTCCAGAAATTTAACTTATCTCCTTCAGTGGTGTATGGTTTGACTCCCACAAAGAAATAGGAATAACAAAATACAAAGAGCAGTTGAGAAAAGAAAGCCATAGCATCTGCTAAGAGGCTCCTGATACAAATATGAAGGGAACAGAAAACAAGTTTCACACTTTATGCACATTTCTTAGATTCTCAAAGCTAAACCTGTGGGATTTATGGAAATTGTGTATCCAAAGTTTCTGGTGAACAAATAGGCTCAAACACCAATTTGAATGATGAAGGAAGAGCCCAAAGGTCTTAGGTCTACTGAGTCAAGTAAGTATGTTGAGCTAATAGGTAACATTCATAACTTGAAAACCCAATGTTTGTGGGCCAGTATTTGGATTTTTAAAGAAAAATCTTGACATTTTAAAAATTGGGACCAAGTTGAATCTCAGGTTTACAGGAAAAAAACATTTCTGAGAACCTTCAACCATGTGCCAAGCCTTTTTACATATAATATAAATGGAATTACAAAAAATGCTAATAGGTGGGTATTACCTCCATTTACTACTGAGAAACCCAAAACAAAATTTCCAGTGTGACACCATTAATTGTCAAGCTCAATTCTGACTGATCCCCTAAGTTTGGGTACCCACCATCTTGCCCTATGCAAAAAGTTGGGCCTGGGCTCTGGACTAAGTTCTGGAGTTAAAGAACCCTGAGCTCATCACCAGAGGATTTTTTGCAAAATAAACATTTTAAAAAATTTTTACGTTGTTATAAGCTCTTCCAAGACAATCCTTTTAGATTTATACTGTACTAATCAGGAAAAGTAATGACAAAACCTATTTTAAACATTTCAGGTAAATGCAGACAGTGTTCTGGATTTGCAATGATAAAAACTAAAAGAATAATTTAGTTTTTAACACTTCAATTTCAAAACACTGAGTTTGAAGACAATGAAATGAAGAAAAAGTAGAATTTTCTAATTTGATTATTCACGTCGCAAATAAGCTTTACTGTAAAATGCAGACAGGATATATCACTTGCCATTCTGGAGATTAATTTTTTAAAACTTTACCCTGCCTATTATTTTAAATGACATACAAAATATCCTTTTTCCACGTGGTTTAAATGATATACTACATATTATTGTCAAAGCTTTAAGATTATTTGCGCTTCCAAGAATTACCCCTGAATGAGACTTTTTAAATGCTTATAGAATTACTTTCTATAACATACATGCATTCAAATTATCTTTCTACTCACCACAGAATACTAATCTTCATCTTTTGTGACCATATAGTTGATGACACAGCCCAAAAACAAAATCAATAAAATAATAAATATGTACAAGCTATACACTGATGAGTTAAAAACCAGATAAACCGTTTTGGCTATTGGTGCCTTGAATGTATAATAATTTCCTACAACTGACTCAGTCTCTGGCAAGTCCCTACTTATTTTAATTTATATCTCTAAAGTATAAATCTAGCTTTCCTCTCTGCAGGAGGATCAAGATGAGAAATGACCTAGGTATTTCTCTAATAATACGCATTCTTTCCTCCGAAAAGTATTTGTTGCTTACCTACTTATGAGAAACTGTAGTAGGACTCAAGGATACAAAATAAAGACAACACAATCCCAAGCTTGAAGTTGTAAGTTTACTCGGGGATACAGGACAGAACAATAATCAAAACATATTATGAAAAACGCTGTAACAGTATTATGAGAACACAGAACTTTTTATCCACGTTTCTGAAAACCAAGGAAAAGTATTAAGAGAGTAAGAAGAAATGCTAACCAAATGACAACATGAATATCGGACTACCTATAAACATCCTTCCGATTAACCAGAAAAGTTGTATTTGTAGTTAATTTAACTAATGAATTACTGTTTTCATTCATTAAAACTTAAAATATGAGATGTGCTTATGAACAAAATAATATTTTGACATACACACCAGAACTTGTAAACAAGTATTGTCCTTACAAGACCATTTAATAACTCTTAGGATAATATACACAGTAGAGCGATAAACTTTTTCTGTTAAGGGCCAAACAGTGAATATTTCATAGTCTTTTTCCCAACTATTCCAACAGACCTTCATACATGGTCACTGAAATTTGAATTTCATATTAGTTTAACATGTTATAAAATATCTTCCTTTTGATTTTGTCTCATCCATTCAAAAACATAAAAACTATTCTTGGCTCAAGGGCTGTTACAAACACAGGTGGTGGCCAGATTTATCTGCAGTTTGTCAAAAACTACCATTAACAAGTCAAATTCTACATATTACATGATAAAAACCTTTCATGTTAATTCCAAACCATATGTAGAACCTAAACTGCGATCTATTAGTTTAACTTCTTCACCAGATTCAATCCTTACTTGATTTTCCCTAATAAAAACAAGGTCTGAAGACTATTACAAAAAATAAACTCCAAAAATATTTTGAGGAAAGGTTCTAACAGTCAAACGTGTCTCGAGTGACATCAGAAGAAATGAGGGAATAGGGAACTTCAAGGGCCAGTACCTCCACAAAAATAGCAGATGAACAAGGGAAAAACTATCACAAACAACTACACAAAAAACTATGAGAACTGGGGAAACTACTAAAAAGGTCTGGAGCAGTCAAGCAAATGCTTAATCAAGAAAAGGGCAAAGAGGGGCTTCCCTGGTGGCACAGTAGTTAAGAATCCGCCTGCCAACGCAGGAGACACGGGTTCGAGCCCTGGTCTGGGAAGATCCCACATGCCACAGAGCTACTAAAAGCCTGTGCACCACAACTACTGAGGTGCTCTAGAGCCTGTGAGCCACAACTACTGAGCCTATGTGCCACAACTACTGAGCCCACATGCCGCAACTACTTAAGCCCACACGCCTAGAGCCCGTGCTCTGCAACAAGAGAAGCCACCACAATGAGAAGTTCGTGCACTACAACAAAGAGTAGCCCCTGCTCACCACAAATAGAGAAAGCCCGCGTGCAGCAACAAAGACCCAACGCAGCCAAAAATAAATAAATAAATTTATTTTTAAAAAAGAAAGAAAGAAAAGGGCAAGGATAGCTAGCTAGTGGGAAGCAGCCACATAGCACAGGGAGATCATATCGGTGCTTTGTGACCACCTAGAGGGGTGGGATAGGGAGGATGGGAGGGAGACGCAAGAGGGAGGAGATATGGGGATATATGTATATGTATAGTTGATTCACTTTGTTATAAAGCAGAAACTAACACACCATTGTAAAGCACTGTAAAGCACCCCAATAAAGATGTTAAAAAAAAAAAAGAAAAGGGCAAGGCTGCTGGCTTTGTAAACTTGGAGCCTGTGGGACAGCGAGTAGACAACAGGTGCCCCCGAGGCTGGGACAGGTCTGGCCTTAGCAGCTGTGGGCTGTGCGGGAGTGTGCACGCGGAGGCTGGGCCGGGGTCCGGGCTGCTTCCATAGCTCACATGGCGCGACTACTCCAGTCCTGGTACCTGACTTCACTGGATCTGAGCTGGTGGATCTGCGCTGGTAGCTTTGTAAACACAGTGCCTGAGGGTCACCAGGGCCTATTGCCAGCATTCCTAAGGTTGAGCCGGGAACAAGGACAATGCCAACAACAGTGTACTTTGTGAGCCCACACAATGGGTTTCAGGTGACACCACAGAGCACGCTCCCTGGTGGACAGCTCCAGCGGAGGAATACTCAGTGGCTTCTCTCCCAGTGGAAGCGCTCCAATCATGCCGACAACGGCAATCATGCCGTTTCAGCTTAGAAACGGATCTGGGACCTTCTACTCCAAAAACTAAGGAGCAGATTCTGCCCCTAACAGGGCTGTGACAACCACAGAGCGAAGAGGAGGCCCCGCTCAACATCCAGTGTGGGCTCTGGTCACCACAACACCAGTTACACCCCCTATCAAGGGGATATCGGCCAGCACACACTGAGGAAAGAGATGGCAGGCATCCATACTAAAAACAGCCCTCACACCAAAAAATACTAAACCCATGCAGGCTACACAGGGACACTCCCACATAAAAATACCCCTCTAATAACTGACTCACTCTGTTATAAAGCAGAAACTAACACACCATTGTAAAGCAATTATACCCCAATAAAGATGTTAAAAAAAAAAAAAAAAAAAATACCCCTCTAAGACCACAGCAGACAACTGTTTTCCTAAACTCATAGAGTAAGAGAAATATAAGTAAAATGGAGAAGCAAAAGAACCACTACCAATTAAAAGATCAAGAGCATTCTCCTGAAAGAAGGACAATGAAACAGATCTCTTCACTCTAATAGACACCGAGTTCAAAAAAGAGGTAATGAGGGCTTCCCTGGTGGCGCACTGGTTTGAGAGTCTGCTTGCCAATGCACGGGACACGGGTTCGTGCCCCGGTCCGGGAAGATCCCACATCCCACATGCCGCAGAGCGGCTGAGCCCGTGAGCCATGGCCACTGAGCCTGCGCGTCTGGAGCCTGTGCTCCGCAACAGAAGAGGCCACAACAGTGAGAGGCCTGCTTACCGCAAAAAGAAAAGAAGAAAGGCTATCAATAGAAATGTAGATTACTGTAAAAAAAGAAAGGCTACCAACAGAAATGTAGATTACTGTAAAAAGGAACTAGAAACTATAAAGAGGAGCCAAGAAAAATTAGAAAACTCACTTGCTGGATAAAACCTGAGCTAAAGACAATAAACAGCAGATTGAATAATGCAGAAGATAGAATAATGGAAATCACCCAATCAGAACAGCAGACAGAAAGCCAGATAAAAAAACTGAAAGCAATATAAGAAACCTATGATAATATAAAGCATGCTAATCTAAACATAACAGAGATTCCAGAAAGAGAAGAGAAAAGGGGAACAAAAGTATATCTGAAGAAATTATGGCTGAACACTTCCCAAACCTCAAGAAGGAAACAGATATCCAGGTACAAGAAACACAGAGGGTCCCAAACAAGATGAACCCAAACAAATCTATACCAAGACATATTATAATTAAAATGACAGGGACTTCCCTGGTGGCACAGTGGTTAAGAATCCACCTGCCAATGCAGGGGACATGGGTTCAAGCCCTGGTCCGGGAAGATCCCACATGCCACGGAGCAACTAAGCCCGTGCGCCACAACTACTGAGCCTGCGCTCTAGAGCCTGCGAGCCACAACTACTGAGACCACGTGCCACAACTACCGAAACCCGCATGCCTAGAGCCCGTGCTCAACAAGAGAAGCCACCGCAGTAAGTAGTCCACGCGTGGCAACGAAGAGTAGCCCCCGCTCGCCACAACTAGAGAAAGCCCGCACGCAGCAACAAAGACCCAACACAGCCAACAATAAATAAACAAACAAACAAATAAATAAATATTTATTTTAAAAAAGATTCTGCACGCGACAATAAAGATCTCATGTGCCACAACTAAGACTCGGTGTAGCGAAATAAATAAATAAATCTTAAAAAAAAAAAAAGATAGACATATAAATCGACAGAACAGAACTAAGAGCCCAGAGATAAATCTATATCTGTTTTCAACAAGGGTGCCAAGACCATTC
>NW_006789975.1:994524-995980 GCF_000442215.2 Lipotes vexillifer | reverse complement strand
GGAAAGAATAGTCTTTTCAACAAATGGTGCTGGAACAACTGGGTACCCACATGCAAAAGATATTTGGCCCCTACCTCACATCATATACAAAAATTCAAAATGCATCAAAGACCTAATTGTAAGAGGTAAGAACATAACTTTTAGCAGAAAACACAGGAGTAAATCTTCTTTATCTTGAATTAGGCAATGGTTTCTTAGATATGACACCACAAGGCAAAGAAAAAAATTAGGTATACTGGACTTCATCAAGATTAAAAACCTTTGGAATGTCCCTGGCAGTCCAGTGGACTCTGTGCTTTCACTGTTGAGGGCCAGGGTTCGATCCCTGAACAGGGAACTAGGATCCCACAAGCTGCACGGCATGGCCAAATACAAAAACATTTAAAAAACAAGAAAAAAATTTTGTGCTTCAAGGATACCATCAAGAAAATGAAAAAACCCACAGAATGGAAGAAAATATTTGCAAATCATATCTGATAAGGGACTTAATCCAGAATATATAAGGAACTATAACTCAACAATAAAAAAGCCCAATTTTTAAAAAAATATGCAAAGGATTTACAACACAGACTCCAAAGTAGCTATACAAATGTCCAAAAAGCACATAAATGGATGCTCAACATCATCAGGGAAATATAAATCAAAACCACAATGAGATAACATGTAACACTCACCAGGATGGCTTAAAAAAAAAAAAAAAGCAAATGTTGGCCAAGAATATGAGGAAATCACAACTGTAAAATGGTACAGCCACTGTGCAAAAACAGTCTGGCTGTTCCTCAAAATGTTAAACAGTCCCGTGGGGTTGGGACTCCACACTTTCACTGCTGAGGGCACAGACTCAATCCCTGGGTGGGAAACTAAGACCCCACAAGCTGCATGATGCGCCCCCCAAAAAAAGAAGAATCCCCACTGAATCCAGAAGAGGTATTTGTACACCTATGTTCATATCAGCATTATTCACAACAGCCAAAAGGTGGCCATTGACTGTAAGTGGATAAAGAAAATGTGGTATACAGCAGAAAATCTTTAAAAAGGAAGAAAATTCTGACACAGGCTACAACATGGGTGAACTCTTGAGGACATTACATTAAGTAAAATAAGGCAATCACAAAAAAGATAAATACTGTATAATTCTACATGAGGTATTCAGAGCAGTCAAATTCAGAGACAGAAAGCACAATGGTGGTTACCAGGGGCTGGGAGGAAGGGGAAGTGGCAACTTGTTCAATTGGTAAGTTTTCTAAGATGGAAAAAGCTCTGGAGAATGGTTGCACAAAATGTGAACACACTTAATGTTATTTAACTGTACACATCAAAATAGTTAGGATGGAGAGTTCCCTGGTGGCCCAGTGGTCAGGATGCCAGACTTTCACTGCCATGGCCCTGGGTTAAATCCCTGGTCGGGAATCTGAGATCCCGCAAGCCACATGGCACGGCCAAAAAAAAAAAAAAA
>NW_006789975.1:986958-994350 GCF_000442215.2 Lipotes vexillifer | reverse complement strand
GGAGCCTGTGCTCCGCAACGGGAGAGGCCACAACAGTGAGAGGCCCGTGTACCGCAAAAAAAAAAAAAAAAGTTAATGGGGCTTCCCTGGTGGCGCAGTGGGTAAGATTCCATGCTCCCAATGCAAGGGGCCCAGGTTCAATCCCTGGTCAGGGAACTAGATCCCACATGCATGTCACAACTAAGAGTTCGAATGCTGCAAGTAAGAGTCCTCATGCCACAACTGAAGTTCCTGCATGCCACAACGAAGATCACACATGCCGCAACTAAGACCCGTAGCAGCCAAAAATAAATAAATAAATAAATACGTTTTTTAAAGTGTCACTACTTTGTATACTTAAGCTTTCTCCTTTAATTAAAACTACTTATTTCTTATTGGGTGGGCGTGGTAACCAGTTGCCCTAGATGGCCCCCAGTGATCCACACTTCAGGGTATTCCCCTCCCACATTGTGTCTCCTTGGATCTCCTTGCTAGGCCTCTCCTCTCTTGGACAACTCACTCTGGGGGAAGCCAGCTACATACTGTGAGCAGCCCTATGGAGAGGCACGTATAGCAAGGAACTGAGGCCTCCTTCAGCCAACAGCCATATGAGTGAGCCATACTAGACAAGGATCCTACAGCCTTCAGATGACTGCAGCAGTGATGGACATCTTGCTTGTAATCTCGTGAGAGACTGAGCCAGAACCATCCAGCTAAACCACTCCCTGATTCCTAACCCTGTGTGAGAGAAATGTTTATTATTTTAGACTGCTCAGTTTGAGGGTAATTTGTTAGGCAGAATAGATAACTAATACAGGATTTCCCTGGTGGTCCAGTGGTTAAGACTCCACACTCCCAATGCAGGAGGCCTGGGTTCGATCCCTGGTCAGGGAACTAGATCTCACATGCCGCAACTAAGAGCCTGCATGCCACAACTAGAAAAGATCCTGCGTGCCGCAACTAAGACCCAGCTCCGCCAAATAAATAAATTTTTTTTTTAAAAAAAGGTAACTAATACAAAGGGAAACATTCCTTCCAGAGCTATAAGAATTTGTTTTCAAAAAGAAAATTAAAGACTCTATAAAAATTATCATCAACACAGTGCTGGATATTAAAATAAAATCCCTATTAGATCAATTTAAGGCTGCAGCAGACAGAATTTCTTCAAATTTTTACAAGTGTGTAAAGTTGGTTTATCGAACATATACAAGCTTCGAATCGATAAAAGAAACTACTCCAAACAGATCTGGATACATGAAAAATGAAACTTCGACGCTACAACTATAGAAAATTAACTAAAATGAAAAACAGACTGAGAAGAAATATTTATGTCTGTAAGATAAAAGGATAATCGCTATAAAACACTACAATCCAGACAGATAAGTCAGCAAAGGATATGGACAGCAAAGGCCACAGGAGAAATACAAACAAGAAACAAAGAAATAATTTTCAACAATGAAGTTGTATTAATTAAATCAAACTTGCGGTAGAAGTATGCACCTATTTCATGAAGTAAAAAACTTAAAACATCAATGCTATCAAAGTTGGCATGCTATCAAAGGGAGGAAAATGCTGTACTCGTATATACACTATTTAGAACTGTGTGAAATGGTACACTCCTTTTGGAAAGCCATAAAGAAGTAGGTACATCTGAGACAAAACATTTAACCCATTGCCCTGATAATTCCCCTACCAGCAGTTTATCCTTAGGAAATAATTCCACAGACATTACTATGAAATTAATAAGGTACCTACCAAGACTTTACTTAAAACTCTAATATCTGCTCCACCAAAGAACTAATTTCAGTGGTTTAATTACCTGCACTATAACACTTCTGCCTCAAAGCTCTACTATGTTTTAAAAAAAAAAAGGAAGCACTTCAAATGTAGAACTGTATTACCTCTCAACAACTGCTCTGCAATTCTTTACAGATCATGGCATGGTGGAAGTGTTTTTTCTTCATATGCTGATTAGATTCAATACATTGTCCACTGAACCAACTGAAATGTTAAAAAAAATGCCTTTGGATATAAAATTCCAATAACAATTAGCATGGCATTGATGTCTATTATTTTTACTGGGTATAGATAAAACTTGAACATTGCCAACTTTCACCAGGGATCCCCAACAGCTCCAATTACCGGATCAAGAGAAATTAGACATGCCAAGAGGAATATACCCTCAGTAATTTACAAAGAAAGACTACCTTCAGATTCTGCCTGGTATACGGGGAGACATCACATAACCAGTAATTATTTTTAATTTAATCTAATGTGTAAATATAATTGTTCATCCTCCAAAATGGATTTTATCCTTCCAGCAATCTTTAACACAGTACTGTGGTATTGATATTTTATGTAAGGTCAACGGACATGTGAAAAGAACTTTAGAGGCCTTAATAAAGTAATTTCACCTAATAACAGTAACGAACACTGAAATCTGTTCCAATTTATTAAGGGGAAACCACAAGTTTGTATGATTTTATTGTTTCTTTAATAAGTTATCTAAAAGTAGAAACAATACTTAAAAATTATGATTTGTGTACAGGCATTACAAAGAATGTAGATCATCTAGAATACATAAAGAACTCTCAAAACTCAACAATTAAAATCAAACAATCCAATTAGAAAATGGGCAAAAGACATGAATATATTTCACCAAAGAGGATATACAGATGGGAAATAAACACACAAAAAGATGTTAAGGGTTTCCCTGGTGGCACAGAGGTTGAGAGTCCACCTGCCAATGCAGGGGACACAGGTTCGAGCCCTGGTCCGGGAAGATCCCACATGCCGCAGAGCAGTTAAGCCTGTGCACCACAACTACTGAGCCTGTGCTCTAGAGCCCGCAAGCCACAACTACTGAAGCCCGCATGCCTAGAGCCTGTGTTCCGCAGTAAGAGAAGCCCCCGCTCACTGCAACTAAAGAAAGCCTGTGTGCAGCAACGAAGACCCAATACAGCCAAAAAAGAAAGTAAAATAAATAAATTAAAAACAAAAACCATAATGAGATATCATTACATAACTATCAAAATGGTTAAAACAGGGCTTCCCTGGTGGCGCAGTGGTTGAGAGTCCGCCTGCCGATGCAGGGGACACGGGCTCGTGCCCCGGTCCGGGAAGACCCCACATGCCGCAGAGCAGCTGGGCCTGTGAGCCATGGCCACTGAGCCTGTGCGTCCGGAGCCTGTGCTCCACAATGGGAGAGGCCATAGCAGTGAGAGGCCCGCATACCGCCAAAAAAAAAAAAAAAAAAAAAAAAAAGTTTAAAACAGAAATAGTGAAAACACTAAATGATGGTGAGGAGGAAGAGAAACTGGATCACTCATACACTACTGGTGAGAATGTAAATAGTAGTTACTCTGGAAATCAGCTTGGCAGTTTCTTGTAAACATGCAGTACCATATGATTCAGCAATGGTACTCTTGGGCATTTATCCCAGAGAAATGAAAATTTATGTTCACACAAAACCTGTATATGAATGTTCACAGCACTTTTACTTCTAATAGCCAAAAGCTAGAATAAACCCAGATGTCCTTCAACAGGTGAACGGTTAAACCAACTGTGGTAGATACGTATCACGGAATACTACTTAGTAATAAAAAGGTATAAAATATTGATATACTCAATAACTTGGATGACTCTCCAGGGAATTTTAAATGAAAAAAACCCAATCCCAAAAGGCTATATATATACTGCATGATTCCATTTATGGACATTTTTTAAATGACAAAATTTTAGAAACAAAGGACAGGTTAGTAGTTGGCAAAGGTTGGAGGAGGAACTGCCAGGAAGAAGATGGGTGTGATATAAAAGGGCCACAGAAGATATCCTTGTGGCATTAAAAGTGTTCAACATCTTGAGTGTGGTAGTGCACATACAAACCCACGTAGGCGATAAAAATGCAGAGAACTTAACATAGTACATACACACAAACAAGTACAAGTAAAACCAGGGACATGTGGAATATGTCCTTATAGAACTATAGAATTTTCTTTAAAAAAAATATGAAAAACATAAACTGGGACACCTGAATAAGATTGGTGGATTATACCAATGTCAATATCCCGATTGTGATATTAGATGTTTTTGCAAAACATTATCATTGCAAAATCAAGCAAAACATACATGGGATCTCTCTGTATTATTTCTAACAACTAACAACAGCATGTGAACTTACAGTGATTTCAATAAAAATTTCAATAATTAAAAAAAAATGGAGATCTACCTACATGCTCATATGAATGGATATCCTCAACGTATTAGGTATTCAATAATATGTTTATCAGACCACTCGTGTTACCAAAGGATAAAAAAGGTACATGAACACAAAGAAAATTCTAATAAAGAATGAAAAAGTGACAACTGGGAATTCCCCGGTGGTCCAGTGGTTAGGATTAGGACTCTTGTGCTTTCACCGCAGAGGGCCGGGGTTCAATCCTTGGTCAGGGAACTGGGATCCCACAAACTGCACAGTGTGGGCACCCCCACCCAAAAAAAAAAAAAAGAGTGAGCATATGAAGGGTGACAGAAATAAAGTTCCTTTTTTCACTTTTACCATGAATTTATATTACTTTTCTAACTAAAAATATTCATAGCAATTTCTTCAAAAGGCTACATTTTGAGATCATTAAAAAAGCTTCAGAAATGATCATTCAATGAAAATCAAACCCACCACCAGAAAAGAGGTGGGCTCAATGAAACATTTATATCCATGACAAAAGACAACTGGCAAAAAGCAACAAGTAATAAAGTTAAACTACTTAATAGCTGGAGTGCAGAGAGATACTGATCCTATGGCCCAAATTAAATTCTCCTGATTACCAAACAAAAAATGGATCAAATTCTCCTGATTATTAAACAAAAACAGAAAAAATACTTAATGCCTTTATCTTACCAATTAAGGAAGGACAGTTTAGAAGAATAGAGAAAAAAGCAAAAGTGCAAAGATACGTTTCTCAAAATTCACAACTAACTCTTCCAAATGTCCATTTGGCTCTTGGCATATAATAATAATAGGCATCACTTACTGAGCACCTACTTCAGAACTAGCACTGTGCTAGCTGCTTCAGATAAATTATCTTGTTGCATCCTTTCAAACGTGTAGGCTACACAGTATTCACCCAATTTAGAGATGAGGAACTGGGCCTCAGAGAGATTAAAGGGACTTCTACTAAACAGGTAGCACAGTACATTCTCAAGGGATCTATCCAAGTTAAAACTATTATGATTTAATATCCTTAATTAAGAGATTAAATTGTGAGAATGGAGAGAAAAATGAATGCTTGAAATACAGGGAACACAAATTCAAAGCCCTTAGAAATTAAATGCATGAGGAGATAAAGTCAAAAAAAAATCACTGAAGTTTTGAAATTTGGTACATTGAGGATGAGCATTCACAGTCCACTCATCACCTTCCTACCTAAAATTTACTCCCATTCCCAACTTGTATCTCTGGAATAGCACCATTCATTCTTTTTTTTTTTTTTTTTTGCGGTACGCGGGCCTCTCACTGCTGTGGCCTCTCCCGTTGCGGAGCACAGGCTCCGGACGCGCAGGCTCAGCGGCCATGGGTCACGGGGCCCAGCCGCTTCGCGGCATGTGGGATCCTCCCGGACCAGGGCACAAACCCATGTCCCCTGCATTGGCAGGCGGACCCCCAACCACTGCGCCACCAGGGAAGCCCCACCATTCATTCTTTTACTCCATAAATATATGAGTGTCTACTACAAAGAAGGCACCATGCTACACATTGTTAAGATGCAAAAAGATGAATCACATCAGGGAGACAAAGGCTAACAGTTCAGCCTGGCTGAACCCAGCCAGGATTCCCGGGGTGTAGCATATGAGATTTGGGAAAGTCGGGATGAGGTCTTATCAAAGAAGACAGTGAATTTGGGCTTATTTGTTAGGCAAATGGGGAGAGGAGTGAGGCACTGAAGGTAAAGCTTTAACCAGAGACCTAGTTTTCTCATTTTGGAGGTCAGAGGTAATTTTGTCTGTCTCTCCAGACAGACTGGAGAGAAAAACTATATGAAGACCAGTAATAAAGACATCATAGTAGAATGGAAATAGCATAAAAATTCAACCCTACAGCATGGAATACAAGGCCTACATTTACACTTTATCTCCTGACAACCCCACTCCTCTCAGATTCCTATCAAAGAATTTCTTGCCACTTGCATATGCTATTCCTTCTTACTTACTGGCATGTCTCTGCTCAAATTATATATAACCCTCTGTGAAGTTCTTCCAGATTACTCCAGGCATGCCTTCCTCCACACTCCCATAGTACTTATAACACCTATCAGACCACGTGGCATTCTGTATTGTCATTGTTTACACTTGTTTTCCACAGTAAAGTTCCTTAAAAGCAAGTCTACGTCTTTCCCCTTTTTAATACTAGCAGTGCCTAGCACAGAGGAGGCACTCAAATGCATTTTGAATCATATAAACAAATAAGTGACTCCAAGGATTCCAGCCTCGAGAAGAAATGGAGGATGACGCCATCACTAAGACAGAAGGAAAAGCATGTTTGGCAATAAAAGAGACAGGGTCAAAAGTGAGTAAGTATGGGGACTTCCCTGGTGGCGCAGTGGTTAAGAATCCATCTGCCAATGCAGGGCACATGGGTTCGAGCCCTGGTCCAGGAAGATCCCACGTGCCACGAAGCAACTAAGCCCCTGCACCACACCTACTCAGCCTGCACTCTAGAGCCCACAAGCCACAACTACTGAAGGCCGCACACCCAGAGCCCGTGCTCCACAACAAGAGAAGCCACCCCAACGAGAAGCCCGCGCACCGCAACAAAGAGGAGCCCCCGATCGCCACAACTAGAGAAAGCCCACGCGCAGCAAAGAAGCCCCAACGCAGCCAAATAAATAGATAAATAAACAAATAAAAATAAAAAAGCGATGTCAATAATTTTTTTAAAAACTTAAAAAAAAAAGTGAGCATGATACAGATGGAAGAGAAACTCGGGTGG
Source organism: Lipotes vexillifer (assembly GCF_000442215.2). Classification (NCBI taxonomy): domain Eukaryota; kingdom Metazoa; phylum Chordata; class Mammalia; order Artiodactyla; family Lipotidae; genus Lipotes; species Lipotes vexillifer. Next base: position 987,386 of record NW_006789975.1, on the reverse strand, counting down.
CAGTTTGAGTTTCTTGGTCTGAAGCTCGGAAGTCAGATTGAGAGAGTTTTCACACAGTAGAGAAGCAGTAAAGTGAATCAATGAAAGTGGATGAGGCTGCAGAGAACGAAGGAAAGAGGAAGAAAAGAGAACAAGCAGTCATAAAAGGAGTCGTGGTCAAAATGCTGCACATCTAGTAGGATAAGTATGGAGGTGTCATTTATGACTCCAAAAAGAACAGTTTCAACAGAGTACAGAAGCCAATTCACAGAGCTGAAGGAGACGTAAACAAAGTAGACAACTTTTTCAAGAAATTCAGCAGTAAAGAGGAAAGATAATCGGAGAGGTTACAGGATACAGGAAGATTCCTTTAGAATAGGAAGATGTCATTCTGTTTTTAGGCAGAAAAAGTGATGCAGTGAAGGTTGAGAATAAAGATCCCAGAGGGA
>NW_006789975.1:983757-986948 GCF_000442215.2 Lipotes vexillifer | reverse complement strand
GGAAAGAGGGAAGAGTAATGAATAAAACCAGGGCCTCCAGCAAGGACAGAGTCAGATAAGGAGCAGAAACTGAGTCGTGTGGAGACAGAAAAGGAGGGAAGTAGAGAATTGCTGGGATGATGAGAAGGGAAGAGGAGAAAACCCCTGAGGAATCATTTTTGTCTCAGGCACCAACACGACAAGCCGTGGACATAGTCTGCACTTATCTCTTTCCTTCATTCCTCAAATCCAGGCTCCAATTTTGCCTCCAATCCAGGCAACCCTAAAAGGGCTGCCAGTTTTCCCTTCTCTGAAATAATCTTTTGGACTTACCCCCTTTCTTTCTACTACTGACTCTGATCAATTCTAATTTTTAATTACTACTGCAACAGACTCCTACATCCTAACATTGCCTCTACTCTCTACTAGCCAAAGTTTTCCAAACACAGATTTCATCGAATCACTTCTCAGCTGAAATTGCTCACTGGATCCCAGTTCCTATCACATCAATACCAAATGCCACAGTCTGGATTTCTAGGCCTTATTACCTGAGGACACCCATCCTACCCAACCTTCTGAAAATACTATGTTCATTTAGTTCTCTTTATCCAAAGTACCCTTCTAAACCTAACCAAACCTAACCCAGTCAAGATCAATTCAAGTCCCACTTCTTCCTTGAAGCTCTAAGTTTCATTCATCTCTCCATTGATCTCCTTAACCATGTAAACATCCATAGCACAGAACTTAGTACAGGGAGTGGTTTGTGAGTATTTTCTGGATCTCCAAGATTGTACCGGGTGGATATTGTTACAACACCAAGATACCTTTTTTTTTTGGCCGCACCATGCAGCATGCGGGATCTCAGTTCCCCAAGCAGGGATCGAACCCATGCCCCCTACAGTGGAAGCTCGGATTCTTAACCACTGGACCACCAGGGAAGTCCCAAGATATCTATTTTTAAGTGGCCAAGAAAAAGTCTCTATACAAACATCCATCCCATGTACGATACAGTTGTCTGTCACTACCTAATGAAGCACGAACTAGTATTACACTGCAAGTCAATTACAAGGTAAAATTGCAAACAAATCTGGCAAAAAGATGCTGTGTTCCTTAAAGTCAATGTAAATAATAAAGAAGAATCACCCCAATTACAGACAAGGAAAAGTTGATCTAGGTCAACCAGTAAACAAGTGACAAATGATAAGGATACAGGACAGGAGCTTCAAAGAGTGATATGAACATCAAACGGTTAAGAAATGTTAGTGAATGACACAGTGGAGAGAGGACAGAACAAGACTGGCAAAATATCAGTGATTCTTTTTTATTGCAGGGGGAGGGGAGTAGCTGCACCTCGCGGGATGTGTAACTTCCCCAACCAGGGATCGAACCTGTACCCCCTGCAGCAGAAGCGCGGAGCCTTAACCACTGATCCACCAGGGAAGTCCCAATATCAGTAATTCTTGAAGCTAGGTGAGGAGTACATGGAAATTCAACTATTTTCTCTTTTTCGGTATACACCTGAAATTTTCCATAATGGATATTCTTAAAACAAAAACCTCAGTAAGACTGATTAAGTCCTTAAATATTTTCAAAAATTTATCCTCCTTATGATCATAATGAGAAAATGAAGCAAAATAAAGTACTCCATCTCCTATGGTACAATTTTGCTGGACAAAATTTTTAAAAATCTATTTGATTCTTGCCATATTATAACAAATAGTTGCCATCATAATAAAAAAATTTTTTTTTTAGTATTTACTTATTTGGCTGCACCAGGTCTTAGTTGCGGCATGTGGGATCTTCGTTGCCGTGTGTGGGCTCTTAGCTGCAGCATGTGGGATCTAGTCAGGGATCAAACCCAGGCCCCCTGCATTGGGAGCACAGAGTCTTAGCCACTGGACTACCTGGGAAGTCCCATAATCAAAATTTTGATAAAGGTTTAAAACTTACTTTTAAGGACTTCCCTGGTGGCGCAGTGGTTGGGAATCTGCCTGCCAATGCAGGGGACACGGGTTCCAGCCCTGGTCCACGAAGATACCACATGCTGCGGAGCAACTAAGCCCACGCGCCACAACTGAGCCTGCGCTCTAGAGCCCGCGAGCCACAACTACTGAGCCCACGTGCCACAACTACTGAAGCTTACGTGCCTAGAGCCCGTGCTCCGCAACAAGAGAAGCCACCGCAATAAGAAACCCACACACCGCAAGAAGAGTAGCCCCCACTTGCAGCAACTAGAGAAAGCCCGCGCACAGCAAAGAAGACCCAAGGCAGCCAAAAATAAATAAATAAAAAATAATATTAAAAAAATATATATATAAGTGTCTTTTCAAAAATAAATAAAACTTACTTTTATAATTCTTAATTTTACTTTTAAATATAAAATCCTAAATAAACCTTTTTCTCCTTATTTACTTATGAAATTTTAGTCCTCATTTTGAGTGTATTCATTTTTAGCAGTCTTCTTTAGATAAAGAGGATCACTAATATAAAATGTATGTCAGACCATCCTGGAGGCTGGCAACATCCTAAGAACTCTGAGGATCCCCAAATTCATGAATACCACCATAGCATAAATTAACTCTATTCATACTTATCTCCATGAAATATCTAAGTGAGGAAGAGTAGCAAACAAACAACTGCTACAATGAGCCTAGTGAGAAAACCATGAGTTACTTCAGGCCCAGGCAAGAGTGTCAGAGACCTTCAAAAGTCACTAAAGAAAACCAAGAGTACTCAGATAATTCTATGGTTTCAAGGGTTTCAGTCTTGTCTCCAATAACGTCAAGTGCCTTGAAGGTTGATCTACGTCTTCTATGACATCTGTTTTTACTACAAGGCTATGAAGACCCAATAAGATAATACAGACCAAAGCACTTAATAAACTGTAAGTTATTGACTGCTTTAACTTGGAGCTCTGGGGACCAACCTTCCTTGAAGATTTTTTTCAAGTATCTACAATGTACAAAGCACTGTACATTGTATATGTACATAGGCAGAAATTAGACAGTATCAACCCAATTATATATAAAAGCACCAGGTCAGGATTATTAACTGTAATGACAACCATTTCACATCACTGTACACAGAAAAAACTGAAGAACATGAAGGTAAACTGAAGAGGCTGCTCATTTATGACACGAAGCAAAAAGTCTGCTGATAGCTAGTTGTACAAAACAACTGACAATATGATGCTGAACTATGTGTCTTTCCCT
>NW_006789975.1:979051-983200 GCF_000442215.2 Lipotes vexillifer | reverse complement strand
CCTAATTCCAGACAGAGGGCTGAAAACCCTAATAACTACTCTTAATCTCACCAGGAGAATCTCATCCTATCACAATATTACAGACAGAAAAAAAGACAAATAGCATCTGCAAAAGATTTTCTAATTTCTAGCCCTGAACACAGGTTCTAATACAGAGTAAGCACTCTATACCTGCCACATCAACCAATCAACTGTGAATAGTGTCAAAACATCAAGTGTGTGGTTATATAGAATTATTTTTAATTACACCTTTCCCAGGCTTATTGTTCAACTACATTTGCATTTTGAGATTGATTTCGCTTTAAATTCTCAGTTATACAATATCAAAGGCAAAAAATATATATATACACACATAAAAGGCAAAAATCAAAGCAAGAGATTTCATCTACAACCGGAATGAAAGAATAAAGACGGGAATTCCCTGGCGGTCCAGTGGTTAGGATTTGGCGCTTTCACTGCCGTGGCCCGGGTTCAGTCCTCGGTCCGGGAACTAAGCTCTCGCAAGCCACGAGCAGCATAGCCAGGTGGGGGGGCAAAAAAAAGAATAAAGATACTTGTTTCTTCAAGTCCATAATCTTTAAGCAATTTAGATTTTCTACCTGAAAAAAGTTTTTCTACATTTATACAAGTTTGTTAACTCTCGTTTTAGATGCATAACATACTTTCTATAGGCTCCGGTATTTTCAATTGTTTTTAATAGAACCTATACTGCATTTACATTTCTTTGATAAGAAGCACGTAGATTTATATTTGTATGCTTCTAGAGAAACATGTATCTCCACCTTCAGATCGAAGTTTTTTTATGTAGCTAAAAAGACAAAACTATATACATGTAAAATAAATTTCAACGTGAACCCACGAAGGATTTGTCTGAGCTGCCAATACAGTCTATCTACCCTGAAAAATACCTCAGACAATACAGACTCTAGATTACTACCAAAACAAATTTTTTAAATCTGCAACTGCAAGCTAAGGAATCAAGGAGTACTAAAGCATATTTAAGATACGAATCAACAGAAACAAAAGTGACACACCCACATTCTCACTCTAACTTTAAAGAACAGCAGGGCTATACAGTAAAATGAATGTTTAATGCACTCATAACGATCATCACACACCATAAAATTTTCTCTGATTAAATCTTTACATAGTATTTCAGCAGTATGTTGGGAGGAAATGGGATCCTCTTTGGTGACATTACAGGTGACCATGACAATGTGTCTGGACAGAAACAAAATCAAATCAAATATTTAAAGCTGAAAGGAATCTTTTAACAATCAAGTTAAAACAATCAGATTTTAAAGGTGATTAAACTGAGGCTAAGAGAAGTCAACTGATCATTTAGCTAACTAGGAATAGTCAAAAAATTCTGCGTAAGATCAAACTTTTAAAAAAACTTTCATTTACCACAATCTAACAACAGTATGTAGCACTAATGAGTAACTCAAATTACATTTTTTTCCATTTCTATACACATACACCCGTACCACACATTTATATACATTTCAAAATTTAAAACTCAGAAAGGTTTTAATGGTGGCAGGTACCTGAAGCATAGGATGCTGTACAACAGGTAGTTCAGGAAAATCAGCCCAATTTAAATTCTGACTGATGTCCAAGAAGGCCTTCTCATCTTAGCTACTCTGAACGTTTACCCCAAATGCACTTCAACCTGCAGCAAAAGTCACCCCATCAACTAAAAATATAAGATGTGCCTTAAGCAGAAACAGGACTCCAGGTAATTAACTGGTTCACCTGTACTCATGATACCAGCAAGCCAAAGCCAAGCTCACTTAAAAAAGAAAAAGCTAAACAAATGTATACCTCCATTTGAACATTTAAATCTGAACTCAATCAAATGCCCTTAAAGTTTAACTCTTAGCCAGTCCTCAATGGAGAGTTAACTGGGAAAAATCAAAAAAGAACCAAACTCATATAATAGAAGATTTTTAAAATCAAAGTAAAATTTCCCCAAAGAGCTTATCATTAGCAATAGGCTTTCATCTGTGAACTGATAAACAACAAAAAACCAATGTTATCATTGGTTTTTATAGTTTCCCTTTAAGTTGCCTGTATATATACATTTATGTATATATTTAAGTTGTACCAAAAACTGCTTACAAATGGCAATTCCTGTGAAGTAGATGATGATGAAGTTCCAGGTAATTCTAGCATGTTTCCTAATGTACTGGTACTGGAGTCTGGATCATCCTGAAAAGATAAATTTATTGAGTTTAATTGCTCTTCTATGGTAATGGTTGTATCTCCTAGTGAAAGGGGGGCTGGGAGAAGGGCTGCTTTTTCATTGCTGCCGTCCACTTCATTTCTTTGCTTATTTTTCTGTGTTTCAGTTTGAGGAGCTAATGGCAAGAATGGCGATTTGACTACACCGTGTCTACTGTCTGGTGTGCTGTCTTGTTCATTTCCCATGGCCACGTCTACACCATTCTCTGATTTAGGCTCATAATTGCAGGTGGCATTGGTCTGAGTTTCCTCAAAGATCTCCTCTATACTCTCATCCTCTGTGACTGGCTGTTCTGGGTCCATTTCAGAATCTACATCTGCATCGTCCACACAAGTAAAATTCTCAAAGTGCAGAAAGCCATTCTTGATAGTCTTTGTTACTTTTACCTGGAGTTCAGGGGAGTTATTACAAGAGGGTTCCTGTTTCATAGCAAGTGCTGTTGGACCACCAGGACTCAAGGAAGTGCAAACAACTGGCGACTGAGCTCTTGAATCACTTTTTTCAGGGTCTTGAAAGGATTCTGATCCATCAGCAGACCCATTTAAATACTCTACATTGATCATGGAGGCCAAATCCTGTAGTCTCCGCAGTGGAATGTAACAAGATGGAGAATCTTGTCCATAAGCATTTTGGGATGTTCCACTGGCAGTCGATAACTGCATAGTACACCCATTAAGTGGCTCAGAAAAATTGGATTGACCATTACCGAAAGGGCTGTCCTTGTCTTCAGGGGCATCTAAATTCACTGGGTTGGAAAAGGGCAGCAGACAATTTCTTCTAGGTAGTTCACAGGTCTGATCCATCCTGGGCCAGCATCAACCTGGAATCCAAAAACACAGCAATTAATCTGAGTTAATAGGCCATTTGACTCTTATCTTCAAAATGGCAGCCACTTCAAGAGGCCTAGTGGCCTCGAAGCCTAGTTCTACTGCACTTCCATGGGCGGAAAAAGTTCCCCAGCTGACGATGGAAAAATGGCCTCGGAGAGACTCCGCAAACTCCATCTTCCCGGAGATAGGCAGATCTTGCCACATGGAAACAGCCGTCCCTTTTTTCTGCACTGCAGACTGGTGGACAGTTGGGCTGATCTAAAATTAAAATCCCTTTGGCAGTAGAAATTTCCAAATCTCAAACAGCAATAGTCCTTCCATTCCCCCGCTGGGGGTCCTGTGGCCGGATCTCCCGAAGGGAGGGGGCTGTAGGGTTCGAGGGGGGCTCCGGGACGCTGCACAAAAAGGTTATCCCCCCCATCCTTTCTGGCTCGCTCGGGCGCAGCGGTCACAATAGCGCTGCACCCTGCGCCCCAGCCGGCGCCGGAGCCTTTGCAGCGGCCGTGCTCTGGCCGCAGGCGAGTCGGCCGAAGCGGGTGCACCCCGAAGCTCGCCTTTCCGACTGCAGGCCTGCTCGGTCCACGGCTGCAGGGCCCAGAGGCTGGAACGCGGCACGGGGAGAAACGGAGGCAGCCAGTGAAGCCGAGTCAGGGCAGCAGCAGCTGCTACAGCTTGACAAACATGGCTGCTGCCGACGCCGCCGCCGCCTGCCCGGGCCGCGCTCCTTCCCGCAGCGCCGGCAGCACCTCCTGGCCGAGCCGATCTCACTCATCAATATTCAGCACCAAGCAAAGTTTGCTGCAGGAGGGCAGCCGGCCCCGTGCCCCCCAGCCGGCTACCTGAAGGGAGGCGGAGGCCGAGGTGCGCGCGGGAGGCCGGCGGGGCACTGGCCGCGCGGGGAGGAAGTTCGCGGCGTCCCGGCCGGCTAGGCCTGAGCCCGGCTGGTAGTGATGGAGGGGGAGGGGGCCTGCGGCTACAACGCCGCCGGCCACCAACCCTGTGCCGCGCCCGGCCCTCCCCCGCGCCCCTCACCTCACGGCCACCACCATCTTCCCCGCCCGCCCGCCCGCCTCC